>NC_092040.1:74662820-74982325 GCF_003086295.3 Arachis hypogaea
CCCCAGTCACATCTTCATCCTCTTCAGAGGATGAATAATAGTCAGAGCTCATGAATGGCAGAAGGAGATTGAATGGAATCTCTATGGTCTCTGTATGAGCCTCAGATTCCTCAGGATCCTTATTAGGAAGCTCCTTCTTGCTTGGAGGACGTCCCAGGAGTTCTTTCTCACTAGGATTTTCGTCCTCCTCCTCCTTTGTGCATTCGCCATGTTGACTAAGTCAATGGCTTTGCATTCTCCTTTTGGATTTTCTTCTGTATTGCTTGGGAGAATACTGGGAGGAGTTTCAATAACTTTCTTACTCAGCTGGCCTACTTGTGCCTCCAAATTTCTAATGGAGGATCTTGTTTCATTCATGAAACTGAAGGTGGCCTTTGACAGATCAGAGACTATATTAGCTAAATTAGAATTATTTTGTTCAGAGTTCTCTGTCTGTTGCTGAGAAGATGATGGATATGGCTTACTATTATTCAGCCTATTGCGTCCACCATTGTTAAAACCTTGTTGAGGTTTTTGTTGATCCTTCCAGGAGAAATTTGGATGATTTCTCCATGATGGGTTATAGGTATTTCCATATGGTTCACCCAGATAATTAACCTCTGCCATGGCAGGGTTCTCAGGATCATAAGCTTCTTCAGAAGCTACCTCTCTAGTACTGTTGGATGCATGTTGCAATCCATTCAGATTTTGAGAGATCATGTTGACCTGTTGAGTCAACACTTTGTTCTGAGCCAGTATGGCATTCAGAGCATCAATTTCAAGAACTCCCTTCTTCTGAGGACCCCATTATTCACGGAATTCCTCTCAGAGGTATAAATGAACTGGTTGTTTGCAACCATGTCAATGAGTTCTTGAGCCTCTTCAGGCGTTTTCTTCAGGTGAATAGATCCACCTGCAGAATGGTCCAGTGACATTTTCGAAAATTCAGAGAGACCATAATAGAATATATCTAATAGGGTCCACTCTGAAAACATGTCAGATGGACATCTCTTGGTCAGCTGCTTGTATCTTTCCCAAGCTTCATAGAGGATTCACCATCTTTTTGTTTGAAAGTTTGAACATCCACTCTCAGCATGCTCAGCTTTTGAGGAGGAAAGAATTTATCTAAGAAGGCAGTGACCAGCTTATCCCAGGAGTCCAGGCTATCCTTAGGTTGTGAATCCAACCATATTCTAGCTCTGTCTCTTACAGCAAAAGGGAAAAGCATGAGTCTGTAGACTTCAGGATCAACTCCATTCGTCTTTACAGTATCACAGACTTGCAAGAATTCAGTTAAGAACTGATAAGGATCTTCAGATGGAAGTCCATAAAACTTGCAGTTTTGTTGCATCAAAGCAACTAGTTGAGGCTTAAGCTCAAAGTTATTGGCTCCAATGGCAGGAATGGAGATGCTTCTTCCGTCAAATTTGGATGTTGGCTTTGTGAAGTCACCAAGCATTCTCCTTGCATTATTATTATTATTATTTTCGGCCATCTCCTTCTCTTGTTCGAAAATTTCTGAAAGGTTGCTTCTGGATTGTTGTAATTTAGCTTCTCTTAATTTTCTCTTCAGAGTCCTTTCAGGTTCTGGATCAACTTCAACAAGAGTGCCCTTTTCCTTGTTCCTGCTCATAAGAAAGAGAAGAAAACAAGAAAAGAAAGAGGAATACTCTATGTCACAGTATAGAGATTCCTTTATGTTAGTAGAAGAAGAAAGGGGTAGAGTGAAGAAGAAACACAACTGTGAGGATGGCAGAGATGTGAGATGAGATGTTAGGATGTGAATGAAGAGAGGTGAAGAGAAGTGTTAGTAATTAAATAATTAAATAGAAGAAGAAAAGAGAAAGGAATTTTCGAAAATAATTTTGAAAAAATGGTTAGTGATTTTCGAAAATTAAAGATGAGATGAGATTAAAATTAGAATTTAAAACAATTAAAAAGAATTTTTGAAAAAGAGGGGGAGAATTTTCGAAAATTTAGAGAGGGAAAAGTAGTTAGGTGGTTTTGAAAAAGATAAGAAACAAACAAGGAGTTAGTTAGTTGATTGAAAAAGATTTGAAATCAAATTTTGAAAAAGATAAGAAGATAGGAGGTTAGATAAGATATTTTGAAATCAAATTTTGAAAAAGATAAAATTTTTGAAAAAGATAAGATAAAAGATAAAAAGATATATTTGAAAAAGATATTTTGAAAAAGATTTAATTTTAAAATTGACTTAACTAACAAGAAACTACAAGATAAGATTCTAGAACTTAAAGATTGAACCTTTCTTAACAAGAAAGTAACAAACTTCAAATTTTTGAACCAATCACATTAATTGTTAGCTAATTTTCGAAAATTTGATAAAAAGATAAGAAAAAGATTTTGAAAATATTTTGAAAAAGATTTTTTGAAATTTTCGAAATATATATAAAAAAAATGAAAAAGATATGATTTTTGAAAAAGATTTTGAAAAGATAAGATTTTTAAAATTGAAATTTTGACTTGACTTGTAAGAAACAACTAATTTTTAAAAAATTTTTGACCAAGTCAACCCAAAATTTCGAAATTTTAGAGGAAAATAAGGAAAAGATATTTTTGATTTTTGAATATTGAATGAAAAACACAAAAATGACCCAAAACATGAAAATTTTGGATCAAGACACAAGATGCATGCAAGAATGCTATGAATGTCAAGATGAACACCAAGAACACTATGAAGATCATGATGAACATCAAGAACATAATTTTGAAAAATTTTTGATGCAAAGAAAACATGCAAGACACCAAACTTAGAAATCTTTAATGCATGAAAATTATGAATGCAAAAATGCACATGAAAAACAACAAAAGACACAAAACAAGAAATCATCAAGATCAAACAAGAAGACTTGTCAAGAACAACTTGAAGATCATGAAGAACACTATGAATGCATGGATTTTCGAAAACAATGCAAGAAAAATTTTAAAAGCATGCAATTGACACCAAACTTAAAAATTAACACAAGACTCAAACAAGAAACACAAAATATTTTGATTTTTATGATTTTATGATTTTTTTGTATTTTTATTAATTTTTTTTCGAAAATAAAGTTTGCAAAACGAAAAATAAAAGAAAAATTTTTGAAAAAGATTTTTGAAAAGAAAATTACCTAATCTGAGCAACAAGATGACCGTCAGTTGTTCATACTCGAACAATCCCCGGCAACGGCGCCAAAAACTTGGTGGACGAAATTGTGATCACTTGTATGTATTTATAAAAGATGTATACTCTGAGGGCATTGTTTATTTTCTTCACAATCTCGTTCAACTAACCAGCAAGTGTACTGGGTCGTCCAAGTAATAACCTTATGTGAGTAAGGGTCGAATCCACAGAGATTGTTGGTATGAAGCAAGCTATGGTCACCTTGCAAATCTCAGTTAGGCAGATTAAAGAGGAATTGTAATTATAATAAATAAAAAGGAATAATAAAAGGGATAGAAGACTTATGCAGATTCATTGGTAGGAATTTCAGATAAGCGGATGGAGATGCTGTAGAGCTCTTGGACGCCTGCTCTCCTACTCCTTCTACTCAATCCTTCTTACTCCTTTCCATGGCAAGCTTTGTATAGGGGTTCACCATCAACTGTGGCTACTTTCATTCCTCACGGGGAAATAACCTGTGCGGCTGTCACTCGCACAGCTAACCAGTCTGTAGGCATCACCCATGGCTGATGGCTACATCCCATCCTCGCAGTGAAAACTATGCTAACGCACTCTGTCACAGTACGGCTAATCACCGGTTGGTTCCCGCTCCTACTGGAATAGAATCCCTCTTTTGCGTCTGTCACCAACGCCCAGCAGGTTAAAGTTTGAAGCACGTCACGGTCATTCATGATCGGAATCCTACTCGGAACACCACAGACAAGGTTGGACTTTCCGGACTCCCAGGATCCTACTCGGAACACCACAGACAAGGTTGGACTTTCCGGATCCAGATGAATGCCGCCAACTATCTAACCTATACCACGAAGATTCTGTTGGGGAATCTAAGAGATACGCATTCAAGCTCTGTTGCATGTAGAACGTAAGTGGTTGTCAATCACGCACATTCGTAATTGAGAATGATAATGAGGGTAATTTGACTCATAACATTCATCATATTCTTGGGTACGAATGAATATCTTGGAATAAGAATAAGAGAGAATTGAATAAAAGAAGATAGAATTTCATTAATACTTGAGGTACAGCAGAGCTCCACACCCTTAATCTATGGTGTGCAGAAACTCCACCGTTGAAAATACATAAGCAAAGAGTTCAGGCATGGCCGAATGGCCAGCCCTCTCTAACGTGATCAAGTGACCGAATAATGAAAGACTTAAAGTGGTCAAAAGATGTCTAATACAATAGATAAATGTCCTATATATACTAGACTAGCTTCTAGGGTTTACATGAGTAAGTAATTGATGCATAAATCCACTTCCGGGGCCCACTTGGTGTGTGCTTGGGCTGAGCTTGATGAATTCACGTGCTAAGGCATATCTTGGCGTTGAACTCTGAGTTATGACGTGTTTTGGGCGTTCAACTCCGGATCATGACGTTTTTCTGGCGTTTAACTTCAGACAGCAGCGTGTACTTGGCGTTCAACGCCAAGTTACGTCGTCATTCTTCGAATAAAGTATGGACTATTATATATTGCTGGAAAGCCCTGGATGTCTACTTTCCAACGCCGTTGAGAGCGCGCCAATTGGAGTTCTGTAGCTCCAGAAAATCCATGTCGAGTGCAGGGAGGTCAGATTCCAACCGCATCAGCAGTCCTTTTGTCAGCCTTCTTCAGAGTTTTGCTCAAATCCCTCAATTTCAGTCAGAATTTACCTGAAATCACAGAAAAACACACAAACTCATAGTAAAGTCCAGAAATGTGAATTTAGCATAAAAACTAATGAAAACATCCCTAAAAGTAGCTTAAACTTACTAAAAACTATATGAAAACAATGCCAAAAAGCGTATAAATTATCCGCTCATCAATCCCCTGCATCATAGGGGAAACAAAAATTGACAGAGGATTCTGTGATCTAGGAGCTAGCATAAATGTGATGCCTCTGACTCTTATGAAGAGGCTACAACTGAATGAGGTGATATCCACTGATGTAATCATACAACTGGCTGACAAAACTCAGAAGCAAGCTGAAGGGGTAGTTGAGAATGTGCTGGTGAAAGTGGGAAATTATTTCTTCCCCACAGACTTTGTCATTTTGGACATCGAGGAAAGCTACCTACACCCTATCATTCTGGGAAGGCCATTTCTAGCCACTGCTAGAGCGCTCATAGATGTAGAACAAGGAGAGCTAATTTTGAGAATACATGATGAACAGCTCATTTTCCATGTTTTCAAACCTGCATCTGAGCCTGAACCAGAACCTGAAAAGCCTAAGGATGATAGTAGCCATCTGTGTTTGGAGGAAAGCAATCCAGCAGCTGAAACTCTGAAACAGTCCTTGGAAGGCAAACAAGAATTGCAAGAGTTAAAGCTACAAGAATCAATAGAAACAGATCAGAAGGATTCTCCTGGCATAAGGGTCAATGAAGAAATCCTCAAGAGAGAGGGAAGAATTGTAAAGAAATTGCCAAGAGGGTGGAGAAACAAGAAAATTCCCACTGAAGGTTTCTCTCCGGGAGATAAAGTGATATCAAGTCATTATCTGCCAATCCCACCTGGCCTCAAAACCATTCCTTCCCAGCTCCCTCAAGTGTTCACAATCAGGAAAGTTCTTTCTATGGAACATTTGGAAATCATGAAGGAATCAAATGGGGACGTTTTCATAGTGAGAGGAGAGGACATCAAGCACTACAATCCACCCTAACAAGGGACAACCGTCAAGCTAGTGACGTTAAAGAAGCGCTTCATGGGAGGCAACCCATGTTTCAGTATCCTTACTCTTTATTGTTTTGCTTTGCATCTAATAAAGCATGGTTTCTTATGCATGAACTTGAATCCTCAGGACAACTGTTGATAAGGTGCACTAAACATTGCATGTAAAATACAATTGGTCTCTAAGTTTGGTGTGCCTGAAGGCACCCCAATTCTTATTCAAATTGTATTCAATCTTTCATTCAAGGTGCACAACCAAACATTAAGTTTGGTGTTCCTCTTTGAACACAGTTAATGAAAAGCAAGAAGTTCCTCTGGATTTAGAAATTCATGACAAGTATACCATTTGCATGTTTTAATACTTTGATTTCAATTACTTTAGGTAGTAAAATTGTTTAGGATCAAAGAGCCAAAGTGACTATGATTTATTAGAATTATGCACATCCATTAAGGACAACCAACATGGATTTCATGTCATCAGGAGACATTACCAAACACTAAGTTTGGTGTCCAGTAATAAGTGTGCATACATACAAGGGTCACGGCTATAAGCTCATGAAGTCAATCATTGATTTACAATTCAAAAAGAATGAAAAACATGTGCAAGTACTATTCATTATTCACATGGACCGAAAAAAATGATAGCAAAGTTGTTTGTTTGTGCAGGTACAAAAGGAAAGATAAGAATGGATGAAAAAGACAAAGGGGGAGGTACGGTGCTTGGTCAAAAAGGGAGTTCACAAGTCTTTGAAACTAACACATGGGAAAAGGAAGTTCTGCATGAAAAGATAGCTACATGTACAACTTAATGCACCCAGAATACTTCCAAGAAAGTGAAAAGCAATTAGTCTTTCTCCCTCATTCATATATTTACCATCAAGCCATCCTTCACAAATCACCCTAGCCGTCCATTTTTCACTTGCATGCACTATAAAGAACCACTTGGGGAACGAGTTCCACACCACCAAATCTCCTTCTTGCACATATTCTTTCATCATAGCATAACTACCTCTTGCCGAAAACAACCTCACCACACTTCTAACAACATTTTCTTACTTCACCTTGTCAACCTTAGCTTGTCACTTGCCAAAACTAAAGAACCAATGGCAGCCTCATCTAGCCACAAAAGAAGAAAAGACAAGCAGCCAATGGAGGAGGAAAGGGAATTTGATGCATGGAAATACAAATCAGTTTTCCATGAGATTCAGGCCGAATGGATGAAACCTAAAAGGATACTAGCTAAGATTCCCTTTGACCTTGGAGAGGAGGAGTTCCCTAGTGTTTGGGAGAAGATCAAAAAGAGGAAGTGGGAGCTCCTGACTAAGCCAATCACTAGAATCAACATCAACCTGGTGAAGGAGTTTTATGCAAATGCAGTGAGGGAGGATCCAACCGAGGAACCCACATACAAAAGCTATGTGAGAGGGGTGGAAGTTGACTTCAGCCCCAAGGCAATCATGAAAACTCTTGGCCTGAAAAACATACGTTTCAGCCAAGCAAGTTATGAGGATAGGATGATAGGAGAACCTGACTATTTGACTATTGCTGAAGACCTTTGTGCCATCAGAGCTGAATGGGTGAGAGGAACAAAAGGGGCTCCAAGAATCTTGAGAAGGGGAGACCTAACACCTGAAGCTAAAAGGTGGTATGAAATAGTTAGGAGATCCATCCTACCCACTGCAAACTCTTCAGAAATACTCCCTAAAAGAGCCGTCTTGCTACATTGCATTATGATGGGAGGAGAGATCAAAGTTCATAAACTCATTGCTGAACAGATACAAGAGTTTAGTGAGAAAAGTGACCCTGACTCCTGGCTCCACTTCCCTAGCACCATCATCAGACTATGCATCAAGGCCTAAGTACCACTTGAAGATGCAAGACCTAATTGGCTACATCCTGGAATGGCCATGACTGCTCACAGAATGACTCTTGGCCCAATTGCTCCAAGACATACAAAAAGAAGAAATGAAGAAGGGCAACAAGCAGAAGGGGAGCAAGAAGCAGAGCAAGAAAGAGAAGAAGAGCAAGAAGAGCAAGGAGATCCAGAAAGAAGGCAACAAGTTTCCAGAGACCCCATGGATATGAGCAGAATGCAGGAAATCATAGAAGGAATGTCTCAACAATACATGAGGTCTCAAGAGAAGCAAGAGGACTTTCACCTAAAAATGATGGACATGCAAAGGAACTTTGAATCAAGATTCCTAGATCTGCAAAGGGAACAGAATTTACAATTACAGGAATCCCTCAGCCACATAGGCCAACACCAAGATGACAATATCTTGGCAATCAAGGAAGCCACCACTTTGCAAAATGCAAGATATGCAGTTCAAGCTGATTACAACATCAGTTCTCAAATCAAGCTTAACTACATAGGGGAACATCTACACAAGATGGACCCAGCATTCCCAGCTTTTGATGAGTATTTCAAGGGGAGGAAAGAAGGAGAAATGAACAAGGCAGTGATCCTTGAAGAAAGAGTGGAAGAAACAATGAAAAAAGCTGGATTCTGGACAAAGCTCATAAGAAAAGACAAAGGAAGTACAAGTGGTCAAAAAGAGGCAAGAAGCAAGAAGAAGCAGGACCCCAAGAATCAAGAAGAACCAAGCAACAAATGAGAGGTGGTTTTGTTCCTTAATAATCAAATAATAGTTTGTGAATTGTCTTTATGAGCTTTCTTTCATTTTAAGTCATTTAAGTTTTATGTGAAATTTCTAGTATGTTTGTCTGTTTACTGCTTTGAATAAAGTGAATGTCTAGATGTTTGTATATAACTTCACCTTCTTAAACAAATGCTTTCCATGCTTGTTCTGTTTCCAAATATAAAAGAAAAGTTTGAACAAAAGTAACTTGGCTCAATTAGTGACAAATCAAGTAGAATTAAGTGGTGGTATGCATGCTTGATTGTTTAGTCAGATCACTGGAAATTGAGTGTAGAATTATCATTTTTGTGTAGAAGTTTGAATACTGTCTATGGATCTTGATGAATAAATGTCATTGGCCATGAAAAAGAAAGAAAAAGTAGAAGAAAAAGCCACTGAAAAAGGGCAACCAAAAAGCAAAAAAATTGAGAAAATAAGCTAGGCACCAATGGTTTGAACTTCTGAGACAAATGCCTGTGGTGTTTATGTATTAAGGATATGCTTGGATGAATAGGTTCTGAGGAGTGTTTCAACACTTGGTAACTTGGGTTAACTAACCCGGGATTATCAACCAAAAGTCCATTATCAAGAGCAACCTAAATACAAAACATTTAGTCACACAAAGAGGTGCTGGGCACCAATGTCTCAAGAAGAAATGTGAACTAAAATGCCTGTAGTGGATATGTGTAGTGCACTGATAAGAAAAAGAAAATGCCAAAGGCTTGTGCAACACATGACACTGAGCAAACAAGGAGCAAAGGAGCTCTAAGAAAAAGAAAAACAAAGAAGGGAAAAGTGCCAAGGACATAAGAATAACAAGAGGCCATAGCAGTGTTTGATGGATGCAATGAAAAAGTGATAATCTTACCTGATAAGAATGAAAAAGTGATGCTGCAACTTTCTGCATAAAACCCTTCTGATGAACTTCAAATGCTTGCTAATATAGCCAATGTAATTGCTTTCTGTTTCATACTTTCTTCTCAAATAACTCAGGACTTGCTTAGGGACAAGCAAGTATTAAGTTTGGTGTTGTGATGCCAAGGCATCTTAGGCTAGTTTCACTAGCATTTTTCTGTTAGTTTTAGTTGTTTTATGCATTTTCTTGAGCTTAAAGTAACCAAGAATGGTTAAATGCATAACAAAGCAATGAACCATCCAAACAGTATGATTTTGATGCAAATTCCATGAGTTTTTAGTTATATTACTTGAATGCTATGAATGGAAGATTTCTCATGAAATTTTGCAAGACTTTGATGCAGTTGTTTGGATGATTTCAAGGAAGAAGAGGCTAGGCAAGGAAGCAACAAAATCAATAAAGGAAGCTTGAATATCACATGTGGAGTTTAAGTTCCAGTTTAAGCTTAAACTGGAACTTAAATTACCAAGCCATATAATGCTGGGAACTATCAGTGGCGTTTAAGCTCCAGTTTAAGCTTAAACTGGAGCTTAAACGCCAAAATCATGAAAGCTGAGGAAAAGCTGGAAGTGGCGTTTAACCTCCAGTTTAACCTTAAACTGGAAGTTAAACGCCAGAAATGAGAAATGCACCAGGGAGCCATTTCCACGTTTAAGCTCCAGTTTAACCTTAAACTGGAGCTTAAACGTGTTCGACCAAAATTCTCCTCCAGGGATGCTTTCTTCATTTCCACGTTTAAGCTTCAGTTTAAGCTTAAACTGAAGCTTAAACGTGTTCGACCATTCCACACTCCAGGGTTGCTTTCTTCCATTTCCACGTTTAAGCTTCAGTTTAACCTTAAACTGAAGCTTAAACGTGTTCGACTACTTTACCCTCCAGGGTTGCTTTCTTCCATTTCCACGTTTAAGCTTCAGTTTAACCTTAAACTGAAGCTTAAACGTGCTTGAGTTATACCACCTCCAGGAGTGTCCAACGTTTAAGTTCCAGTTTAAGCTTAAACTGGAACTTAAACGTGCTTCCACAAAAGGCATCACTAGAAGTGTCTGGCGTTTAAGTTGCAGTTTAAGCTTAAACTGCAACTTAAACGCCACTATTTGAAAAGGTTTCTGGGCCAAAGATATTGCAGTTTAAGTTAGCATTTGAGCACAAACATTAACTTAAACGTACTCTGGTATGAAACCCAATTGAATATCATGGTTTATGGGATTGGGCCTGAAGAATTGATGAGTCTGGAATTTCAATTTGTTGAGTCATGTGTCATTACTTGATTATCACTAAGTTGGCTCAATGAATGTTACAGAATTGGATCAGCAGCCTCATCAGGATTATGGATCATAAACCCAAAGCAAAAGGAAATCAGGGAAAGGCCTCAAAGCCCAAGAAACACAACAGAAGCTCAATTTAGAAAGTGTATAAATAGGATAGAATTTAAGTTAGAAAAAGAAACTTTGGATCATTTTTCGAGTTTTCATACTTTTTGTAATTGAATTCAGAGCTATGACTCACTAAACCCCTTTCATTGGGTTAGGGAGCTCTATTGTAATTCAATGAATCAATAATAGTTTTTATCTTCTTCTTCAATCTTTTCTCTTGAATTTTGTTAGAAAGCTTCTCGATCTAATTCCATTGGTTAGATGTCTTGGGAAAGAAACTATCCATAATTGGAATCCTTCGGAACCTTGGGAAAGGAATGGAGGATTCAAGCTAGAGAAGCTTTCTCACAGTGAATTGGATTGGGGTTTGGATGGATATTGTGACATGTAATCCTACCAAATTGTGGTTCATGAAACTGTGTGGTATAATCAGTGATCGAGCATCATCTCTTCTTATGAACATTTAAACCAAGGGATTGGGAATTTGTTTGTTTTTAGAGAGAATTGGTGAGCCAAGGGATTGGGATCCAATCATATAAGATTGCCAAGCAAAATTCAATGAATGCATTAGTTGAGGAAGGGATAAAAATGTTTTGATTCGGAGATCTCAATATCTCCTGAAACCCAATGAATTCCCCATTTCTGATCTACCACTTTCTCTTTACATTCTGCAATTAAATTCATGCAATCACCCCGATCCCTTTTTAATTTCAGCAATTTAGCTTCTCGCTCTTTAATTCATGCAATTTAAGATTCCGCAATTTCAATTTCTTGCCATTTACGTTTCCCGCCAATTTTACATTCCGCAATTCTCATCTAAATCTTGATTCCGCTCAACTAGAACAGACGTCTAATCCGAATTGCTCACTCAACCAATCCTTGTGGGATTCGACCTCACTCTATTGTGAGTTTTTACTTGACGATAACCGGTGCACTTGCCGGAAGGAATTTTTGCCGATCGTGCAATTTCCTAAAATCGTAGCATCATTAACTAGCTTAACGTGGCTTCTAACGTGGCTTTTGCCAACCTTCGAGAACGTTAGTGATACTCAACATTGTCACTAACGTTCAAGTGTGCCCCTAGGTCTCACGTTAGAGTCCACGTTAACTAGGTTAACGTGGCTTCTAACGTGGCCATTCTTAGCCATCCCAACGTTAGTGACAATGTTGAGTGTCACTAATGTTGGCTCATTCTTCATTCCTCATCGTTAGCTTCCACGTTAACCAAGTTAACGTGGAGGTTAACGTGGCTCTTGGGGGTTGTATGGTTGCTCCAACGTTAGTGACAATGTTGAATGTCACTAATGTTGTCAACAACTCTCCATCTCTTACGTTAGCTCCCACGTTAACCAAGTTAATGTGAGAGTTAACGTGGCTCTTTGCACCTTAGGCCAACGTTAGTGACAATGTTGAGTGTCACTAACGTTGGCTTCTCTTCCCCCTTTAACGTTAGAGGCCACGTTAACCTAGTTAACGTGGCCTCTAACATGGCCATTTGTGAGAAATTACCAACGTTAGTGACAATGTTAAGTGTCACTAACGTTGGCTCAACTTCTCTTCTCCACGTTAGAGTTCACGTTAACTTAGTTAATGTGACTCTTTAACCGTGGGTGTTGATGGCTTTTGAGAGTGTTTTTGGCAATTACTTTTCTTTGTAACTTTGCAAGTTACCTCGCATTCCTTGCTTCCTTTTGGTCCTGAAATCAAGCAATAGAGTGCATCAAAGTTCTAGTCCAAGTCATGGGTAATGCAATATACAATTTTGTCATTAAAATCATGCAAAATCCTCATGAAATAATGTAAAATGCACAATGTATGCTTGAATCAAGGTCTGAGTGAATATTTGCCCAAAACTAACTTATTTCCTAAGAAAATGCATGAAATTACCTAAAACAGTAAAGAAAAGGTCAGTGAAACTGGCCAAAATGCCCTGGCATCAAAATTCCTCCATAATTGAATCTATCCCATGCTCAACCTCCTCGTATTCTTCAATTTTGATATGCTCTGAAGGTTGTTGAGATTCACATGGTGATTTCTTATTTCTTAAGTCTTGAACTACTTCCTCCTTTATTTCAATAACCGTAGGCCTCTCTAATTGTTCTCTTACTACTACCGATTCCTTTTTCACCGTATTCTCCACTATCTTCTCTATACTTTGCTCTTCCTTAGGTTTTCCACATGTGGCTACGGGGGGAACTTGAGTATTCAAACATTGGTGGGCTAGAGCATGCACCACCTTGGTCAAATTGGTCACAAACTCAAATGTGTCCCGCTTCATGGCTTCTTGTCCTTGAAGTAACAAAGTGAGAAAATCGTCTATTGGGGCTTGGGGTGAGTAGGAAGGTTCATTGTTTTGGAGCGAGGGTTCATGGTAAGAAGGTGGTTCCTCTTGGTAAAATTGTGGAGATGGTGTGCATTGAGGTGGTTCTTGGTAGTAATCTTGATAGGGTTGTGGTGGTTCTAAGGGTTCTTGCTCATAATGATTACAAGGATATGGTATGGGTGCTTGGTAATAAGGTGGATATGGATCATAGGAAGATGCTTGGTGTGAAGGGGCTTGTGAGTATGGTTGAGGTTTGTGTTGAGGATATGGGTCATAGGCATATGGTGGTGGTGATTGATTATCACAAAAGGATTCACCATAGCTATTGAATTGACATGCATTAGGATGAGAATTATACCTATAAGTGTCCAGAGTTTGTTGCCATAGGAGTGATCAATTCCTTGAGGCTCCTCCCTTCTTGGAGTGTTCCATCCTTGGTACATGTTACCATTGAAGTCCACATTTCCTACAACACAATTAGAACCAAACTCATAGCCAAAGTGAGAATTCATTATGGAAAAACAAAATAGAACTAACAAAAACTTAGAAGACAAGCAAAAGACAAGCCTATTTACACTATTCACATATGTACAATAACCAATAACATAACATCATTGCAAATCCCCGACAACGGCGCCATTTTGATGATTGGATTTTTGACGGTTTAGAATTTCACAAATGAAATCTCATTGTAAAGTATAGTCTCTAAACCAACAATAATCCCTTCATACAAAAATTTTGTTTGTGACAAGTACAAACCCCTAAAATCTATAAACCGAAGTATTTAAACCTCGGGTCATCTCTCAAAAGACTTGTAGGGTAGTGTTCTTGTTATTGGTTATGGACTTGTTTATTTTGGGGTTTTAGATGAGAGATATGAATAGTAAATTGTACAAAAACTTTATTAACAAAACAGTCTTGGCAAGGTTTGGTTGTCAAGGGTCTTCATCATAATCACTAGCCACAAGTAAGATAGTTGCAAGGATTAATCCCACTTAGTCATCCTTAAGTCAATTAACAAAGGAAAGTCAAGTGAGTTATATTAATCCTAGTCCATAAATCCTAGCTTTTCACTAATTGGATTAATGAAGGCTAGAGTCAATGGCTATCAACTATCAATCAATTGGACACTAGTAATTCAAGAAATCCTAAGTTACCTTCTCAAGCCAAGAACATAAAATTCTATTCTAACATTTTCCCAAGCATTTCATCAAACACTTGGAAGGCACAAAAGAAAAGTATAGTAAATCACAACAAAAATGAATTCTAACAACAATTGAGTACAAAGAATTAACAACAACAATCAAGGAAATCACAATTATCATGAATTACCTCAAATTGCATTATTGAAATAAAACAAAGGAACAACAATCTATCCACAACGAAATGAAGAATTACAATTATCAAAGCACATAACTAGAAAGAGGAAGAGGAGAAGAGTAAGAATTGATAAAGGAGAAGTGAATCAAAGCATGAATTAAACCTAGATCTAAGAAGAGAGATTAACCTAAACCTAATCCTAATTCTAGAGAGAAGTGAGAGCTTCTCTCTCTAAAACTAACTAATCTTAATCCTAATGATGCTAAATGATAGATTGATGCCTTCCCCTTCTATCCTTGGTCCTTTTTAATGCAGTTTGGCGCCAAAGTTGGTTCAGAAACTCCCCAAGATCGCCAGGAACGTGCTACTTTAATGAAGTCATGTGCGGACTGCGATGCGTGCGCGCACGGTACGCGTGCGCGTCCCTGGCTGATTCTGCAATGTGCGCGCGAGCGCCTTGTGCGCGCGAGCGCCTTGTGCGCGCGAGCGCCTTGTGCGCGTGCGCGTGCTTGGCTGATTTCACTTCTTTGACTTTTTATGCTTCTCTCCACTTGTATGCTTCCTTCCTTGCTCCCTTTGATCCATGCCTAGCCTATTTCAATCCTGGAATTACTAGCAAACACATCAAGGCATCTTATGGAATTAAGGAGGAATTAGAATTCATCAAAATAAGGTTTAAAAAGCATGTTTTTACACTTGAGCACAAATACGGGAGAGATTACGAAACCATGCTAATTCATAGGCTAAGTACAAGAAAAGGTTATCAAAATACTCTAAATTCAATACAAGATAAACCCTAAAAATGGAGTTTATCATTCAACGCCAGAACAGAGCATGGATCTGGCGCTGAACGCCAGAAACAAGCATGGAACTGGCGTTCAACGCCAGAAACATGCTGCACATGGGCGTTGAACGCCCAGAACATGCATCACTTCGGCGTCTAAACGCCAGAATTGCATGCAAAGCCATTCTACATGCCTAATTGGTGCAGGGATGTAAATCCTTGACACCTCAGGATCTGTGGACCCCACAGGATCCCCACCTACCATATTCTCCCTTCTTCTCAACTTTCATTTTCTCTTTCCAATAAACACTCTTCCCAAAAACGCTTCACCACTCACATCCATCCACTCTTCCCCATAAACCCCACCTACCTTTAAATTTCAAATTTCTTTCCCACCCAAACCCACCCTAAAAGGCCGAACCTACTCCCTCTCTCCTCACTATATAAACCCCTCCATTCTCCTTAATTTTCACACAACACAATCCCCCTTCTATACCTTGGCCGAATACACCTCCCCCTCACTCTCCTCCATTTTTTCTCTTCTTCTTCTTCTTTTCTTTCTTCTCTTGCTCAAGGGTGAGCAAAATTTTAAGTTTGATGTGGTAAAAGCATAAGCTTTTTGTTTTTCCATTACCATTGATGGCACCTAAGGCCAGAGAATCCTCTAGAAAAGGGAAAGGAAAGACAAAAGCTTCCACTTCCGTGTCATAGGAGATGGAAAGATTCATCTTTAAAGCCCATCAAGACCACTTCTATGATGTTGTGGCCAAGAAGAAGGTGATCCCTGAGGTCCCTTTCAAGCTCAAGAAAAATGAGTTTCCGGAGATCCGACATGAGATTCAAAGAAGAAGTTGGGAAGTTTTAACCAACCCCATCCACCAAGTCGGAATCTTAATGGTTCAAGAGTTCTATGCCAATGCATGGATCACTAGGAACCACGATCAAAGTAAGAACCCGAACCCAAAGAATTATCTTACAATGGTTCGGGGGAAATACTTAGATTTTAGTCCGGAAAATGTGAGGTTGGCTTTCAACTTGCCCATGATGCAAGGAAATACACGCCCCTACACTAGAAGGGTCAACTTTAATCAAAGGTTGGACCAAGTCCTTATGGACATATGTGTGGAAGGAGCTCAATGGAAAAGAGACTCCAAAGGCAAGCCGGTTCAACTAAGAAGACTGGACCTCAAGCCTGTGGCTAGAGGATGGTTGAAATTCATCCAACGCTCCATCATCCCTACTAGCAACCGATCCGAAGTTACTGTGGATCGGGCCATCATGATTCATAGCATCATGAATGGAGAGGAAGTAGAAGTTCATGAAGACATCTCCCATGAATTCTACAAAATAGCCGATAAGTCCTCTACTTTGGCAAGGCTAGCTTTTCAAAATCTTATTTGCCATCTATGTTACTCAGCTGGAGTTATCATAGAAGAAGACATCCTCATTGAGGAGGACAAGCCCATCAATAAGAAAAGGATGGACAAACAAGAGAGCCCACTCATGGAATCCAAGAGACGCATGAGGAAGCTCATCACCAAGAAATCCCGGAGATGCCTCAAGGGATGCACTTTCCTCCCAACAACTATTGGGAACAACTCAACACTTCCTTAAAAGATTTGAGTTACAATGTGGATCAATTAAGGGTGGAACATCAAGAGCACTCCATCATTCTCCATGAAATTAGAGAAGATCAAAGAGCAATGAGGGAGGAGCAACAAAGGCAAGGAAGGGACATAAAAAAGCTTAAGGACATCATAGGTCCTTCAAGAAGAAGATGCCACTAAGGTGGATTCATTCCTTGTTCTTACTTTTTCTGTTTTTCATTTTTATCTATGTTTTGTGTCTCTACTTCATGATCATTAGTATGTAGTAACTATGTCTTAAAGCTATGAATAAATTCCATAAATCCTTCACCTCTCTTAAATGAAAAATGTTTTTAATTCAAAAGAACAAGACGTACATAAATTTCAAAAATTGTCCTTGAATTTAGTTTAATTATATTGATGTGGTGACAATACTTTTTGTTTTCTGAATGAATGCTTGAACAGTGCATATTTTTGATCTTGTTGTTTATGAATGTTAAAATTGTTGGCTCTTGATAGAATGATGAACAAAGAGAAATGTTATTGATGATCTGAAAAATCATAAAATTGATTCTTGAAGCAAGAAAAAGCAGTGAATAGCAAAAGCTTGCGAAAAAAAGTGACGAAAAAAATTTAGAAAAAGAAAAAGAAAGCAGAAAAAGCCAATAGCCCTTAAAACCAAAAGACAAGGGTAAAAAGGATCAATGGCTTTGAGCATCAATGGATAGGAGGGTCCAAGGAAATAAAATCCAGGCCTAAGTGGCTAAATCAAGCTATCCCTAACCATGTGCTTGTGGCATGCAGGTCCAAGTGAAAAGCTTGAGACTGAGTGGTTAAAGTCATGATCCAAAGCAAAAAGAGTGTGCTTAAGAGCTCTGGACACCTCTAACTGGGGACTCTAGCAAATCTGAGTCACAATCTGAAAAGGTTCACCCAGTCATGTGTCTGTGGCATTTATGTATCCGGTGGTAATACTGGAAAACAAAATGCTTAGGGCCACGGCCAAGACTCATAAAAGTAGCTGTGTTCAAGAATCAACAAACTTAACTAGGAGAATCAATAATACTATCCGAAATTCTAAGTTCCTAGAGAAGCCAATCATTCTAAACTTCAAAGGAAAAAGTGAGATGCCAAAACTGTTCAGAAGCAAAAAGCTACAAGTCCCGCTCATCTAATTAGAATTAATATTCATTGATATTTTGAGATTTATAGTATATTCTCTTCTTTTTATCCTAATATATTTTTAGTTTCTTGGGGACAAGCAACAATTTAAGTTTGGTGTTGTGATGAGCGGATAATTTATACGCTTTTTGGCATTGTTTTTAGGTAGTTTTTAGTATGATCTAGTTACTTTTTGGGATGCTTTCATTAGTTTTTATGCTAAATTCACATTTCTAGACTTTACTATGTGTTTGTGTGTTTTTCTATTATTTTAGGTAATTTCTGGCTGAAATTGAGGGACATGAGCAAAACTCTGATAGGAGGTTGACAAAGGACTGCTGATGCTGTTGGATTCTGACCTCCCTACACTCAAAATGAATTTTCTAGAGCTACAGAACTCCGAATGGCGCGCTCTCAATGGCGTTGGAAAGTAGACATTCAGAGCTTTCCCACAATATATAATAGTTCATACTTTATTTGTAATTAGATGACGTAAACTGGCGCTCAATGCCAATTCCATGCTGCATTCTGGAGTCAAACGCCAAAAAGACGTCACGAACCAGAGTTAAACGCCCAAAACACGTTACAACTTGGCATTCAACTCCAAGAGAAGCCTCAACTCGTGGATAGATCAAGCTCAGCCCAAGCACACACCAAGTGGGCCCCGGAAGTGAATTTATGCATCAAATACTTACTTCTGTAAACCCTAGTAGCTAGTTTAGTATAAATAGAACTTTTTACCTTTGTATTAGACGTCTTGGACTATCTAGTTCTTTTGACCATTCGGTCTTTCATGGGGGCTGGCCAATCGGCCATGCCTGGACCTTCATCACTTATGTATTTTCAACGGTGGAGTTCTGCACACCATAGATTAAGGGCGTGGAGCTCTGCTGTACCTCGAGTTTTAATGCAAGTACTACTATTTTCTATTCAATTCGACTTATTTTTATTCTAAGATATTCGTTGCACTTCAACATAATGAATGTGATGATCTGTGACACTCATCATCATTCTTACCTATGAGTGCGTGACTGACAACCACTTCCGTTCTACCTTAGACCGGGCGCATATCTCTTGGATTCCTTAATCAGAATCTTTGTGGTATAAGCTAGAATTGATGGCGGCATTCATGGGAATCCAGAAAGTCTAACCTTGTCTGTGGTATTTCGAGTAGGATTCCGAGATTGAATGACTGTGACGAGCTTTAAAATCGCGATTGCTGGGCGTGATGACAAATTCAAAAGAATCAAGGAATTCTATTCCAACATGATCGAGAACCGACAGATGATTAGCCATGCTGTGACAGAGCATTTAGACCATTTTGACAAAGATTGGATTAAGACAGTACAAAAGCAGAGATTCAGAAGGAACACAGCACCTCCATACACCTATCTAAAATTCCCACCATTGGATTACATGAGTAATTTTATCTTTATTTTCTATTTAATTTATTATTATTATTCGAAAAACCAATAATCTCTTAAATTAGTTAAATCCGCCTGACTGGGTTTTACAAGATGACCATAGCTTGCTTCATACCAACAATCTCTGTGGGATCGACCCTTACTCATGTAAGGTATTACTTGGACGACCCAGTACACTTGCTGGTTAGTTGTGCGGAGTTGTGACAAAGTGTGATTCATGTTTAAGAGCACCAAGTCTTTGGAGCCATTGTTGATGATCACAATTTCGTCCACCACCATCCATTCTTCATAAGTTTACTATAAGAAGCCTCACTTGAACCATGCACATGAACCAAAAATTTCACACACCTTGCACTCCAAATATTCAAACATTGTGTTCTTTAAAGCCAAAGCCTAGAAACCGTGTCCCATGTGCAACTAAGCACTCGTGTTCACTAGCATCCATCATACTACCTTCACTTCAAACACTCTTCTTTCCAAAAGTATATTATATTACCCAATCTTCTTCATAAACCTTCAACCTCAACTCTGTCAACCAATCAAGGGAAGCATGACTTCTTCTTCAAGTGCCAAAAGACAAAGAGGAAAGGAACCCATAGTTGAAGAAGGTGGAAGAGAATACGATCAATGGAAGTTCAAATCATGGTACCATCAAATGCAACTGGCGTGGATGAATGGCAAAAAGATATATCCAGAAGTTCCATTTCAGCTACCTGATGAAGGGTGCCTAGAAATGAAAGCCAAGATTAGAAAGAGAAGATGGGAAAAGCTCACCTCACCAATCATCAGGATTAATGCAAACATCATAAGAGAATTTTATGCTAATACCCCAAGGCTTGATGTGAACGAAGCCCCAACTTATAAGAGTTATGTACGAGGGGTAGAGGTAGACTTTAGTTCGAAGACTATCATGAAAGATTTAGAACTAAGGACAGCCCATTTTGATGAGCCAGGGTACCACCAAAGAGTAAATGGATACCCAGACTATAATGAAATCTCTAGTGATATTTGTGTGGTGAATACAGACTGGGAAAGAGATGAACACGGAAGGCACAAATACTTGAAAAGAGGAGATCTAACCCTTGAAGCAAAAGGGTGGTATGAGCTCATAAAGAGGTCAATCTTGGACACAGTGAACACTTCAGAAGTCAATAAGCAAAGAGCTATCATGCTACACTATATAATAGTGGGACAAGAGGTAAAGGTTCACGAGATCATTGCAAGTGATATTCAAAAGATTGCAGAGAAGCCCTCAGCTAAAGCTTGGCTACATTACCCAAGTACCATTATGCGGTTGTGCATGAAGGCCAAAGTGCCACTAGAGGATGCAAACCCAAAATGGTTGATTCTAGGCATGCCTATAACCTTCGAAAGGATGATGATTGTCAAAGAGGCACAGCAAAGTCGAAGGCCACAGAGAAGGAGAAGAGAAGAAGAACCAAGGGAGGAAGAAGAACTACAAGAAGAACAAGGAGAACAGCAACAATTTCAACCACAAAACAATATGGACATTGTTCGGATGCAAGAAGCAATTGATAGGTTATTAGAACAGTACATGAGAATTTAAGAGAAGCAGGAAGCATTCCATTCACAATACATGAGAGCTCAACAAAACCAAGAGGAGCTTCAGTTGAGAATGATGAGTCAACAAAGAGACTATGAATCAAGATCCTTAGTTATGCAACAGGAACAAGCTTCACAATTTCAAGAATCGTTCAACCAGTTGGCCCAACTGCAAGTGGAGAACATGAGAGCTCTCAAGGAATTCACAACCCTTCAGGATGCAAGGTACGGAGTTCAAGCTGATTATAACATAAATGGCCAAGTAAAGTTAAGCTACATTGCGGATCATCTACACAACATGGAACCAGCATTTCCAACTTATGATGAATACTTCAAAGTAAGAAGTGAAAGAGAAGTAGACAAAGTAATATGCCTGGAGAACAAGGTAGAAGAGACAATGAAGAAAGTTGAATTATGGCAAAAGCTAAAAGGCAAGGGCAAGGGAGAAACTAGTAAACAAGCAAGTGAGAAGAAAAAGAAAGACAAAAAGGAAGACAAATAAAAGGTGGACCCGCTCCTTGCTTATCACAGCCAATAAAGAAAGAAAATGTTTGTTTAGTTGGTAGTAACTTTTAGTTTAAGTCATTTCGCATCTTGAGTGTTCTAGTTGAAATAAGTATGCTAGCTTAAGTGTGTGCTTGTGTGTGTTCACTTTCACTTGACTAAATGTTTGTCTTGTTCCCTGGGTGTTTTCAATTAAATAAAAGAAATATTTGAACAAGTGGAATGGTTCCTCATTAGCAAGAAGTGAAATAATAGTAAGTGGTGGTATATGTGTTTGATTGTGTGATAGCTCACTCATAATGAATAAAAGGATAGATTGCTCCCTTTTTAAGTGAAAATTAGCTTACTGTTTATGAATCTTAGCAAATAAAAATCCTTGGTTGAAAGAAAAACAAATGGAAAGAAAAAGAAAAGCCAAGAGTGGCAGCAACAACAAAAGAAAGAAAGAATAAAGCTAGACACCAAAAGCTTGAACTTTAGGATATATGCCTGTGGTGTCTTTGTACGAGGATCTGCTTGGATGATTAGGTTCTATGGAGTGCTTTATCACTTTGTAACTTGGGTTAACTAACCCGGGATTATCAATCGAAAGTCCACTATCAAGAGCAACCTAGTTGCAAGACATTTAGTGACCCAAAGAGGTGCTGGGCATTAATATCCTAAGCAGAAATGTGAGCTAAGTGTCTGTAGTGAATAATGTGTTAAGCACAAATAAGTTGAGAAACTGCTGCACACATGACACTGAGCTAAAGCTTGCAGGGAAAGAAAATGAAGAAAATTAATTACCAAGGATAAGTAATAATAAGAGGTCATAGCTGATGCAATTGCATATTTGTTATATTAGCTAGTTAGTTTAGTTGATTTTAGCTTAATCCCACTCATTTTCTCTAAATAAACAAGTCCTTTTATGAGTTTTATCTTCATGCATGAGAACACCAAGGAACATGTTGATTCTAGCCAAATTCATGCAAATAATTTAAAGAATACATACATGAATGAGTATGAATGAATCTCATGAAATTTATTGTATGAATTGGTAAGACTTTGAAGCTATTTCCTTTGTTGATGATAGGTGATGAAACAAGGAAGCATGGAAGCAAGAATGATGCAAGCTGGGCAAGAAGAAGAAGTTGGCGTTGCCAACTTGGGAATAGGGTGCGTTTTTATGGACAACGCCAGGCAACCAAGAAGAAGAAGTTGGCGTTGCCAACTTAGGAATGTGGTGCGTTGTTGAGGACAACGCCAGGCAGCCTTGGAAGCAAAGTTGGCGTTGCCAACTTGAGGAATGTGGTGCATTGTTGGAGGCAACGCCAGGCAGCTTTGGAAGCAAAGTTGGCATTGCCAACTTGAGGAATAGGCTGCGTTGTTGAAGGTAACGCCAGGCAACCTTGGAAGAGAAGTTGGCGTTGCCAACTTGGAGAAAGGAGTGAGTTATTCAAGGCAACGCCAAGCAACAAGAATGAAGCCTTGAAGAGGAGCTCGAGGGCGTTGCCAACGCCAAGAACCATAGGCGTTATTCAAGGCAACGCCAAGCAACTTTGGCACCATAGGAAGCAAGCTCGAGCACGTTGCCAACGTGCTACTTCACTGGCGTTATTCAAGGCAACGCCAGAAATGGTTGCTTGGCTAGGCACCAAGTCTTGGGTGCCAGCCAAGTTGCCAACGCCAGAATGTGCTGCCAGCCAAGTTGCCAACACCAGAATGTCCTGCCAGCCAAGTTGCCAACGCCAGAATGTGCTGCCAGCCAAGTCTTGGTGCCAATCAAGTTGCCAATGCCAAGTCTTGGTGCCAACCACGTTGCCAACGCCAGGAAGCCTTGCCAACCACGTTGCCAACGCCAGGAAGCCTTGCCAACCACGTTGCCAACGCCAGGAAAGCCTTGCCAGCCACGTTGCCAACGTGGGAAGCAAGTTTTAGAGCCTTGAAGAAGGCTCGAGCACGTTGCCAACACCAGCTTCTATGGGCGTGTTCAATGGCAACGTGGGAAGCAATGCCTGGAGCTAGGAAAGAAGGCTCGAGCACGTTGCCAACTCAAGAAAGCATTGGCGTGTTTAGCAACAACGCCAGGAAGCTTTGGATGATGAAGAATAGAGGCACCACGTTGCTAACTTGGAATATAGGGGCGTTATCCACAACAACTCCAACAAGGCAGCCTGACCATGTCCACTTCAATGGAAGATATCTTGAGCTACAGAGATCCAAATTGAGTGCTTCCAGTTGCGTTGGAAAGCTAACATTCAGAGCTTTCCAACCATATATAATAGTCTATGGTGGAGCACAAAAATTGAAGCCAAACCAGAGTCATCTTTAGGCCCTAAAAACAAGAACATGAAGTGAAATTCAAGAAGGCTAGAGATGAGCCCTGGAGGGGGGCACGAGCACGTTGCCAACGTGCTAGCAAGGGGGCGTGTTTTGCAACAACGCCAGCCCCAAGTCCCTGCCTTGGGAGGTTAGGCACGGGCACGTTGCCAACTTGGGAGTGAAGGTGCGTTTTTGGCAACAACTTGGCAGCTTAACCTTACCTTCTTTGAGGAAGCATAACTTGAGCTAGGAAAGTCCAATTGAGGTGATTCCAGTGGCATTGGAAAATAGACATCAAGAGCTTTCCAATGATGTATAATAGTCCATATTGAAGCAGAAGGTTGACACTCAAATTCTGGGCTACATTTAGCATAAAAATAGAGCCAAGAAGGGGAAAAGCAAGTTGTTAGCAACAACTTGGGCTAGCAACACCCAAGTCTCAAACTTCACTTCCAGGAAATTGTGATGCACGTTGCCAACGTGCATTAAGGCCAGCGTTATTGACAAAAACGCCAAGCCAATGGGCCAGAAGCATGATGAATGAACTCTTCCTTTCCAAGTCTAGTAACACTTCTTCCAATTGAGCCAAGAATTCAACAAAGAGGAAGCCCATATTGCTAACCCAATTCAAGATCTTTGAAAGAGTTTTAGGAGTAGTATAAATAGAAGAGATTGGTGTACTTGTAAGGGACTTTTTTTACACTTTTTGGACACTTAGAACTTTTTCATACTTTTAGCACTTCATTTTAAGAACTCTTTAGTACTTCGGGAAGGATATCCGGATAGCAATTTTTGGTTCCTCTTGGAACTTCTCTTCTTCATTTTCTGAAGCTTTAAGCATTTCATTCTTCTTCTTCATCTTTCTTTGCACTTAGTTTAATTTTGGTTTATGGCAATTATTGTTGAGATTGGAGCTATGACTCACTAAACCCCACTTTCATTAGGGGGAAGAGCTCTGCTTGTTGAAATGAATTGGTGAACTCATCTTCTCCTCCTCAATTCTAGTGGTTGATCTAAAGAGGGTACTCTTGATCTTCAAAGATTCAACCACCATCGAGAGAGGGGTTAATCTATATGAATTATGTGGTGAATTTGAGGAATGAGCCACATAATTCAGTTTAGAGTTCATCCTTTCATGATTCCTTTAATCAAAACACCTTGGTTAGTATGTGAGATGTAACTCTCCTTGGTTGAGATTATGGGAATTGTGTGGCTGGATTAGATTTGTGCTTCATCTCTTCTCATGAACAATTAGATCACGAGAGTGGCAATTGGTTATGTTGAGAGAGATTGAATCACCAAGAGATTGGGATTCAATCACCCATTTGCCATGAATCTATACCCATGATTGAGAAGGACTTGACTAACATCAATTCATGAAAACTTGCATCTCTGATCCCTAATGATCCCCTCCACCATTAATTCTTATTTCTTTTGCTTCTAGTTGTTTGACTACCCATAACCCAATTCCCTTCTACATTCTGTCAATTTACTATTCTTGTTATCTACATTCTGTTCCTTTAGTTCTTGCTATTTACTCTTATGTTCTTTAAATTTCTGCAACCTTTAATTCCTTGCAATTTATCTTTGATGTCATTTAAGTTTCTTGCATTTTAAGTTTCCGTTATTTACTTTCATTTTATTTCTCTCTTCTAGTTCTTTAAATTCTTTGCCATTTAAATTCTTGCAATTATGTTCAAAAATCACAAACCTCATGAAATCAAAACCATGTTTGCTTGACTAAATTTACCATTAACTAAAGTTGCTTAATCTACCAATCTCCGTGGGATCGACCTCACTCTTAGTGAGTTTTATTACTTGATGCGACCCGGTATACTTGCCGGTTGTACGTGAAATCCTAATTTTTACGTATCAAGTTTTTGGCGCCGTTGCCGAGGATTGGAAAGATTGACAATGATTAAGTGAAAGGTGGTTTAGATTAAGCATTTTCTTTGTGTTTTTGTCAAGCCCACTAATTGTTTGATACTTTGTTTCACTAACCCCAATTTCACTCTAGTTCTAGAGTGTCTCACTTGTGATTTTGGTTTTGTTTGTGTATGTCAGGAGCTAGCAGACGTAATATTGAGGACGAGAGAACCCTCCGAAGGATAAGGAGAGCAGAAAGAGGAAAGCTAATAGTCGGTGAAGAGGAGTCAGAGGAGTCAGAGGGAGAAGATCAAGTCATGGAGGATGAAATGCAAAATCCTCCTGGAGGGGTCAACAACAATAATGATGGACAAGCTAGAAGGGTGTTATCCTCGTATACTATCCCTGATCCAAGACATTGTGGGAGTAGTATTGCTACACCAAATGTTCATGCCCATAACTTTGAGTTGAAACCTCAGCTCATCACTTTGGTACAGAACAATTGCTCTTATGGAGGGGGACCTCTTGAAGACCCGAATCAACATCTATCTGTTTTTCTGAGGATATGCAATACAGTGAAGACAAATGGAGTGCATCCAGATGTCTACAAGCTGCTACTATTTCCATTCTCTTTGAGGGACAAGGCCACTCAATGGCTAGAGTCATTCCCCAAGGAAAGCCTCAACAATTGGAATGATGTGATGGGCAGATTTCTAGCAAAGTTCTACCCACCTCAAAGAATCATCAAGTTGAAGATAGAGGTTCAAACTTTCAGGCAAATGGAAGGGGAGTCATTGTATGAAGCCTGGGAAAGATATAAGGCACTAATGAGAAGATGTCCCCCTGACATGTTTAGTGATTGGGTCAAACTCCAAAACTTCTATGAAGGCTTAAGCTTAGAAGCAAGGAAGGGACTAGATTACTCATCAGGAGGATCACTCAACATGATGAAAACTGCCGAGGAGGCCCAAGACCTCATTGAGATTGTGGCAAACAATCAATATTATTACTCATCAGAGAGGCAGCACAATCCGACCCCAAAGAAAGGTGTAATGGAGCTTGAAGGTGTTGATGCTATTTTGGCACAAAATAAGTTAATGCACCAACAAATCCAACAACAAATGGAGATGATAACAAAGAGAATGGATGGTTTGCAACTTGCAGCAGTGAACACAACAAATCAACCATTGCTTGAATGGAACCAAGGTGAAGGGACCAATGTTGAACAACCACAAGAACAAGTTCAATACATGCAGAATACTTCAAATTCTCAGGATGAATTTCATGGTGATACATACAACCCATCTTGGAAAAATCATCCCAATCTAAAGTGGGGTGAAAACCATTGGCAAAAGAATAGCAACCACAATCAAACCCGTAACCCAAACAACCAAAATCACCATGCCAACAACACTAACCAATATAGAAAAACACAAAACACATATCAACCACCCCATCATAACTCACAAACTCACCAAAATAACTTCTCTGCACCATCATCCAACTCACAAAATTACCACACTAATCCACCCAACAACTTCCAACAACAATCAACCCCCATCATACCCCCAATTGACCATCATGAAACTAGAATCTCAAGTCTTGAAGCAACCTTGCAAGCACTTGCTCAAACCACTCAAGCCTTAGCTAAGGGACACAAGGAACATGAGGTCATCATGAAGAATATTGAGAGACAAGTGGGACAATTAGCCAAACAAGCCGAGCGACCAACCAATGTTCTCCCAAGTGACACAATACCCAACCCAAGAGAAGAATGTAAGGCTCTGCAGTTAAGGAGTGGCAAGGTAGTTGGTGAAAGTTCGAATAAAGAAGCAATAAAACCCAAAGAGCAAGACACAGTGGAAGTAAATGTGGAAAGGCAAGATGAAGAAAAGGCTTCAACATCTAACAAAGGCAAAGAAGTTGTCAAGCCACAAGGCAATCCACCCAGACAAAGGAGCAACCATGATAGCAATGGGAGTGTGAATCCACAACAAGAAAACAAAAATGAAGGAGTAAAAGTCTATGTACCCAAGCTTCCATACCCAACTAGGATACACAAAGGAGCAAAGGACCAACAATTCCCAAGGTTCTTGGAAATCTTCAAGAAACTTGAAATCAACATCCCATTGGCAGAAGCTCTGGAACAGATGCCATTATATGCAAAGTTTCTTAAGGAATTGATCACAAAGAAGAGAAGTTGGCAAGAAAAAGAAACGGTGATTCTCAATCAAGAGTGTAGTGCCATCATTCAAAAAGGGCTACCTCCAAAACTCAAAGACCCTGGTAGCTTTCTCATACCCTGCACGATTGGGAGCATGGCTGTTGACAAGTCACTTTGTGATCTGGGAGCAAGCATTAACTTAATGCCCCTTACCATGATGAAGAAAATGATGATTGAAGAGCTTAAACCCACAAGGATGTCACTCCAACTTGCTGACAGATCCATCAAAATACCAAATGGAGTAGTTGAGAACCTCTTGGTGAAGGTGGGAAACTTCATATTCCCAGCTGATTTCGTGGTCCTAGACATGGATGAAGAGGGAAACAATTCAGTCATTCTTGGTAGACCCTTTTTGGCTACAGCTAGAACAATCATTGATGTGGAAAAGGGAGAGATGATTTTCAGAGTGCATGATGAGCAAATGACCATAAATGTCTTCAAAGCAATGCAACACCCTGTTGAGAAAGAAAATTGCATGCGGATTGATGTAGTAGATTCTTTGGTTGAAGAAGTGCTTGACACAAACCATCAAATGAAACAAGAGGAAGTCCATAACATCAAGGGACAAGAAGAGAACAAATTGGAAGCATCAGGGGAACCAAGTGAAGCTACGAAAGAAGAGGCACCACAACAAGAGTTGAAACCACTACCCCCTCATCTTAAATATGCATTCCTTGGTGAGAAGGACAGCTTCCCAGTGATAATCAATTCCACATTGAATGCATAAGAAGAAGAAAAGCTCCTTGTGGTTTTGAAAGCTCACAAAGAGGCGTTGGGATGGACCATTGATGACTTGAAAGGCATAAGCCCTGCTGTATGCATGCACAAGATACTTTTAGAGGAGAATTCCAAACCAGTGGTACAACCCCAAAGAAGATTGAATCCCACAATGAAGGAGGTTGTACAAAAGGAAGTCCTGAAGTTGTGCAAGGCTGGGATCATCTACCCTATATCTGACAGCCCATGGGTTAGTCCAGTGCAAGTAGTACCTAAGAAAGGAGGCATGACTGTCATTGTTAATGAGAAGAATGAACTTATTCCAACACGAACAGTGACAGGGTGGAGGATGTGCATAGACTATAGGAGGCTGAATGATGCCATACGGAAAGATCACTTTCCTCTACCTTTCATTGACCAGATGCTTGAAAGGTTGGCTGGCCATGCCTATTACTGTTTCCTTGATGGATATTCAGGGTATAACCAGATTGTGGTTGACCCCATGGATCAAGAGAAGACGTCCTTTACTTGTCCCTTTGGAGTCTTTGCATACAGGAGAATGCCATTTGGACTGTGTAATGCCCCAGCCACCTTTCAAAGGTGCATGCTATCAATCTTTTCAGACATGGTAGAAAAATTTATTGAAGTTTTTATGGATGATTTCTCTGTTTTTGGTGATTCTTTCAATACTTGCTTGCATCATCTTACCCTAGTCTTGAAAAGGTGCCAAGAGACCAATTTAGTTTTGAATTGGGAGAAGTGCCATTTCATGGTACCCGAAGGCATTGTTCTTGGTCACAAGATTTCAAGAAAGGGTATAGAAGTTGACAAGGCAAAAGTAGAAATTATAGAAAAACTTCCTTTGCCAACTAGTGTGAAAGCCGTTAGAAGTTTCTTGGGGCATGCTGGATTCTATAGGAGATTCATCAAAGATTTTTCCAAAATAGCAAAGCCACTAAGCAATTTGCTGGTGGTAGACAATCCTTTTATCTTTGATGATGAATGCAAACATGCTTTTGAAACTCTAAAGGCTAAGCTCACCACAGCACCAATCATCACACCCCCAACTTGGGGACTACCTTTTGAACTCATGTGTGATGCAAGCAACCTTGCAATCGGTGCTGTGTTGGGGCAGAGGAAGGAAAAGAAGCTTCATGTTATCTACTATGCAAGCAAGGTATTGAATGAAGCTCAAAGAAACTACACCACAACAGAGAAAGAGCTACTAGCTGTGGTATATGCTTTTGATAAGTTTAGACAATATTTGATTGGATCTAAAGTCTTAGTGTATACTGACCATGCTGCTATTAAGTATCTTATGTCAAAACAGGATGCCAAACCAAGGCTAATCAGATGGGTGCTACTCTTACAAGAGTTTGACATTGAGATAAAAGATAGAAAGGGCAATGAAAATCAAGTTGCTGACCACTTATCAAGGCTACCACAAGATGCATGCCAAGACAACCTTCCATCAATAAATGAAGAATTTCCAGATGAACACCTCTTGCACATTCAACATGTCCCTTGGTTTGCAGACATGGCCAACTACAAGGCGGGAAGAATCATCCCACAAGAGTACACAAAACAACAAGTTAAGAAGCTGTTGCATGAGGCTAGGTTCTTCTTCTGGGATGAACCATTCTTGTTCAAAAGATGCCCAGATGGAATGATAAGAAGATGTGTGTCAGAGGATGAAATGAAGAACATACTATGGCATTGTCACAACTCTAGTTATGGTGGTCATTTTGGAGCTGAAAGAACGGCTGCAAAGGTCCTTCAAAGTGGTTTCTATTGGCCCTCAATCTTCAAGGATGCTAGAGAGTTCGTGAGCCATTGCAATGAATGTCAAAGAACAGGGGGTTTGTCAAAGAAAAATGAGATGCCTCAGAAGTTCATTTTGGAAGTGGAACTCTTTGATTTGTGGGGAATAGATTTCATGGGACCTTTTCCTCCATCTTACACTTTCAAATACATCTTGGTAGCAGTAGAGTATGTCTCCAAATGGGTAGAAGCAATAGCCACCACCACTTGTGATACCAACGTGGTCTTGCAATTCCTCAAGAAGAACATCTTCACTAGATTTGGAGTGCCCAAAGGACTTATAAGTGATGGGGGAAGCCACTTTTGCAACAAGCAACTAAATTCTTTACTCCACAAATATGGTGTTACTCACAAAGTGGCCACACCATATCACCCACAAACCAATGGGCAAGCTGAACTTGCCAACAGAGAGCTAAAAAGGATCTTGGAGAAAACTGTGGGAACAACAAGAAAGGATTGGGTTAGGAAATTGGATGATGCACTTTGGGCATATAGGACAGCCTTCAAGACACCCATAGAAAAATCTCCATTTCAGCTGGTGTATGGAAAAGCATGCCACCTCCCTGTGGAGCTTGAACATAAGGCCTTTTGGGCCACCAAACTTCTGAATTTAGATGCTCAAGCAGCAGGAGAGAAGAGGTTGCTACAACTCAATGAACTTGAGGAGTTCAGATTGGAGGCATATGAAAATGCCAAAATATACAAAGAGAGAGCAAAAAGGTGGCATGATAAGAGGATCTCTCAAAGAACATTCGAACCAGGCCAAAAGGTGTTGTTATTCAATTCAAGATTGAAGATCTTCCCTGGGAAGCTGAGGTCTAGATGGACTGGTCCATACACCATCACCAAAGTATCACCTCATGGCTATGTCGAATTACTTGATGAAGCCTCAAAACAAACCTTCACAGCTAATGGACATAGGGTGAAGCACTATTTTGGTGGCCCCTGGAGCAAGGAAGAGAGTGTGCAACTCTTAACACGAGCAAAGAAGTTGCAGTGTCGAGCTAAGGACAATAAACAAAGCGCTTCATGGGAGGCAACCCATGCACAGGGAGTTTTTTTTATTTTCATACTTTAGTAGTCAATAATGATTAAGTAGACTAGTACATGGTGTATGCAAGACACTAAGTTTGGTGTGGCCAATCTTGAAGTAATGGCAAAAGTGTGTTCTACAACACTTAGTCACAAACTAAGTTTGGTGTCCATACATACACGAAAATGCTAGACTATAAAAGTATAGTCATCTATTTTAGTTATACAAAAAAAAAAAAAAAACGTGAAATAGCATATAATGTAAGTAAAATACTAAGTTTGATGTGGCTATCTTTGGAATTAATTCCATAGAACACTTAGTTACAAACTAAGTTTGGTGTCTTTACTTACATTACTAATGCTAGAAAAAATAGATTAGGGAATCAATTCATAAATTTTAATTTTAGTTTAGTCAATTTTGCATAGGAATATCATCATAAGTTGTTAGCTAGTAATGTCACTTTAAGAATCTCAAGCTTTTGGAATTTTGTTGCAGGAAAGAAAGAAAGAAGTGATGGGAATCTTGGAAGCATATAATGAAAGAAAGAAAGAAGTGATGGGGAATCTTGGAGAGTGAGGTCACGGATACACAAGGAAGGGAAGTCACATGAGTTTTGAACTTTGTGCATGGGGAAAAACAACTCAACATGCATTGGGCACAAGGAAGCATGCTCCCCATGCCATGACCGAGCCTTAAATGTCACTAGAACCATGCATCCCCACCAAATTTCACTTTAAATACTTCAACCATATTCATCAAACCTCACTCTTCCTCACTCATTCTTCTACCCCCATAACCTCATTTCATCACCCGAAGTCACACTACACCCCAACTCATTCCATGCTTTCTATATTCTTGCCTTAGGCCTAATCTTTACCCAACAAAACTCATGAAGCATTACACCCCCTCACATAACCGAAACACTCCACCTCCCCTCACCATCATTTTCTAGCTGGCCTAAGTCACGTTGTTGTCATATATCTCCCCCATTCACAACCATTTTCCTTGTGCTTGAGGACAAGCATTCATCTAAGTTTGGTGTGGAAGATTCAACCCTTGCAAGTGAATTTCAATGGCCTCATCATCAAGGGATAGGAGAGAAGATGAATTTGATCAAAGAAGATTCAAATCCAAACACAACGAGCGTATCTTCAGCTGGATGTCAAGCAAAGATGTTGTTCCAGAGTTACCATTCAAGCTAAGAAAAGATGAATACCCTGAAATACAAAAAATAATCAGAAAAAGGGGATGGGAGCTTCTTTGTGACCAACCTCAAGAAGTGAGCATGCTTCTCATCCATGAGTTCTACACTAATGTGATAAGAGAATATGATGATGAAGAACCATACATGAGTTATGTAAGAGGTGTGACTGTTGATTTTAGCCCGGACACCATCAACAGGGTGCTAAAGGTCAAGGCAAAACAGTTCAAACGAGCTAGCTATGAAGAAAGGGTTGAAAATGACCCAAGATACATGGATGTGGTAAGTGACTTATGCAGAGTAGGCACGGATTGGGTGTTGGATTCACATGGACAACCACTCAAACGTCGGAGAGGTGATCTCATACCTCAAGCAAAAGGATGGCATGACATAGTGAGGAGATCATTGATGTCCACTTCAAATAATTCTGAGGTAACGGTGAATAGAGCAATAATGATCCATTGTATAATGAAAGGAGGGGAAATCAATGTTGGAGACATTATAGCCAAGAACATCATTGACATAGCTCAAAAAGTCAAACAGGACAGCTGGCTAGGATATCCTAGTACTATTCTGCGCCTATGTGAAGAAGCTGGAGTGCCTCTGGAAGAATTTGGAGAAACTGATGTGGTCTCTGTTGGAAAACCTCTTACTCGAGAAAGGTTGGAATTCATCACCACAACCCAATTGGAAAGGTAACCTTTAGCAAGAAGGAAGAAAAGGAAAGAAGCAAGACAAGAGGAGGAGCCTCAAGAAATGGAAGAACCTCATGCCTTGAACATGAACCAACTCCAAGCCGCCTTGGAAGGAATTTCTGGGCAATATTCACAAATTCAAAGAAGCCAAGAGGAACAAGCTCAACAACAAAGGGACCTTTGGCAATTGATGGATCAACAAAGAGGGATTCAAGTTCAATGGATGAACCAACAAAATGAATACCAAGCACACATGATGGAATTACAACAAGAACAATATGCCAAGATGCAGGAAGCCATCAACAATTCAACTGTGGAACATGAAAAAGCCATGGAGAAAGTAATACAAGAACAAGCTCAACTAAGGAAAGAGCAAGCTCAGCAAAGAGAGCTTCTCCATAGGTTGGATGCTAGACATGATACATTTCACAGAGAGTTCAATGAAAGCAGAATGTTCAGGGAAGCCAGGCATAAAGACAGACTTGACTATGATATATGCACCCAAGAAAAGCTCAGTTACCTCTGTTCCACACCCCCATTACTCAACCCACAAATTAAAACCTTTAATGAAGCTCGCAAGATATTTGAAGAGCAAGAACTTGCAAGGGTGAGATTTAATCAACAGAGGCTAAATGAGACAATGATAAGCTCAGGAGTGTGGCCAAGAGAAGAGGGGGGTGCAACAACAAAACAACAAGGAGAACTAAGAAAGAAAAAGAAAGAAGATCCAAAGGGGGATGCAACAACAAAACAACAAGGAGAGTTGAGAAAGAAAAAGAAAGAAGATCCAAAGGGCAAAGGAAAGCAAGGAGAATCAAGCAAGGGAAAAGGGACATGAAGACTAAAGGTGGTGAAGTTCCTTTGTTTTTCTTTATGCTTTATTAAATAAAGAAGATGTATGTCTGAAATATGGTATACCTTCTAAGATGCATTTTTTTTTTCTTTTTGAAGCATTTTCTTTTATGTTGCCCATTCCATGCATCACCACTCACAGGTTTGGAATGGTTGCTTGTCTTAAGTACTTTTACTTGTCAATGGAATAAAAGATGTAGTTTGAGCAAGAACAGAGAGAATTCTAGCTTAAAAAGAATCATGTTGTCCCATAAGAAAGGTGCTAGTATATACATTTATTGTGAAAGAATCAATGTTCAAGAAATTCAAAAGAATGCTTGCTTATACAAGACTAGTTCAGTTAAGGATTACAAAGACTTTATCAGTAAAAGCACAAATAACCTTGACAATAAAGAAAATAGAGTAGAAAGAATGAAAGGCTAGGCATCAATGACAAAATTTGGATATGTGTCTGTGGTGATTGATGTTAAGAGACATACTTAGGCTAGTAAATCCGAGGGGTGCTTCATCACCCGATAACTTGAGTTAACTAACTCGGGATTATCGATTGAAAACCCACAATCAAGAGTAGCTCTATAACAGAACATTTAGCAACCCAAAGAGGTGCTGGACACCACTATCCAAACAAAATTTCAATGTTATATGCCTGTGACTGAATGTGTTAAGGAGAGAGGCTTGAGTTAGTAAATCTTTAAGAGTGTCTCAACACTTAACAACTTGAACCAACTGGTTTGGGATTGTTGATTGAAAGCTTATGCTAAAGAGCCGCCTTAAGACAAGATTTCAAGCTCATTTAAAATGAAAAAAAAAGGGGGAATATAAAAAAAAAAGAGAAGCATCAAGGAAAGAATGGTTCAAGGGTCATGTGCTAAGGTATAAAAGAAGTCTAGTGAAGTTAACCAATTTAGTATTGAAGCAAGCATTTTAATTGAAAAAGTTGAATAGTTGTGTTCAATTACAATAAATTAATGACCACACAAGTGAGGATGACATGCTCAATGAAAAATTACTCTCTGGAAGAACATTCAAGTCTTACATCTTAGATTCTTGTGACAAAGTTTTTATATTTTGCTTGAGGACAAGCAACACTTTAAGTTTGGTGTTGTGATGCAATTGCATATTTGTTATATTAGCTAGTTAGTTTAGTTGATTTTAGCTTAATCCCACTCATTTTCTCTAAATAAACAAGTCCTTTTATGAGTTTTATCTTCATGCATGAGAACACCAAGGAACATGTTGATTCTAGCCAAATTCATGCAAATAATTTAAAGAATACATACATGAATGAGTATGAATGAATCTCATGAAATTTATTGTATGAATTGGTAAGACTTTGAAGCTATTTCCTTTGTTGATGATAGGTGATGAAACAAGGAAGCATGGAAGCAAGAATGATGCAAGCTGGGCAAGAAGAAGAAGTTGGCGTTGCCAACTTGGGAATAGGGTGCGTTTTTATGGACAACGCCAGGCAACCAAGAAGAAGAAGTTGGCGTTGCCAACTTAGGAATGTGGTGCGTTGTTGAGGACAACGCCAGGCAGCCTTGGAAGCAAAGTTGGCGTTGCCAACTTGAGGAATGTGGTGCGTTGTTGGAGGCAATGCCAGGCAGCTTTGGAAGCAAAGTTGGCGTTGCCAACTTGAGGAATAGGCTGCGTTGTTGAAGGTAACGCCAGGCAGCCTTGGAAGAGAAGTTGGCGTTGCCAACTTGGAGAAAGGAGTGAGTTATTCAAGGCAACGCCAAGCAACAAGAATGAAGCCTTGAAGAGGAGCTCGAGGGCGTTGCCAACGCCAAGAACCATAGGCGTTATTCAAGGCAACGCCAAGCAACTTTGGCACCATAGGAAGCAAGCTCGAGCACGTTGCCAACGTGCTACTTCACTGGCGTTATTCAAGGCAACGCCAGAAATGGTTGCTTGGCTAGGCACCAAGTCTTGGGTGCCAGCCAAGTTGCCAACGCCAGAATGTGCTGCCAGCCAAGTTGCCAACGCCAGAATGTCCTGCTAGCCAAGTTGCCAACGCCAGAATGTGCTGCCAGCCAAGTCTTGGTGCCAATCAAGTTGCCAACGCCAAGTCTTGGTGCCAACCACGTTGCCAACGCCAGGAAGCCTTGCCAACCACGTTGCCAACGCCAGGAAGCCTTGCCAACCACGTTGCCAATGCCAGGAAAGCCTTGCCAGCCACGTTGCCAACGTGGGAAGCAAGGTTTAGAGCCTTGAAGAAGGCTCGAGCACGTTGCCAACACCAGCTTCTATGGGCGTGTTCAATGGCAACGTGGGAAGCAATGCCTGGAGCTAGGAAAGAAGGCTCGAGCACGTTGCCAACTCAAGAAAGCATTGGCGTGTTTAGCAACAACGCCAGGAAGCTTTGGATGATGAAGAATAGAGGCACCACGTTGCTAACTTGGAATATAGGGGCGTTATCCACAACAACTCCAACAAGGCAGCCTGACCATGTCCACTTCAATGGAAGATATCTTGAGCTACAGAGATCCAAATTGAGTGCTTCCAGTTGCGTTGGAAAGCTAACATTCAGAGCTTTCCAACCATATATAATAGTCTATGGTGGAGCACAAAAATTGAAGCCAAACCAGAGTCATCTTTAGGCCCTAAAAACAAGAACATGAAGTGAAATTCAAGAAGGCTAGAGATGAGCCCTGGAGGGGGGCACGAGCACGTTGCCAACGTGCTAGCAAGGGGGCGTGTTTTGCAACAACGCCAGCCCCAAGTCCCTGCCTTGGGAGGTTAGGCACGGGCACGTTGCCAACTTGGGAGTGAAGGTGCGTTTTTGGCAACAACTTGGCAGCTTAACCTTCTCTTCTTTGAGGAAGCATAACTTGAGCTAGGAAAGTCCAATTGAGGTGATTCCAGTGGCATTGGAAAATAGACATCAAGAGCTTTCCAATGATGTATAATAGTCCATATTGAAGCAGAAGGTTGACACTCAAATTCTGGGCTACATTTAGCATAAAAATAGAGCCAAGAAGGGGAAAAGCAAGTTGTTAGCAACAACCTGGGCTAGCAACACCCAAGTCTCAAACTTCACTTCCAGGAAATTGTGATGCACGTTGCCAACGTGCATTAAGGCCAGCGTTATTGACAAAAACGCCAAGCCAATGGGCCAGAAGCATGATGAATGAACTCTTCCTTTCCAAGTCTAGTAACACTTCTTCCAATTGAGCCAAGAATTCAACAAAGAGGAAGCCCATATTGCTAACCCAATTCAAGATATTTGAAAGAGTTTTAGGAGTAGTATAAATAGAAGAGATTGGTGTACTTGTAAGGGACTTTTTTTACACTTTTTGGACACTTAGAACTTTTTCATACTTTTAGCACTTCATTTTAAGAACTCTTTAGTACTTCGGGAAGGATATCCGGATAGCAATTTTTGGTTCCTCTTGGAACTTCTCTTCTTCATTTTCTGAAGCTTTAAGCATTTCATTCTTCTTCTTCATCTTTCTTTGCACTTAGTTTAATTTTGGTTTATGGCAATTGTTGTTGAGATTGGAGCTATGACTCACTAAACCCCACTTTCATTAGGGGGAAGAGCTCTGCTTGTTGAAATGAATTGGTGAACTCATCTTCTCCTCCTCAATTCTAGTGGTTGATCTAAAGAGGGTACTCTTGATCTTCAAAGATTCAACCACCATCGAGAGAGGGGTTAATCTATATGAATTATGTGGTGAATTTGAGGAATGAGCCACATAATTCAGTTTAGAGTTCATCCTTTCATGATTCCTTTAATCAAAACACCTTGGTTAGTATGTGAGATGTAACTCTCCTTGGTTGAGATTATGGGAATTGTGTGGCTGGATTAGATTTGTGCTTCATCTCTTCTCATGAACAATTAGATCACGAGAGTGGTAATTGGTTATGTTGAGAGAGATTGAATCACCAAGAGATTGGGATTCAATCACCCATTTGCCATGGATCTATACCCATGATTGAGAAGGACTTGACTAACATCAATTCATGAAAACTTGCATCTCTGATCCCTAATGATCCCCTCCACCATTAATTCTTATTTCTTTTGCTTCTAGTTGTTTGACTACCCATAACCCAATTCCCTTCTACATTCTGTCAATTTACTATTCTTGTTATCTACATTCTGTTCCTTTAGTTCTTGCTATTTACTCTTATGTTCTTTAAATTTCTGCAACCTTTAATTCCTTGCAATTTATCTTTGATGTCATTTAAGTTTCTTGCATTTTAAGTTTCCGTTATTTACTTTCATTTTATTTCTCTCTTCTAGTTCTTTAAATTCTTTGCCATTTAAATTCTTGCAATTATGTTCAAAAATCACAAACCTCATGAAATCAAAACCATGTTTGCTTGACTAAATTTACCATTAACTAAAGTTGCTTAATCTACCAATCTCCGTGGGATCGACCTCACTCTTAGTGAGTTTTATTACTTGATGCGACCCGGTATACTTGCCGGTTGTACGTGAAATCCTAATCTTTACGTATCAATAGCAGTGTGTCAATTGATGCTCAAGAGAGACATTATATGCCTAAATATCAATAAGAAGTGAGCTGTTGCATTGTCTGCATAAAACCCCATGAGCTACTAATAATGCTTTGCTAATATGAACACCCCCTTCTGTTTCATTCTTTCTTCTTAATAATTCAGTACTTGCTTGGGACAAGCAAGATTTAAGTTTGGTGTTGTGATGCCAGGTCATCTTAGGCTAGTTTTACTAGACTTTTTCTTTATTTTTGATAGGTTTTATGCACTTTCTTGAATTATAAGTGAGCCATTTGGGTAGAAATTTTGGCGTACCTAGATTCATCCAATTATGATTAATATGATGCAATTCCATGAGAATTATGCTATAATTACTTGTGTGTTAAGAATGATAAGAATTCTCATGACTTTAGCAAGATTTTGATGCATTTATTGGTTGATGATAGGTGAAGAAAAGCATGGAGGAAGGTTGAAGAAAAGAGACTTGGAGAAGAGAAACAGAACATAAATTTGCTGATGCTCACATTGGAGGTAGCGTTGGACATCCAACGTTATCCCCAATGTGGTAATGAAAAGTTTCAATTCTAGGCAAAAAAGGTTTTTTAGCGATGCGTACGCGTGAAAAAGCAAAATTTTGTATCCGCACAAAAGCGTGCGTCATGCGCACGCGTGGAATGGCAAAACGACCATCCACGCGTACGCGTGGGTCATGCGTATGCATCACTAAATTTTGACGTGGGGGTCCAACGCTAGCTCAAACGTAGCCTCCAACGCCTGCGATGCTCGACCCAGAATTGAGATTTGAAAAACATGCATCGACACGGACGCGTCACCGACGCGTCCGCGTGGATGGAAAAAAAGCAAAGTATGCAAACGCGTGAAGCACGCATACATGTGAAAACGTCAATGTTGGAGGGAACGTTTGGGGTCCAACACTGAGGCCAACATCCTTAAAGCGGGAAAAATGATTTTTTTTATCCTCGCGAACGCGTGGAGCACGCGAATGCGTGTATAAGCATTTTTTAGCAGAATGCCCGAACGCACAAAGCACGCGTACGCATGGATTCGATGACGTTGGTCCTCCAATGTTGAGTCAAATGCCAATGACAGCAAATCTTTTTGGTTTTTACTGATATGATTTAAAGTGGCATTTGAGTCAACGTTGACCCTCAAACGTTGATACAAACTTAAAGCATCAGTGTACAATTCTCACACATATCTCTTCTCAAGGTCAAGGGCATTCAATTGGAAACATCTTTGACCCAATCTCAGCAAAGCCAAAGGCCCAATTCAAGGCTTGAAGATCGAAAATAGAAAGTATATAAATAGAAGTTAGTTTGATTTAGAAAAAACCCTACTGTCAATTTAGTTTTATTTTTAGGTCATTTTAATTTTCATCTTTTAATTTTTGAAATTGGGATTGGGAATTAATTTTCTTTTTCATTGTTCTACACTCTCCACTATTTGTTTTGAATCTTGGGTCTTAGAATTGAAGGAATTCTATTTCAATCTCACCTTGAGATCTTTCTTTGTTTTACTCTTCTGCATAATTCTAAGGAATTGTGAGTTGAATTAAGCTTTCTGATTTCATTTTCATTGCTCCTGCTAATTTTGCTGTCTTCCTTTGGATCTTGAATTGATATTGGAAAGAGTTCCATTGATTCAAATTCTGAGAATCATCTTCCACTCTTCATCTCAATTGATCTAAGGATTGAATCTGAATTTCCTTTACTACTTTCATTTTTTATTTCTTTTGCAAATTGTTTTCTGATTAGATCAAGGAAGGAATTGAGATTTAGACTTATTTTCTAGTCTCTTTAACCCCTGAGATCTTCACTCTTCCGTTGAAATTCTGCAATTTAAGTTTAATTCATTTGCTGTTTATTTCTTCAAACACTTTCACTTTTCTGATTGAGATCTGATGCAACTTATTTCATTTTCTGTTTCCAAGATTGCTTGCTTTTGCTTGTTCGTGTGTGATTCTGAGATCCCAGCTCCTTGAGCTCTTTATTATTTCTGCAATTTTACATTTCCTGCACTTTAAGGTTCAGCCATTTACATTCTTTGCAATCTAAGTTTCAGTCATTTACATTATTTGTTCTTTAAGATTCAGCTCTTTAATTCTCCTGCACTTTCAATTACTGTCAATTTCCCCTCTCCCTTTAAATTTCATGTAATTTAGCTTCTGTTGGATACAATTCACTTCCAAATCAATACCTGTTCACTTGACTAAATCAACCACCTAACTAAAATTGCTCAATCCTTCAATCCCTGTGGGATCGACCTTACTCATGTGAGTTATTATTACTTGATGCGACCCGATACACTTGCCGGTGAGTTTTGTGTTGGATCATTTTGCACACATCACTTAGGAGAGAATCAAACACGAATTGAAATAGAACAATAGCGCTTTTATTAATCCATAAAACTCAGCAGAACTCTTAACCTTAACCTTAAGAGGTTAGTGACTCATACTGTACATAATAGTGTTCAAAAATAAATGGAGGAGAAAGAAGATCCTAAACATGGGTGATCTTCTCCTATATATACTAATCTAATGACTCAAGATTACAGAAATATGATAGACTAGACTTAGGAGTGCAAAAATCCAGTTCTAGGGCCCACTTGGTGAGTGTTTAGGCTGAGCTTAAGTGTCTCCCACGTGCTAGGACTCCCTAGGGGCGTTGAATGCTGGCTAGGGGCCCCCTTTTGGGCGTTGGACGTTGGCCTCCTCTCTGGGAGCGTTGGACGCCAGGAATAGGGCTGGTAGCTGACGTTGAACTCCAGTTTTGGGCCTTTAGTTCCTAAACAAAGTATGGACTATTATATATTTCTAAAAAGTCCTGGATGTTAGCTTTCCATAGCCGTTGAGAGCGCGCCATTTGGACTTTTTTAGCTCCAAAAAATCTCTTTCGAGTGCATGGAGGTCAGATCTTGACAACGTCTGCTACGCTTTCCTTGCAACTAAATCAGACTTTGTCAAAAGTCTCAGATTTCAGCTAGAAAATACCTGAAATTATCATAAACCACAACTCATAGTTGATTCCAAAAATGTGAATTTTACCCTAAAACCTATGAAAACATAATAAAATTTAAACAAAACATGTTAAAAACTTTATGAAAATGATGCCAAAAAGCGTATAAAGTATCCGCTCATCATAGTCATTCGAGGTGGTACATAACGTCTTGCAAGGTGATAGTGGTCTCACTCCACCGCAGGTGGAACATGTGGGTCTCCGGACATCAGCGCTCCATGAAAGTCGTGATTTGGGAGTTGTCAAAGACGAAGTAATTGAGAGGCATTGTGTCACTAAAGCCAACCTCCCTCAAATATGAGACGATGATGTCTGGTGGGGGAAGCGTGTGACTCACTCGCTGAGGCAGAAATAAGCGTGGTCTTTGACAAAAAAATAATTTATCATAGTTAGAAAAATATTGTATACGTGTATTGACATAACAAATTGAGTTAACTATGATATACATTTATTTAATGGAAATTTACACATATGTACTAACTGAATTTATGTAAATAAAACTTTTTACATTATTATTTACTTAGTTAATTAATAAATATTTTTTCAATACATTACGTAAAATAAAAATGTTGACTAAAGTAATTAATAATCTAATTAACAAACTTTTACTTGGATAGTTAATAACTAAATTAATAAATTAAGAAACATGTAACTAATAAATTATGGGAAAACATCTCATTTAATATCTAAATTAATAATTATGTATTTAAAAACTTAATTACAAAAATTTTAGAACTACATTCCTAAAATCATACGTTATCAGGACTTATTCCTAACGATACATTTAGCCACCTAAACCATAAATTGTATTCTAATTCTTGGCAAGTATCCTAACCATGATTATACATATATGGGATAACATTAGCGTCAAGATAACAAAACTAACCACAAAGTTGACTACCTCGGCGACGTGTCATGTCGCATTTAGTCGATTGATGTCCGGATCACGTGCATCTGCGCGCGCCATTTTTGTCTTATTCAATAATATAGTCAGAAAAGGATAGAAGAAAGCAAAAAGTGGTGGAAATGGGGCTCAATAAGTCGGTGTGAACAAAATCTATATATAGGCCTCACTCAGTCTTATCTCGTTTACAGTATAAATGAGATAAGTTTACACATATCTCGTTTACACTGTAAACGAGATATACGCATGTCACTCGCACTATCTTGTAAATGAGATACATGTAAACTTATCTCGTTTACACTATAAACGAGATTAGTCATCCTACGTATTTTTGTAATAATTTTTAAAATTATTTATTTCAATAAATAAAATATATTTTAATTTATTTAAATAAAAAACACCACTTCATATGCCTCTATAATTCTATTTAAAGTTAATTATCAATTCGGTATTTGAAAGATTTAGATAACTAACAAAAAATTTTTTAAAAGATGTTATTGACAAAATAATTTGGTAATGATTTGAAAACACAATAAAAAGAATCAATAAATATAATATTTTTTGCAAGTAACAAAAAAACTTTTATATTTAACAAATGTCTTATTCATTATATCGAAATTTTTGTTGCAAAATTTGAATAAATATTTAGAAGGCACACAAAAAAATTGGAGTACAATTTAATCTCTAAATTTTTTATTTTTTTAAAAAATGTGGTCATTCATAATAATTTTTAAAAAAAAATTCACTTGACAAAAATTTACCAAATTATAAGGATGAAAAAATCTTATTTTTCTAATAATGATTCTAAAAATTTGAATCAAAATTTGACCTCTAAAATTATTTTTTAAAATATATATTTAATATATATTTTTTTCTTGTATTTTTAAATCATTCAGTAGTTTATTTGTCATTAGTATCTTTTGAGAGTTTGTTTTGTTAGAAACTTTCATGTACCATTTTAATAGTTTACCCCTTCAATTTTTTTGCATAGCCAACACCTACAATGCCTTGACATCGAAGCTTATAAATACATGATACGATACGATATAGAATATACAAATATATAAATGATAAATTTTTATAAGACACGAAAATAAAATACAATATATATATATATATTATAATGATATTTTAATATTTTAATAATATTAAAATATAAATTAATTTTTTAATTATTTGTAATAATTTTATTTAATTATTTAAAATATTTAAAATATTTTTATTTTCATAATTAATAATATATACTACTTTTAAACTCATTTTAAGAATATAAATATTAAGAGTATGACTGGACACGCTAAGACGTGATGATACTTAGATATGTCCAAGCATGTTTAGAGAAAAATTGTTATTTTTTATGGGTAAAATATATTTTTTGTCCTTAAAGTTTGCTAAAAATTTCAAAAATATCCCTAAGTTTTATTTTGTTTCTAGTTTGTCCTAAAAGATTTCGATTTACATCAAATTTACTCCTAACGACTAATTTTTTTAAAAAAATTATGACCAATTCAGGAATAACTCCACAAGAACAACCTTTAAGAAAAGTAAATCAAACATATTTATCATGCTATTGTTAGATTAGTTCTAAATTTTTTAAAATTTAGTTGTCAAGGATATATTTGATACAAATAAAAAACTTTTGAGACAAAATTGAAACAAAATAAAACTTAAAGATATTTTTAATATTTTTAGCAAACTTCAGGGACAAAAAAATACACTTTACTCTTTTTTATTAAGAAAAAATTGGTTACAAAAAATATACATGCCAGATAACCGTCGACGAATATTGTATTTGAAATATATTCAACACATGCGGACACAGCAACTTAACGAAATATCATTGCTTTATAATCATAGACTACCACCCAAAATATTACACTATCTATCGTACACTAATTCACCATCAAAATAATTAAACTTGAATAATTGAATTTTGAGTAAAATATATTTTTTATATTTAATAATTTTAAATTTATTAAAAAATATTTTTAATATTTAATTTATTTTAATTTTGTCTTTTAACATTTTAGATAAGCTTTAATTTTACCTTAAAAGAAGATTTTTTTTACTCATTTTTTTATCAATTTTACTTATAAGTACCATATAACATCGTTAATTCTTCATTACCAATTCACCAGTATGACACTACCTCCACCAACTCACCTCTTTTCAATCCATCCATCCATCATCATCAACATTACCTAACTCATAGCTTTAATCTAGCCACAGAGCCTATCACAGCCACCTATAGCTAGCCATTGCTACCACCACCATCACCATTAATTATCACCACCGATTGAAATTTCAACCACCATAGCCATAGTTCTCCCACTTCTATTTTCACCAAAATTTTTATATTTCAAATTTGCTACTAAATTCTCACAGCAAATCACATAGTTACATTTTATATCCTAAATCTCATGCCTCAAATTCAGTTACGCAACAGCAGCAACGAACAATGACTCTCTAGTCTCTACATTACGGATTTGTGGGTGTCATAGTCCCTCTCCTAATCACTCTCATCGTCCACAATACCTCTGGCGGCAGTGTGATGGTGTGGTTATCGTTGGTCTAGAAATTTCACAAAATATTCATGTTGCTAGTATAGTTCTAAATCAATTAATAATTCTCAATCAAATTTTAAAGATCGGCTGTCACAAAGTTCAACCTCAATAAAAGTAAATCGAAGTATTCAAATCTCGGGTCGTCTCATAAGGAATGAGCAAACATGTGCATCAACATTGGTTAGAATTCCAGGGTTGGGAGTCATGATCAAGAAATTAGACTACTAGACTTAACATGCAAGGAATCTTTAAGTGCAAAAAACTAAATCAAGTAACTAAAGCATGGTATGAGCAAATCCAATCTAGCAAGAGAACATATAATCTACTTCTACTCTAAACTAAGCAATTAACTATAGCAAGAATCAAGCAATTAAGATTTTTGGTTTTCAAGTATGAATAATAAAAGGAACTCTTGACTAGGCATAGGAATTAGGGTCAACATCCTTGTTTAATAACCATATCTTGACAATTATAAGGAATCAAGCTCATTAAGTCTACTTCTATACTTGAAGTATGTCAAATGACTTGATCAACATCAACCCATAAGTCCCAACCTAGCTACTAATTGACTTAGTAGTAGGCTAGTGTCAATGGTTATCAAATTGACCACTAAGGATTCTCAAATCACCAAATCATTTAGACCCAATGACTCAAGTTCACCTAATTCCCTTAGCCTAGGCCAAGAGTAAAAAAAGCTACTCCATAATTAAAGAAAACATTTCATCAAACACATGGTATGCACTAATAAAAAAATATTCAAATTGCAATTAAATTGACAATTACAAATACCCACTAACAATTATCAATGGAAAATAACTCAAACAACACTAGTAATCATAGAGAACATCAATGTACTAGTAGAAATTCAAGATCCATAAAATTCACAAAAAGAGAAGAAAAAGGGAAAATAACAAGAAAACATAAATCTAACACAAGATCTAAATGAAATTATACTATAGAACTCAAATTAAGCAATTCAAACTAAAATCAACAATATCCAATTCAAAATTTCAACAAGAAAGATCAAATCAAACTAGAACTAGAGAGAAATGAGGGTTTCTCTCTTTAGATGAACAAGAACAAAAACTAGCCAAATTCTCTCTAAGTGTGTAATTAATGATCCCCCCCTTTCCCCTTACAATTCCTGGGTCTTTTTCAAGCAGAATCAAGTTGGATTTGGGTCTGGAACTCCTTAGAAATTGCCAGCCACGAGTTCTTTAATGAGCTCACGTGCTGAGCGTCACGCGTACGCGTCGATGAGTTTTGTGATCCACGTGTACGCGTCAAGCATGCGTACGCGTGGATGGGAATTCGCCAATCAACGTGAATGCACCCACTCTTGCGCACGAGTCCCATCTACACGCTTTCACGCATACGTGTTAGGCTACGCGTACGCGTCGATGCCAACTCCTCCAAAGCTCCATTCTTCATGTTTCTTCCACTTGTGCATACTTCCTTCCCATCTTCTAGGCCATTCTTATCCTATAAACCCTAAATGCACTCAACAAATACATCACGGCATCAAATAGTAATAGAAGAGGATTAAAATATAGCAATTTTATGGTCAAAGGAGCATGTTTTCAATCATGAAAAAAAATTGGGAAGGAAACACAAAACCATGCATTTTATATGGATAAGTGTGGAAAATATTGATCAAACCTCCTAAATTCTACACAATATAAATGATAAACCACTATTTCGTGGTACATCTTGTACTTAATTGAGTGGATTTTATCCACTAGTCTCACATTTATTCATATTATTTGCATGGTTTTACAATTCCTTCCCAGAATTTGTGCTAGGATTGAAAACATGTTTCTTTGACCTTAATTTTATTAATTTTAATCCTCCTTTTATACCATTCGATGCCGTGATATGTGTGTTAAGTGATTTCAGAGATTGCATGACAGGAATGGCTTAGAGGATGGAAAGAAAGCATGCAAAAGTGGAAGGAATACAAGAAATTGAAGGAACTGCAAAGTTGTTAGCCTGACCCTATCGCACTAAATCCATCATAACTTGAGCTACAGAGGTCCAAATGAAGCGGTTCTAGTTGCGTTGGATAGCTAACGTCCGGGGCTTCGATTTGATATATAATTTGCCATAGTGGCCATACATCTAGGTGACGCGAACGCGTGCTCCACGCGGACTCGTCGCAGTGACGAAAATCAGCGTGGCAGATTTCGCCCTCAACAATTTCTGGGTTATTTCCGGCCCAGTTTCAAGCCTAGAAAACACAGATTAAAGGCTGCAAAGTGGAGGAATGAAGGGGGACGACTCATAATTCACTTTTCATAATTTAGATGTAGTTTTTAGAGAGAGAGGTTCTCTCCTTTCTCTTAGGTTTTAGGATTAGAATTTTTTTTAGTCATTAGGTTAGGATTGTTTTTTCATACCAGGTTCAATATTCCTTTATTTTGACTTCTCTTCTACTTTTAGATACTTTAATGCTTTTATTTATTCATGACTTATGTTGCCAAATTGACTTATGAACTCTTCATGTTAGATTTGCATTTTCTATTTAATGAATTTTTGAGGTATTTCAGATCTATGATTTGTTTCTTTTATTTATGATATAAATAATTTGGATTTTTCTCCTTTTGGCTTTGGTTGAGTAATTAGAGACTCTTGAGTTATCAAACTCTTTTGTTGATTGATAATTGGAAGTTGCTAATTGACTTGAATTCCACTAACTCTACTCTTTCTTTGGGAATTGACTAGGACTTGAGGATTCATATTGATTTATCGACTTACCTTCATAGTTAGAGGTTGACTAAGTGGGAGCAACGAGCAATTCTCATCACAACCGATAAGGATAACTAGGATAGGACTTCTAATTTTCATACCTTGCCAAGAGTTTTCTTAGCTATTGATTCATTAATTCCTGCAATTTATTTCTCTTGTTCAAACCTTTCAAAAACAGAAAAATACTGTCTTTCATAACCAATAATAAAACATACTTCCCTGTAATTCCTTGAGAAGACGACCCAAGATTTGAATACTTCGGTTATTTATTTTTATTGGGTTTGTTTAAGTGACAAACAAAACTTTTGCACGAAAAGATTCTCCGTTGGTTTAGAAACTATACTTACAATGCGAACTTATTTGTAAATTCTTTATCGGCAAGAAATCAGTTCGTCAAAATGGCGTCGTTGCCGGGGAATTGCAAACGTGTGCCTTATTATTGGTTATTGTAAATATTTTTTTTTGTTTGTTTTCTTTGCTTTGATCTAAAAATTCTAAGTTTAGTGTCATTTTATTATTTTTCTCTTTCCTCATTAATTTCAAAAATATCTTTTCTCTTTATTTTAATTGATTTTTTTCAAAAAATACGAAAAAAAATAAATAAAAAATTTCAGATTTTTATTTTAAAATTTTTATCTTATCTTATCTTAGTTTTAAGATTCAGAATTCAAATTTTTTTCAAAAATCATATCTTTTTCAAAATCTTATCTTATCTTATTTCAAAAATCAAATTTCAAATTTCAATATTTAAATTCCAAAAATTCAAAATTTAAATTTCAAAAATTTAAATTTAAAATTTTAAAAATCAAACCTTTTTAAAATTTAAACCTTTTCCAAATATTTATCTTATATTGTTGTCAGTGTTTCTAGTTTTAGGAGTTTATTTTCATTAATTTTTATTTCCTTTAGCTACCATGAACTCTCACAACTTTGGCTATGAGTCTGGTTACAATTATGTTGCAGAAAGAAGAGATTATAATGACAACATGCACCATAGTTGGAACAATCAAAGATGGGAGGAGCCACAAGAATTTGATCAACCCTCATGGCAACAACCACCTCCAATGGACTAGTAACAACCATTCTGTGATGCATATCAAGGCAATGGTTATGGTGAGCACTATTTTGATTATCAACAATCACCACCATATGCCTATGAACCCCCTCCTCAACATGACTTTGGACCACCATACTCACAAACCCCTTTCCACCATTCACCTCCATATGACCCTAACCCGTATCCACCATACCAACCACCTTATGAGCCAAATGAACCATACATAGAACCACCCCCATTCCAACACAATTAATCTCATGAACCACCACCTCAATATACACCATCTCCTTATCATTATCAAGATGAACCACCTTTCTACCATGAACCCTCCTATCCACCCCAAACCTCCATGGAGAAAGCACTTACCGATCTAAACTCTGCTATACAAGCTCTCGTCGCCCAAATTGGACCACCGAATACCTTCAACAATCACCCCTCAAGCTCTAGTACACTTCTTTTTCAACCACAAAATGATCTTTCCATCCCATCACCACCATCCGTGGAAGAGCACCCACATCCATCAATCCAAGAGCAACATGATCCCAATGATGCTATTGACATGGAACAAGAGAGAAGGGATCATCTTCGCGAATCCATACTTCATAAGGAGTTAGAGGAGGCACTAAAGGTGAAGGTAGAAGAGACCTTTGCAGATGAAGGAGTAGTTGAAGGGAGTTGTCATAGAAAAGAAATCATCAAGGAGGAGTACGATTTTATACTTAAACAATTGGACAAAGCAGCAATTATTGAAAAGGAAAAAGTGGTTGCAGACTTTGGAGATGCTGAACCTCCATGGGAAGGTCAAGTCATAGAGCCTCCTTCCAAGACGTTTGAAATTGATGTTGAGGAGGGTGTACAACCTCCAAGGCATATCATAGTTGAAGACTTGGAAGATGTTGATCAAGAGATGGAGATTCAAGAAGAAGAGGCACAACCTCCCATGCCCTTGGTGAATAATGAAGAAGAAATCCAATTGGAAGAATGCTACCAAGAGGAAGAGGTTGATATTGAAGAAGCTTGCAAAGAGGTGGAAGATGTCAACGAAGAGCACAAGGGAGTGGAGCTTGCAAATTCATTAAAAACACCTCTCCCAAGGCCATTACTGTCCAATACAACATTCAAGTAGGTGAAATTTTTATCCTTAACCTTTACTTTCCCACTTGAATATGGGCTTCTAGAGATGGATGATCAACTTAGAACTCTTTGTGGCATTAAGAGTAAGAGAAAGATGGTTAGTGATTGGAATTGTCATGCAAGGTTCAATATGGTTGTATGCTCTAAGTTGAAATGTAAGGTTTGGTGTAAAGCTCAATTGAATGGGTCTAGGAAGTTGTTTGGATGCCTTAGTGAGAATTTCAATTGCGTGCCACCCAGATGGAATCATGATAATCAACAAGAAGACAGGTACAAAAGCAAGATTTGGGACCCCGGAATTTAGTCTAGCAATCAATACTCTTGGGGCCTTGTCACTTGCTTTAACTTGCTTGAAGGCTTTTTGCGCCTAGTTTGGGATCCCGGAGGCTACTGGAATTCCAAAAATTGGTGGAGATTTTTGGATAAATTCAAACACAAGCCACCATAACAGGGAGCTCACCAAATGTCCAACTTAAGGAATTTAACTGAAAGTGCTAGGTGGGAGACAACCCGCCATGGTATGATCGTTCCATTTTCAATTTCAATTTTTATTTCGTTTTGTTTGTTTTTAAGCTTTATTTTATTTTATTATATTTTATTGAACCTGGAATTATTCATAACATCCATATCAGCATTGCATTCTGCATATTGCACACAAAAAAAAGAGAGGAAGCATGCGACACGCCAGCGTCGCTAACGCATCCGCATCAAAGGAGAATTAGCGATAAAAGGAAATTGAACAGAAAGTCACGTGGGAGCATGGCTAGAAGCGCAATTTTGGCACCAACACAAGCACGCGAACGCGTCCCTGATGCATCTGCATCGGTTGCAAATCCAGCCCTGACGCGCACGCGTAACCCCGCGGAATCGACGTAAATGGGTGTATGGCAGCAAGTTATGATGGAGTAGGGCTGGAATCGTGCTAGAAGCACAAGCCCTACCGTGTGAATGCGTGCCCCACGCGTCCGCGTAATTTTTCAAAGTATGGCCATTCACGCGAACGCGTCACCTACGCGCACGCGTCACCCTGAATTTTGACAATTTGCGTTTGAGACAGAAAGTTGCGCGAACGCGAGGCTGCTCTCACGCCACTAGCACAAATCAAGTCACGCATCTGCGTCACTTGAAAATATCGCAACTCACACGTGCACGTGACCCACGTGTCCGCGTCACCTGAACTTTTCACCCACCACGCGATCGCGTGCTCCACGTGTCCGCGTCGCAAGTGACGCATAGCTAATCCACCTCAGCGCCAGATATCTTATCTTTTATCTCCCAATCCTAATTTTTTCTTCTTTCTTCTTTCTTCTCTCTACTATCTTCTTTCTTCTTCCCCCCACCCCTCTCATCCTTATTCCCTTTCTTTTCTTCTATTCATTACATTTGTATACTCGCATTCATGGCATTTTAACTTCATTGTTTCTTCTCCCTTTCTTTTCTACACTTGTTGTTTTCACATTGGTGTTAAAATTCTCTTACTCAACTGTTGCATATCTTTTTGTATTATTTTGGGTGCACATTAACTTGTTTGCTATTTAGTTGACATGCCCTTTGCTTCTATTTTTTCTCACTTGCATGTTGTAGCTACCATGTAATTGAGAACCTTATTTGGCATTAGCTCCTGCCTATGTTCTATTTGCTTTGATATCATTGTTATAGGCTTATTTTTCCTTCTTTTTCTCTCTTTTTTATATATATTTAATATGATTAATTTCTTTGGTCACTATTAAAAATAATCAAATTACTCGCTTTTCTTTTAAAAGGATAAAGTATTCATGCCATATACAAACACTTCTGGTCTCCCGTTACCTATTTTCTAGCTCCGTTACTGCAAATTTATGTTTTTCTTATAAATTTTATTTTATATATTCTTTAACAAATTAATCTATCACGAGAATAATTAAATATTCTAGAATAAAATAATTAAACTTATTATAAAATAATTAAATTTTTTTATAAATATCAAAATATATATTTGTATACCATAGCTAATTAATGACTAATTTTTTCATATAATAAAATAATTATAAAATATTAGCTAGATATATAATAGAACTGATAATATTAGCAGGCGGCGCTTATTTCAGCTATGGCTTTTAAAATATAAATTATAACATACGCTGAAAGCCAGTTAAAAAAACTTCTCTTTAATAAATTTGGTTGGAGAAAAAATAATAAAAAATAGCACCCTTGCATGCTTCTAAATTATAATAAGATCATACAATTGTTGGCCACCTTTCTGGACCATCTAAGACAATCATGTTCATCGTGTAATCTGTCATTTTCTTTGTCGTCCGAAGGAAACTTATAATAACCAATTGTCTGAAATCAAACACATAATACCCACGTCAACGAAGAAGAACCTATCGACGCTTATATTTTCATATTAATAAAATATTTAACTCAATTATTTACCATCTTAAACTTTTTGCAAGAAATTAATCTTGATAAAATATTAATATAAAATAATTTAAATGTATATTTAATTATATCCTATCATATTAATAAAAGTAGCTGCTTTTTACTTTAATACTTAAAAAATTATCTAAAAAGCTATATTTAACTAGATGACTCAATAAAAATTTTATACTATTAATATATTAAAATTAAACACATTTTATAAATACTATTAAACAAAAAATATTTTAGTAGCAATAATATAGTGGTTATTATATGTCTTATTTAATTTATGTTTTTGTGATAATTATATATTTATCGTTATTAATATATATTATAATATTAATTATATATTTTTTTGCGAACATTAAAAATATATTTACTGACAATTCTATAATTACCGCTAAAACTATTTAACGACAAAATATAAGACGATTAATATCTAATTTTCAATAAATATATTAACTACTATTTTTATTGTCTCTAAAAATAAAAAAAAAACACTAAAAATAAATTTTTCTATTATACAAATATATTATGTTAAGCGTGTAACCATAATAATTAGCAAAATGCCAATTCTTGTTCTAAAGTTTTAAGACAATGTATCAATAGATTTACTTATTTTATACATTTTATTTTATCAATTTTTAACTATCAATTTTTTTCAAACTTTCTTCTAATTTTCTATTTTGTTTTGTAACTCTTCTATTTTAAAAGAGACTTTAAAAGTTGTAATCTAGACCTAAGATTACATATATGTAACTTTAAAAATATTTCATCTCCATTAGAAAACATTTTAGAACTATGTCTCAAAAATAATTTAGATTTTTTTAACTGAAGTTGTTAAGATTTCAAACTTCTCAATATTTCTGTAAAAAATTATGAGTCTTTGAAACATGTAAATTTTCTTATAAAATGATCAGATAGTAATTTCTAGTCCTGAAAATGCTAAGAAAGAAATATTTAACATTTTTAGAATAATGGAGGCATCTGATCTTAGTATTGCATAGGAAGGTTAACAGTATATTTAAAATTCATATTTATGGATATCCAATTTGGGTTAAAGCTTATTTTGAGAAGGCTTGAAAAAGGAACATTTAAAGTTCTTAAATTTGTGAGGTGTCTTCTGAGTCACTTCGTAAGCCTAAGAAGGTTTGAAGAAAATTTTTTTAACTTTCTTAGGTTTGTGGCATATCCAATCCATGTCTTTCCTAAGAGAGTCTAAAGAAATATCTAAAGTTTTTACCTTGGGTTGCGATCCAATTTGAAGCAAAGCTTAGTTTGAGAAGGTTTGAGAAAAAAAATATATTTTGTACATTTATTCTAATAGTGAAACTTTTAAATTTACTAGAAGATTGGACATATTCATTTAGACTGAACTAGTATATATCATTTGTGTATATCTTCTAAACCCTTATCTCTTTAAATTTAAAGTTTTTTATTTATATTGCATATGAAAGTTTGCTTCTCAGTTACCTAGCTTTATCTAAGATACCTCAAAATATTTTTAAAGCTACTTGAAGTTTGACAAGATCTCAGAAAATGTTTAACTAAAACTAAGTATCTCAAAATATGTGTTAAAGATATTCAAAACAAAGCTTTGCAAACAAATATGTAACAACCTTGTTTGTTTTTCGAGTACGCGAGATCTTTTCTGAAGGCACGGATTTCTCCAGAAGACCAGTAAAGGGAACATCTCTATTATATCATCAAGCATTTCAATCTTCATTGTCATTATGTCATCCTTAAGCTAGAATCTTTTCTGAGGCAAGCTCGATAACGCAATCGCGAAGAACCATGTTTTTGAACCGTATCGGTTAAGAGTTTTGATTCTAGTTTTCGTAAATAGTCTCTGTTTGACGAACCGGACTCCATTCATGAGAGAAGAAAGATAATAGTATATTATTATCATTATATTAGTATTATAAGTTGCTTGAAAGATATTATAAGGTTACTTGGTCTATTTTAGTTAAAAACAGAAAATCGGTTTAACCGGATTCACAGTTTACTGGTGTAGCTTAGCACCAGCACTCTCTGATGACTTTACCAATGCTAAGGCCTCATCATACATGTTCTATTCTCATAATAAATATGTTACTAGTGTCATTTATGCTAGTAGCTCAGAAAATAATTTTTAGAGATATTTTTACAAGTGTTCAGATACATCTAGTTTTAATAGTTATACACCTGAGATATTTTAATATTATTTTAACCCACCTCCAAGCCAACCAATCACAACTCACCCTACACCCCCAAAACCCCCAAGGCTGCCTCATTTGCTCATTGTGGCCGAAAATCATCAAGAGAAAAAGGATAGAAAAGTTCTTAGTTCCAAATCTTCAAAGCTTGATTTCTGCTGAACTAAAACTCAAATCAAAATTTCAATTCGACCAAAATGATCCTCTCTTCTTTCTCTACATAATCATATGACTTATCAAGGCTGAAATCAAGGTGAGTTGGTTGCACCATCTCCCTTTTGCTTCGCTTTCAAGGAAACATGCTTAAACATGTGTTTTCTTGATGTTCTTCCTTAGGAATCATGCTTATCTTGACTTGAGGGCCAAGAAACATTAATTTCCAGCAACTCTAAGGTAAGAAATCCTTTCCTAACGTGCTGAGTGAGATTTGGTCAGTTGAGAGTTTGTGGATTTAAAGTTGTTCTTGATGTGATTTAGGAGGAAAAAGTGCTTAAGGACCACCTGAAAGTCTAACCGAATTAGAAACAGCAAAACTAGGTAGGGTTTGATGAATTTAATCTTGATTGATTGTGTTTGAGTTGTGTGATTATGATATGATTTGGCTGTACTTGAAATTGATTGTTTATATGAGTAATTCTTGTTGAAATTTTGGTGAAAATTTGATGAAATTTGATGAAATTTAAGCTATGAACTTGTGTTCTTGGAGCTGCTGGAAAATGAAATCCTAACCCTTAAATTGGGGTTCAATTTGTGTTAAAATCAAATAGAAAAGATGGGGTTTTGGTGGCTGCTAATTTATTATGAATTATGGTAAAAATCGGTTGCTGAAAAGATTGAAAAACGGGTGAAAACAGAGAAAGAATCTGAAGAATTTATGAAGAATATGAAAAACACTTTGAGTGTGATGAAGAACAATGAAGAACAGGCTTTAGATCTTTAAAAGGGCAAGAAAGTAAAATTTTTGGTATTTGGAGGGTTATTTAGTAATTTTCTGAAAGTTAGGGTGGTTAAATTAGAAATATTAAAAGTTACGGGTGGTGAAATGTGAATTTTAAAGGTTAAAAGTTAAAGTGGGGTAATTTTGGAGAATTTAATGATAAAATAATAAAATAATACGGAAAAGGCAGTTTTCTGTAAAAGCTTTAGAAAGACAACTTTAAGGGCAGAATCTCATAATTACCTTCATAAAATACTTAGGGAGTGGTAATAACATATTAGTGAGGCAAAGATAAAGGAAAGATAAAAAGTTAAAGAAGAGATAAGAATCAAAGAAAAGTCTGTAAAGTTTTAATTACAGAATCAAACAGAGATTAGCGAACGAACTAGGAACAACATAGTTAGTTCTTGAGCTGCGCCTAAGGTTATGTATCATATGAAAAGTTAAACTATTTCAGTATAAACTTAATGAACCTATACTTTGGACATGCTAACGATTCATACCAAAATTTACGTAAGCTTTAAATACATACGCTAAGCGGAGAAATCGGAGAAGATTAAAGAGATAAAGAAGGGAAAAGAGTAACCAGAGCAGAGTAAAGAGATAAAGAGAAAATTGTAATAGAGATATAGAGAAAAGAGTAATGAGAGCAGAGTAAAAAGATACCGAGAAAAGAGTAATCAGAGCAGGGTAAACAGACAAAGAGAAAAGAGTAGTAAAACCCACGATCGGATAATTGGTTAAATACGGGAAGTATCCACAAACTAAATGATCATTGATCTCGGGAAAACCTAGGAACTGTTAACTGTTTTATATGCGGGAAAAACCCACGAACTGATAATCATTGATTACGGGAATAACCCACGAACTGTTGTATGTTGATCTCGAGTATAACCTACGAAATGAGGATCATTGTTTGTTGCTTATTGATCTCGGGGATAACCCACGAACTGAGGATCATGTTTGTTGTGTATTAATCTCGGGGAAACCCACAAACTGAGGATCATTGTTTTGTTTGTGTGTTGATCTCGGGGACGCTCACGAACTGAAGATCACTGTTTCCCCTTGTGCGTATATTAAGGGGTCGAGCCTTGCACCGACTGCCGGTAGTCACGAAGGAGTGGTATTCTTAAGCACCGACACGTACACACTAAGGACACAAAGAGAAACCATATCTGGTACTTGTTCCTAGGTAATGTCGGGTTGTAGGGTGTAAACCGAAACGTGAGCTTGATAAACCACTATTTTATGGTTTATCTTGTGCTAAATTGAGTGGTTTTTATCAGCTTTTCACCCACTTATTCATATGAATTGCATGATATTACAGTTCCTTTCTAGTTTAGTTCTATGATTGAAATCTTGCTTCATAGAGATCTTTTAATTATGTATTTTAATTCCCCTTAATACCATTCGATGTTGTGATCCGTATGTTAAGTGTTTCAGGTTTCATAGGGCAGGAATGGCTTAGAGAATGGAGAGGAAGCTTGCAAGAATGGAAGGAACACAAGAAACTAAGGAGGCAACCAGCGAACAGCGACGCGCACGCATGGCTGACGAGTGTGCGCGAATTGGACAAAATCACAGCGATGCATACGCGTGCTTGACGCGTACGCGTGGATTGGAGTTCGCACAAATGACGCGAGCGCGTGCCTGACGCACACGCGTGGAGAGGAAAATCGTCAAACGACGCGTACGCGTGACATGCGCGATCTGTAGAAAATTCAGGAAACGCTGGGGACGATTTTAGGCCGCGTTTTGACCCAGTTTTCGGCCCAGAAACACAGATTATAGTCAGGGAACATGCAGAGGCTCAAGACATTAGATCATACACAAAATTTTAGGTTTAGATGTAGTTTTTAGAGAGAGAGGTTCTCTCCTCTCTCTTAGGCTTTAGGATTAGGATTTCTCTTAAAGGAATTAGGATTTCATCTTTTCAATCACAGGTTCAATGTTCCTTTACTTCAATTTATCGTCTACTTTTATTTATTCTATTATTTTATTTTAGTTTGTTAATATTGGCTTATGAACTTTTCCATGTTGGATTAGATTTCTTTTATTAATATTTGAGGTATTTCAGACATATGACTTTTATTTAGTTTCTTATATTCTTGGTTCTGGTTGATTAATTGGTAACTCTTGAGTTGTCAAACTCATTGCGATTTATAAAACAAGAATGCATATGAAAAATAATAAAAGACACAAAACAAGAAAATATGAAGATCAAAGAAGAGGACTTATCAAGAACAACTTGAAGATCATGAAGAACACCATGTATAAATTTTCGAAAAATGCAAGAAACATAGAAACATGCAATTGACACTAAACTTAAAACATGTCATAAGACTCAAACAAGAAACACAAAATATTTTTGGTTTTTATGATTTTATTATTTTTTTGGTTTTTTTTTTGAAAATTATATTTTTTTCGAAAAATGAAAACAAATAAAAATTTTGAAAGATTTTGAAAACTTTTTGAAATAAAATACGAAGAAAATTACCTAATATGAGCAACAAGAACTTGGTATGCGCAATTATGATCTAAACTTGGTGCACGAAATTATGATCTCTAACAATAGCGCTCAACTTGGTATGCGCATTTATAACTCAGCACTTTCTTCACAACTTCGCATCACTAACCAGCAAGTGCACTGGGTCGTCCAAGTAATAAACCTTACGTGAGTAAGGGTCGATCCCACGGAGATTGTTGGTATGGAGCAAGCTATGGTCATCCTGTAAATCTCAGTCAGGAAGATTCTAATGTTTATAATGGTTTTTGAATATAAAGATAAACAAAGCATAAGATAAAGATAGAGATACTTATGTAATTCAATGGTGGAAATTTCAGATAAGCGCATGAAGATACTGTGTGGCTCTTTGAACGTCTACTTTCTGGCTGTCTCCATCCAATCGTGTATATTCCTTTCCATGGCAAGCTGTATGTTGGGGGGATCACCATTGTCAATGGCTACCATCCATCCTCTTAGTAAAAATGGTCCAGGTGCTCTATCACAGCACGGCTAATCATCTGTCGATTCTCGATCATGCTAGAAAAGGATCCGTTGATCCTTTTGCGTCTGTTACTATGCCCAACACTCGCGAGTTTGAAGCTCGTCACAGTCATTTAATCCCTGAATCCTACTCGGAATACCACAGACAAGGTTTAGACTTTCTGGATTCTCAAGAATGCTGCCAATGGATTCTAGCTTATACCACGAAGATTCTGGTTAAGGAACCCAAGAGATACTCATTCTAGCTTATCTGCTTGTAGAACGGAAGTGGTTGTCAGGCACGCGTTCATAGGTGAGAATGATGATGAGCGTCACATAATCATCACATTCATCAGGTTCTTAGGCGCGAATGGATATCTTAGAATAGAAATAAACGATATTTGAATAGAAAAACAGTAGTACTTGCATTAATTCTCGAGGTACAACAGAGCTCCATACCTTAATCTATGGTGTGTAGAAACTCCACCGTTGAAAATACATAAGAACAAGGTCCAAGCATGGCCGAGAGGCCAGCCCCCAAAATGTGATCAAAGGATCAAAAGATAATCCAAAGATGTAAATACAAAAGTAAAAAGTTCTATTTATGCTAAACTAGTTACTAGGGTTTACAGAAATAAGTCTAAGTGCAGAAATCCACTTCCGAGACTCACTTTGATGTGTGCTTGGGTTGAGTTTGAGCTTTACACGTGCAGATGCTTCTATTGGAGTTAAATGCCAAGTTGTAACGTGTTTTTGGTGTTTAACTCTGGTTTGTGACGTGTTTCTGGCGTTTTACTCCAGAATGTAGCATGGAACTGGCGTAGAATGCCAGTTTGCGTCGCCTAAACTTGAATGAAGTATAGACTACTATATATTGCTGGAAAGCGCTGGATGTCTTCTTTCCAACGCATTTAGAAGCGCACCATTTGGAGTTTTGTAGGTCCAGAAAATCTATTTCGAGTGCAGGGAGGTCAGAATCCAACAACATTAGCAGTCCTTTTTCAGCCTCCTATCAGATTTTTGCTCAGGTCCCTCAATTTCAGCCAGAAAATACCTGAAATCACAGAAAAACACACAAACTCATAGTAAAGTCCAAAAATGTGAATTTTGCATAAAAACAAATAAAAACATCCCTAAACGTAGCTAGATCCTACTAAAAACTACCTAAAAACAATGCCAAAAAGCGTATAAATTATCCGCTCATCACAACACCAAACTTAAATTATTGCTTGTCCCCAAGCAACTGAAAATAAAATAGGATAAAAATAAGAGGATATACTATAAACCCCAAAACATCAATGAAGCTTAGTTCTAATTAGATGAGCGGGACTAGTAGCTTTTTGTTTCCGAACAGTTTTGGCATCTCACTTTATCCTTTGAAATTCGGAATGATTGGCATACATAGGAACTTAGAATTCAGATAGTATTATTGATTCTCCTAGTTTAGTATGTTGATTATTGAACACAACTACTTTATGAGTCTTGGCCGTGGCCCTAAGCACTTTATTTTCCAGTATTACCACCGGATACATAAATGCCACAGACACATAACTGGGTGAACCTTTTTAGATTGTGACTCAGCTTTGCTAGAGTCCCCAATTAGAGGTGTCCAGAGTTCTTAAGCACACTCTTTTGCTTTGGATCACGACTTTAACCACTAAGTCTCAAGCTTTTCACTTGGACCTGCATGCCACAAGCACATGGTTAGGGATAGCTTGATTTAGTCGCTTAGGCCTGGATTTATTTCCTTGGGCCCTCCTATCCATTGATACTCAAAGCCTTGGATCCTTTTTACCCTTGCCTTTTGGTTTTAAGGGCTATTGGCTTTTTCTTCTTGCTTTTTCTTTTTCTTTTATTACTATTTTTTTCGCTCTTTTTTTTTCGCAAGCTTTTTATTCACTGCTTTTTCTTGCTTCAAGAATCAATTTTATGATTTTTCAGATCATCAATAACATTTTTCTTTTTCATCATTCTTTCAAGAGCCAACAATTTTAACATTCATAAACAACAAGATAAAAAATATGCACTGTTCAAGCATTCATTCAGAAAACAAAAAGTATTGTCACTACATCAATATAATTAAACTAATTTCAAGGATGAATTCGAAACTCATGTACTTCTTGTTCTTTTTTATTAGAAACATATTTCATTTAAGAAAGGTGAAGGATTCATGGAATTATTCATAGCTTTAAGAACAAGAACAAGGAAGTTAAGGAATGAGTCCACCTTAGTGATGGTGGCGCCTTCTTCTTGAAGGACCAATGGTGTTCTTGAGCTCCTCTATGTCTCTTCCTTGCCTTTGTTGCTCCTCCCTCATAGCTCTTTGATATTCTCTAATCTCATTGAGAATGATGGAGTGCTCTTGGTGTTCCACCCTTAATTGGTTCATGTCGTGACTCAATCCTTCTAAGAAGTGCTGAGTGGTTCCCAATAGTTGTTTGGAGGAAAATGCATCCCTTGAGGTATCTCAGGGATTTCTTGGTGATGAGCTTCCTCATACGTCTCTTGAGATCCATGAATGGGCTCTCTTGTTTGCTTAATCCTTTTCTTAGTGATGGGCATGTCCTTTTCAATGAGGATGTCTCCTTCTATGACAACTCCAGCTAAGTAGCATAGATGGAAAATGAGATGAGGAAAAGCCAGCCTTGCCAAGGTGGAGGCCTTTTCGGCTACTTTGTAGAGTTCTAGAGAGATGACTTCATGAACTTCTACTTCCTCTCCAATCATGTGCTATGGATCATGATGGCTCGATCCACAGTTACTTTGGATCGGTTGCTAGTGGGGATGATGGAGCGTTGGATGAACTCCAACCATCCTCTAGCCACAGGCTTAAGGTCCAGTCTTCTCAATTGAACCGGCTTGCCTTTTGAGTCTCTTTTCTATTGAGCTCCTTCCACACAGATGTCTATGAGGACTTGGTCCAACCTTTGATCAAAGTTGACCCTTCTAGTGTAGGGGCGTGTATTTTCTTGCATCATAGGCAAGTTAAATGCCAACCTTACGTTCTCCGGACTGAAATCTAAGCATTTCCCCCGAACCATTGTAAGATAATTCTTTGGATTCGGGTTCATACTTTGATCATGGTTCCTAGTGATCCATGCATTGGTATAGAACTCTTGAACCATTAAGATTCTGACTTGTTGAATGGGGTTGGTAAGAACTTCCCAACTTCTTCTTTGGATCTCATGTCGGATCTCCGGATACTCATTTTTCTTGAGCATGAAAGAGACCTCAGGGATCACCTTCTTCTTGGCCACAACTTCATAGAAGTGGTCTTGATGGGCTTTTGAGATGAATCTCTCCATCTTCCATGACTCGGAGGTGGAAGATTTTGTCTTCCTTTTCCTCTTTCTAGAGGTTTCTCTGGCCTTAGGTGCCATCAATGGTTATGGAAAAACAAAAAAAGCTATGCTTTTACCACACCAAACTTATAATGTTACTCGTCCTCAAGCAAAAGAAGAAAGAATAGATGAAGAAGAAGAAGAGATAGAGGAGAGGGAGGGTGGTGTGTATTCGGCCAAGAGGGAGAAGAGAGGGTTGGGTTGTGTGAAAATGAAGAAGGATGGGGGGGTTTATATAGTGGATGGTGAGAGGTTAGGGTTCGGTCATTTAGGGTGGGTTTGGGTGGGAAAGAGATTTTGAATTTGAAGGTAGGTGGAGTGTATGGAGAAGAATGGATGGATGTGAGTGGTGAAGAGGTGAAAGGGAAGAGTGATTGAGGTGATTGGTGAATGATGTTTGGGGAAGACTGTTATGAAAAGGTGAGAGAGAGAGGGGGAAGGTAAGTAGGGATCCTGTGGGGTCCACAGATCCTGAGGTGTCAAGGATTTCTCATCCCTGCAACCTTTAGACGTGTAAAATGCCCTCTATATGCAATCCTGGCATTTAACGCCAGACGACAGTATGTTTCTGGCGTTAAACGCCACTTCCATGCTTGTCTTGGGTGGTCAACGCCAATCTGCAGCATGTTTCTGGCGTTGAACGCCACTTCCATGCTTGCTTCTGGCGTTTAACACCAGCTCTCTTCAGGGTGCAATCCTGGCATTTAAACGCCAAACTGCTGCTTGTTTCTAGCATTCAATGCCAGCTTCATACTCTGTTCTGGCGTTGAATGCCAGCCAGATGCTCCTTATTGGCGTTTAAACGCCGGTAAGCTCTTCCTCCAGGGTATGCTTTTTCTTCTACTATTTTTGATTCTGTTTTTAATTTTTGCAATTGTTTTATGACTCCACATGATTATAAACCTAATAAAACATAAAAGAACAATAGAAATATAGAAAAATAAAAATTGGGTTGCCTCCCAATAAGTGCTTCTTTAATGTCAATAGCTTAACAGTGAGCTCTCATGGAGCCTCACAGGTATTCAGAGCATTGTTGGGACCTCCCAACACCAAACTTAGAGTTTGGTTGTGGCTTCCCAACACCAAACTTAGAGTTTGATTGTGGGGGTTTTGTTTGACTCTGTATTGAGAGAAACTTATCGTGCCTCTTTTCCATGTTTACAGAAGGATAACCTTGAGCTTTAAACACAAGATAGTCCCCATTCAATTGAAGGACTAGTTCACCTCTGTCAACATCAATCATAGCTTTTACTGTGGCTAGGAAGGGTCTTCCAAGAAAGATGGATTCATTCTCATCCTTCCCAGTGTCTAGGATTATGAAATCAGCAGGGATGTACATGTCTTTAACCTTTACTAACACGTCCTCTACCAATTCATAAGCTTGTTTTATTGACTTGTCTGCCATCTCTAATGAGATTCTTGTAGCTTGTACCTCAAAGATCCCCAGTTTCTCCATTACAGAGAGTGGCATAAGATTTATACCTAACCCTAGGTCACATAGAGCCTTCTCAAAGGTTATGGTGCTTATGGTACAGGATATTAAGAATTTACCAGGATCTTGTTTCTTTTGAGGTAGAGTTTGCTGAACCCATGTATCTAGTTCACTAATGAGCAAGGGAGGTTCACCTTCCCAAGTCTCATTACCAAAGAACTTCGTATTCAGCTTCATGATGGCTCCTAGATATTGAGCAACTTGATTTTCAGTTACATTTTCATCCTCTTCAGAGGAAGAATAGTTCTCAGAGCTCATGAATGGTAAAAGGAGGTTCAATGGAATCTCTATGGTCTCTAGGTGAGCTTCAGATTCCTTAGGTTCCTCAGTTTGGAACTCTTTTTTGTTTAGAGGACGTCCCAAGAGGTCTTCCTCACTGGGATTCACGTCCTTCTCCTCCTTTGTGCATTCGGCCATATTGATTATATCAATGGCCTTGCACTCTCCTTTTGGATTCTCTTCTGTATTGCTTGGGAGAGTATTAGGAGGGGTGTCAGTGATTTTCTTACTCAGCTGACCCACTTGTGCCTCCAAATTCCTAATGGAGGACCTTGTTTCACACATGAAACTTAAAGTGGCCTTAGATAGATTAGAGACTATGTTTGCTAAGCTAGAGGGGCTCTACTCAGAATTATCTGTCTGTTGCTGAGAAGATGATGGAAAAGGCTTGCTATTGCTAAACCTGTTTCTTCCACCATTATTAAAGCCTTGTTGAGGCTTTTGTTGATCTTTCCATGAGAAATTTGGATGATTTCTCCATGCGGGGTTATAGGTGTTGCCAAAGGCTTCACCCATGTAATTTACCTCTACCATTGCAGGGTTTTCAGGATCATTAGCTTTTTCTTCAGAAGATGCTTCTTTAGTACTGTTGGATGTATTTTGCAATCCATTCAGACTTTGAGATATCATGTTGACTTGCTGAGTCAATGTTTTGTTCTGAGCTAGTATGGCATTCAGAGCATCAATTTCAAGAACTCCCCTTTTCTGAGGCATCCCATTACTCAAAGGATTCCTCTCAGAGGTGTACATGAATTAGTTATTTGCAACTATGTCAATGAGTTCTTGAGCTTCTGCAGGCGTTTTCTTTAGGTGAATGGATCCACCTGCAGAATGGTTCAGTGACATCTTAGAAAGCTCAGATAAACCATCATAGAATATATCTAAAATAGTCCACTCTGAAAGCATGCCAGAAGGACACTTTTTGGTCAACTGCTTGTATCTTTCCCAAGCTTCATAGAGGGATTCACCATCTTTTTGCTTAAGGGTCTGAATATCCACTCTAAGCTTGCTCAGCTTTTGAGGAGGAAAGAACTTGGCCAAGAAGGCTGTGACCAGCTTATCCCAAGAGTCCAGGCTATCTTTAGGTTGTGAGTCAAATAATGTTCTAGCTCTGTCTCTTACAGCAAAAGGGAAAATCATGATCCTGTAGACTTCAGGATCTACTCCATTAGTCTTAACAGTGTCACAAATCTGCAAGAACTCAGTTAAAAAATTGATAGGGATCTTCTGATGGAAGTCCATAAAACTTGCAGTTTTGTTGCATTAAAGCAACTAGTTGAGGTTTCAGCTCAAAATTGTTTGCTCCAATGGCAGGGATTGAGATGCTTCTTCCATAAAAATTGGAAGTAGGTGTAGTATAATCACCAAGCATCCTCCTTGTGCCTCCACCATTGGTATTGGGTTCGGCCATGTCTCTTTCTTTTTTGAGATTCTCTGTAAGGTTTTCTCTGGATTGTTGTGCTTTAGCTTCCCTTAGCTTCTTCTTCAGAGTCTTTTCAGGTTCAGGATCTGCTTCAACAAGAATGTCCTTGTCCTTGCTCCTGCTCATATGAAAAAAAAGAGAACAAAAAAGGAAGAGGAATCCTCTATGTCACAGTATAGAGATTCCTTTATGTGAGTAGAAGAAGAAAAGAATAGAAGAAGGATGAGAAAAATTCGAACACAGAGGAGAAGAGAGGGTTTGAATTTTTAGATGAAGAGAAGGGTTAGTAAATGAATAAATAAATAGAAGAAGATGAGAGAGAGGAATTCGAAAATTGTTTTTGAAAAATAGTTAGTGATTTTCGAAAATTAAGAGAAGAAGTACTATTAGAATTAAAATTTGAAACAATTAGTTAATTAAAAGAATTTTGAAAAAGAAGAGGGAATTTTCAAAAATTAGAGAGAGAAAATTAGTTAGGTGTTTTCGAAAAAGATAAGAAACAAACAAAAAGTCAATTAGTTAGTTGAAAAAGAATTGAAAGTCAATTTTGAAAAGATAAGAAGTTAGAAAAGATTTTGAAATCAAACTTTTGAAAAAGATATGATTAAAAAGATATTGTTGAAAAGATTTAATTTTTAAAATTAAAATTGATTTCTTGACTAACAAGAAACTAAATGATGTGATTCTAAAATTTAAAGATTGAACCTTTCTTAACAAGAAAGTAACAAACTTCAAATTTTTTAATCAATCACATTAATTGTTAGTAAAGTTTTCGAAAATTGTGAAATAAAATTAAGAAAAAGATTTTGAAAAATATTTTTTAAATTTTCGAAAATGATAAAAGAAAAATGAAAAAGATTTGATTTTTGAAAAAGATTTTGAAAGGATAGGATTTTTGAAATTGAAATCTTGACTTGACTAGTAAGAAACAACTAATTTTAAAATTTTTGACTAAGTCAACCCAAAGATTTCGAAAATTATGAGAGAAAAAAGGAAAAGATAATTTTTTTGATTTTTTTGAATTTTTAATGATGAGAGAGAAAAACACAAAATGACTCAAAACATGGAAAATTAAAATCAAACAAGGAAAACATGCAAGAACACTATGAATGTCAAGATGAACACCAAGAACACTTTGAAGATCAAGATGAACATCAAGACTTATTTTTGAAAAATTTTCAGGAAAAGAAAAACATGCAAGACACCAAACTTAGAAATTTTTCATGTTTAGACACTAATAAAACAAGAATGCATATGAAAAACAAGAAAAGACACAAAACAAGAAAATATGAAGATCAAACAAGAGGACTTATCAAGAACAACTTGAAGATCATGAAGAACACCATGCATGAATTTTCAAAAAATGCAAGAAACAAAGAAACATGTAATTGACACCAAATTTAAATCATGTCACAAGACTCAAACAAAAAACACAAAATATTTTTGGTTTTTATGATTTTATTATTTTTTTGGTTTTTTCGAAAATTATATTTTTTTTGAAAAACGAAAACAAATAAAAATTTTGAAAGATTTTGAAAACTTTTTGAAAATAAAATACGAAGAAAATTACCTAATCTGAGCAACAAGATGAACCGTCAGTTGTCCAAACTCAAACAATCCCCGACAACGGCGCCAAAAACTTGGTGCACAAAATTATGATCTCTAACAATAGCGCTCAACTTGGTATGCGCGTTTATAACTCAGCACTTTCTTCACAACTTCGCATCACTAACCAGCAAGTGCACTGGGTCGTCCAAGTAATAAACCTTACGTGAGTAAGGGTCGATCCCACGGAGATTGTTGGTATGGAGCAAGCTATGGTCATCCTGTAAATCTCAGTCAGGCAGATTCTAATGGTTATAATAGTTTTTGAATATAAAGATAAACAAAGCATAAAATAAAGATATAGATACTTATGTAATTCAATGGTGAAAATTTCAGATAAGCGCATGAAGATACTGTGTGGCTCTTTGAATGTCTGCTTTCCGGCTGTCTCCATCCAATCGTGTATATTCCTTTCCATGGCAAGCTGTATGTTGGGGGATCACCGTTGTCAATGGCTACCATCCGTCCTCTTAGTAAAAATGGTCCAGGTGCTCTGTCACAGCACGGCTAATCATCTGTCGATTCTCGATCATGCTGGAATAAGATCCATTGATCCTTTTGCGTCTGTCACTATGCCCAACACTCGCGAGTTTGAAGCTCGTCATAGTCATTCAATCCCTGAATCCTACTCGAAATACCATAGACAAGGTTTAGACTTTCTGGATTCTCAAGAATGTTGCCAATGGATTCTAGCTTATACCACGAAGATTCTGGTTAAGGAACCCAAGAGATACTCATTCTAGCTTATTTGCTTGTAGAACGGAAGTGGTTGTCAGGTACGCGTCCATAGGTGAGAATGATGATGAGCGTCACATAATCATCACATTCATCAGGTTCTTAGGCGCGAATGGATATCTTAGAATAGAAATAAATGAGATTTGAATAGAAAAACAGTAGTACTTGCATTAATTCGTGAGGTACAACAGAGCTCCATACCTTAATCTATGGTGTGTAGAAACTCCACCGTTGAAAATACATAAGAACAAGGTCCAAGCATGGCCGAGAGGCCAGCCCCCAAAACGTGATCAAAGGATCAAAAGATAATCCAAAGATGTAAATACAAAAGTAAAAAGTTCTATTTATACTAAACTAGTTACTAGGGTTTACAGAAATAAGTCTAAGTGCAGAAATCAACTTCCGGGGCCCACTTTGATGTGTGCTTGGTCTGAGCTTGAGCTTTACACGTGCAGATGCTTCTCTTGGAGTTAAACGCCAAGTTGTAATGTGTTTTTGGTGTTTAACTCTGGTTTGTGACGTGTTTTTGGCGTTTTACTCTAGAATGCAGCATGGAACTGGCATTGAACGCCAGTTTGCGTCGCCTAAACTTGAATGAAGTATGAACTATTATATATTGCTGGAAAGCTTTGGATGTCTACTTTCCAACGCAATTGAGTAAGCGCCATTTGGAATTCTGTAGCTCCAGAAAATTTATTTCGAATGCAGGGAGGTCAGAATCCAACAGCATCAGCAGTCATTTTTCAGCCTCCTATAAGATTTTTCCTCAGGTCCCTCAATTTCAGCCAGAAAATACCTGAAATCACAGAAAAATGCACAAACTCATAGTAAAGTCCAGAAATGTGAATTTTGCATAAAAACAAATAAAAACATCCCTAAAAGTAGCTAGATCCTACTAAAAACTACCTAAAAACAATGCCAAAAAGCGTATAAATTATCCGCTCATCAGATATCTTTGCTGATTGATTTAGATTCTTATAACTCTAGTCTTTCCTTAGGAGTTGACTAGGCCTTTATGTGTTAATTTAATTTAACCACTTGACTTAGTGGGAGCAAAAATATAATTTCCATCACCATTGATAAGGATAACTAGGATAGGATTGCTGATTTTCATACCTTACCAAGAGTTTTCTTAGTTACTGTAATTTATTTCTCTTGTCCAAACCTTTTCAAATTCCTAAAATATACCTTTGCATAACCAATAATAAAACACACCTCCCTGCAATTCCTTGAGAAGACGACCCGAGGTTTGAATACTTCGGTTTATAAATTTTATTGGGTTTGTTACTTGTGACAACCAAAACTTTTGTAAGAAAGGAATTCTTGTCGGTCTAGAAGCTATACTTACAACGGAAATTTATTTGTAAAAATTCTAGATTGCACGAGATTTTCGTTCTTCATAGCTCATGGCCTGCATAGGACAGACATGCATCATACTTGGTTGTACATTTCCTTTGTTATGATTGTTGAATGAATGTATGCTTTATTTGTTTGTATTCTATTCTTGGTATTTGTGTTTTATTTTCTTGTATTCTTTTGTTTGTGTTCTGCTTTCTATTTTCTTTATTTTCTCTATTTATCTGTATCTTTTGTTTACTGCTTCTCTATATTTTGTTATTTGTCTGCCAAACAACACAGAATTAATGAACTTAACTAATAACCCCGACCCTACTAAGAAATCCCCAGTTCTTACCCCTTCTCTCTCCCTTCCCCCTCCAGATGGAAGTATGAGTACCCTTCCGTAGTTCACTGATGACCGTTCGCAAAAAGGATTCCTTTCTAGGTAGTCTTCTAAGTCTAGGGTGAATCTCGTTCTCTGTTTATATGTATATATTGTGAGACCAGCCAACGTTTTTACCCTGTTCGTATGCGAACTTTAGCCTAAATCTGGTGTACGAGACTCTTGCTAACTGGCTACTGGATGAGGTACTAGAGAGACGTCATATGACAATGTCTGATCGTGCAGAGTAGTAGTATGTGATGTTCCACCTTCTGATGACGTTCCACCTGACTTGAGTTTTGAAGACTTAGAACGTACTTTCCCTCGCTTTAGTAGTTTAGAGGGACTAGGTGAGTATAGAGTCTAGGCTAGCCTGGGTGCCAGCTTAGGGACTTCTTGAACAGGTCAGGACCTGGGATGTTGTATGTATATATATGTATATAGTTATTATCTAGCTATATCTAGGGGTGTTCTAACTAAAAGTTTATACTCTAATAAAGGCTGGATAACTGAATATTGTCAATTGCTTGTGATCTATTTATGTGTGGTTGTTTATAACTATTTTATCTGTTATTAGTTGTGAATTGATTATGAATGATTCTTTTAAACCCGTAGTTGCTATAAAAAAATAGTAGATTACTAATGCATTTACGGACGAATTCTTTTTGTTAGTAAATCCTCGTTGATAATTATTTGTTGATATACAGATTTTGCTTTTCATTAATAATTTCTCCACACATATTCCAAACTTGGGGTGACAAATAGACCAATCCATTCCACACCACCGAAAGTCCGCATCGTCCCCACTTATTTTGGCGGGCCTGGAAGTCTACCCCTCCCCTCCTAATGACAAAATTTAAAAATCCTAAAACATCTCCTGTTAGAATCGGTTTTAATTAACAAGTTAATTAAAATACAATAATAATTTAATTGCCCAAAATAAGTTCGAAATTTAAAAATATTAATTTAAAATTTTAAATATGATATTTGTACTTAATAAATATTTTTGAGTCAGAAAGCATAATTTTTTGCGAAAAATTATGTAAAAACACGTACTGGTAATTTAACTGGCAGTACCAGCTTAAGTCTATCCGATACTGTGTGAGAGCAATAAAAACTGTAGAAAAACATAGAAAACCATTTAGAATTAAAAACCGGACACTAATCTTAAAGGTTTTGGCCCAAAGTGGACCAAACATAACTAAAATACTAACGGATTGGACCGGACCCAAGTTGGGTCCAAACCCAACATATATATGTGATCATTAAGAGGCATTTAGCCTCATTTTTCAGAAAAGAGGGAGAGAGGGACGGTGAGAAGAGAGAAGAGAAAGGGTTGGGGGTTTCACTATTCACCCAAACCTTATTTTGCTCATAACTTTAGTTACGATGCTCCGATTGACGAGTCGTTTGTGGACAAGCGAAGATCTTGTCTAGCTCTTCAATTCTAGCTAAAAAAAAAGTAGGTAAGAACTCAAAATCGATGTTCTAGTTTCCAGCCCTAACTAATTTCACATTTTTGTGTATTATTTTGAGTAGATTTTGTGATTTTAGTTATTTAGGTATGATCTAGTAGCGGGTTATTGTTGGATTTAGTCCCAATTCATAGTGGGTAAGGTAAGAAAGCTCTATACCCTTGTGATTTGTTATATTTGTGAACCCTAGGTTTTGATTTTAGTAATTTATATGGTTTAGCTTGGAAATTCTTGATGGTTGGAGTTGATCTTTCGTGGTTAGGCATTGTTGAGCTTGTTTGAGGACTCAACTTGGTGAATTTGTGCATATTGGAAATCGACCAAGGTATGGTTTTGGTTTTTTTTATGTAATATGTAATGTTTCATAAGACTTTTGCTAGCGCCCTTTAAGATAGGATTGAATGATGTGGTTGTATGATTAATTGCATATAAATATTATGGTTGATGATGATTTTAATGAAGGTTGAAGGAGTTGTATATGTTGGAGTATGAATATTGATGATTATGATGATTGTGATGATTGATGTTATTGTTGTTGATAGATGATGAGGAATTTGAGAATTTATGATGATAAGTTGATGAACAATGTTTGTGATGATTTAGAATGGTGTATATGTGAATTGTTTGATGTTGGGATTGTTGATTTTGTTTAAGATGGTTATATTGAGAAGACATTAAGAAAATTATGAGGATTTGATGGTTTAATAGCTAAATGCTTAAGAAATGGTTTGGAAGTGTTTACTACGGATATTTGAGTTGCGATGATTGTGTTTTGTTTAGGTTGGTTTTGAAGTTTTGGAAACTAGAGCATTTTGGTAATTTTGTATAAAACCTTATTTTGATGAAATTTAGCAAATCATAACTTGAGCCCTAGATTTTGAAATTGAGGGATTTTTGTTTCAAATTAAAGATGATTTCAAGAGCTTTAAAATGATATAAAGTTTGAGGAAAATGGAGTTTTGTAGAGGAAGTTATGAACGTTGGAAGTTAGGGCTAAAAATATGATTTCTACAGCCTTAAAAATTTTCCAAGTCTGATACAGCATGTGTACGCGATACTGTGCATGCGACGCGGGCGTTCTCCACTACCTGAGGGTCTCACTACGCAGACACAAGCTTACGTACATGAGTATGCATTTATAAGGTTTCATACGCGAATTGTAACACGCAGCGCGAGCATTCCATTCTGTTTTGGAAGACTCGCGTACACAGATAAGGTGTCGCGTACGCGAATGCGCAAATTTTGACTTGTGCGTATGCGGGGCAAGATTCATGTACGCGAAACCCCTATGTTGCTAAAAAATGGTTTTCTTCACCTTTTCAAGGATTTTTCAGCTTTCTAAACTTCTTTAATTACTGTTTAAGATTTTTATCTAGTAATTAGGTCCTAAAACTATTAGAGGTGAGTTAGTAAATTAAATTGATGAATTTCCATTATAATTTTAGAAGACGGTGACATAGACGTAGGACGTTCTATGGATGGAATAGCTTGAGTGTTTAGGTGGAGTATTGAGGTGACAATGAATAATTGAGAAACATGATTGACTTTGGTTAATGAGATGACTGCACGCAGACTTGTGCTATGAGCAGTGATCTCTGATATTGAGTATGTAATTGTGATATGCATTATTCTCTGTCATAGGGGCTATGACAGTCTCCCGACTACATTCGAATGTGAAGACTGTGGCAGTCTCCCGCTCACGTGACATGCATTAATTTGGTAAGTTGCTATGCGCCTCGGGCAAGGGCTGTGGTAGTCTCCTGCTTATCGAGATAGCGATGCCGGCGTAGGGGCCGAGGCAGTCTCCCATCTACATTGAGATGTGAGGACTGTGGCAGTCTCTCACTCACATAACCTTTCTACCTCCAGAGTGAACTCGGGCACTATAACCCGAAAGAGTGTGGCGGGCACTATACCTCGCAAGGTGCAAGAAAGAGTGAGCAGGGTACTATATCCCTGGTCGTGGCAGAAAGGCAACATCTCGGGATGTGTCAGGTTGGTGGTTTGAACCGACAAGTGATATCACGATCCAAATAGGATAGACATTCATCATATGCATCTTTTACATGCTTGCTTGCTTTGATTACTTGAGTTATGCCTATTTGAATAACATGCCTAAATTCTAGTTGATTTACCTGCTATATATGTATACTATTTGTGTTTTACTTGTTTGTGTTATATGTGTTTTACTAGGGTTGAGGAGGCTCGGTAGGCAGTGGGGATGGGATCACACGGAGGGTAGGTTGGTGAAGGCTATGGGACAGCGGTGACTAGTTTAGTTAGAAATCCCCTAAGTAAGAATGCCCTGATTATGGTTTATATTTTATATTTTGTTAAGCTTTGGTGCACGAAATTGCAATCACCTTTTTGCAATCCCGCACAACTAACCAGCAAGTGCACTGGGTCGTCCAAGTAATACCTTACGTGAGTAAGGGTCGATCCCACGGAGATTGTCGGCTTGAAGCAAGCTATGGTTATCTTGTAACTCTTAGTCAGGATATCAATAATTATCAAGGTTGATTGTGAAAAGTAAAAGAACATGAAATAAGTACTTGTTTTGCAGTAGTGGGGAACAGGTTGAGGTTTTGGAGATGCTCTATCTTCTGAATCTCTGCTTTCTTACTGTCTTCTTCTTCAAGCACGCAAGGCTCCTTCCATGGCAAGCTGTATGCAAGGGTTTCACCGTTGTCAGTGGCTACCTCCCATCCTCTCAGTGGAAATGTTCAACGCACCCTGTCACGGCACGGCTATCCATCTGTCGGTTCTCAATCAGGCCGGAATAGAATCCAGTGATTCTTTTGCGTCTGTCACTAACGCCCCACCTTCAGGAGTTTGAAGCTCGTCACAGTCATTCAATCATTGAATCCTACTCAGAATACCACAGACAAGGTTTAGACCTTCCGGATTCTCTTGAATGCCGCCATCAGTTCTAGCTTATACCACGAAGATTCCGGTTAAAGAATCCCAGAGATATCCACCCAATCTAAGGTAGAACGGAGGTGGTTGTCAGGCACACATTCATAGGTGAGAATGATGATGAGTGTCACGGATCATCACATTCATCAGGTTTAGGAACAAGTGATATCTTAGAATGGAAGCAAGCATGATTGAATGAAAAATAGTAGTAATTGCATTAATCCATCAAGACACAGCAGAGCTCCTCACCCCCAACCATGGGGTTTAGAGACTCATGCTATAGAAGATACAATGAGAAACGTGTAAAGTGTTGATAGCTATGATTTTAGGAAATTGCACAATCGGCAAAAATTCCTTCCGGCAAGTGCACCGGTTATCGCCAAGTAAAAACTCACAATAGAGTGAGGTCGAATCCCACAAGGATTGGTTGAGTGAGCAATTCGGATTAGAAGTGTGTTCTAGTTGAGCGGAATCAAGATTTAGATGAGAATTGCGGAATGTTAAATTGCATGAATTAAAGAGCGAGAAGCTAAATTGCTGAAATTAAAAAGGGATCGGGGTGATTGCATGAATTTAATTGCAGAATGTAAAGAGAAAGTGGTAGATCAGAAATGGGAAATTCATTGGGTTTCAGGAGATATTGAGATCTCCGAATCAAAACATTTTTATCCCTTCCTCAACCAATGCATTCATTGAATTTTGCTTGGCAATCTTATATGATTGGATCCCAATGCCTTGGCTCACCAATTCTCTCTAAAAACAAACAAATTCCCAATCCCTTGGTTTAAATGTTCATAAGAAGAGATGATGCTCGATCACTGATTATACCACACAGTTTCATGAACCACAATTTGGTAGGATTACATGTCACAATATCCATCCAAACCCCAATCCAATTCACTGTGAGAAAGCTTCTCTAGCATGAATCCTCCATTCCTTTCCCAAGGTTTCGAAGGATTCCAATTATGGATAGTTTCCTTCCCAAGACAACTAACCAATGGAATTAGGTCGAGAAGCTTTCTAACAAAATTCAAGAGAAAAGATTGAAGAAGAAGATAAAAACTATTATTGATTCATTGAATTACAATAGAGCTCTCTAACCCAATGAAAGGGGGTTTAGAGAGTCATAGCTCTGAATTCAATTACACAAAGTATGAAAACTAGCAAATGATCCAAAAGTTCCCTAAAAACTTAAATTCTATCCTCTTTATACACTTTCTAAATTGAGCTTCTGTTGTGTTTCTTGGGCTTTGAGGCCTTTCCTTGATTTCCTTTTGCTCTGGGTTTATGATCCATAATCCTGATGAGGCTGCTGATCCAATTCTGTAACATTCATTGAGCCAACTTAGTGATAATCAAGTAATGACACATGACTCAACAAATTGAAATTCCAGACTCATCAATTCTTCAGGCCCAATCCCATAAACCATGATATTCAATTGGGTTTCATACCAGAGTACGTTTAAGTTAATGTTTGTGCTCAAATGCTAACTTAAACTGCAATATCTTTGGCCCAGAAACCTTTTCAAATAGTGGCGTTTAAGTTGCAGTTTAAGCTTCAGTTTAAGGTTAAACTGAAGCTTAAACGTGGAAATGGAAGAAAACAACCCTGGAGGGTAAAATAGTCGAACACGTTTAAGCTTCAGTTTAAGGTTGAACTGAAGCTTAAACGTGGAAATGGAAGAAGGCAACCCTGGAGGGTAACGTAGTCGAACACGTTTAAGCTTCAGTTTAAGGTTAAACTGAAGCTTAAACGTGGAAATGGAAGAAAGCAATCCTGGAGGGTGGAATGGTCGAACACGTTTAAGCTTCAGTTTATGGTTAAACTGAAGCTTAAACGTGGGAATGAAGAAAGCAACCCTAGAGGAGAATTTGGTCGAACACGTTTAAGCTTCAGTTTATGGTTAAACTGAAGCTTAAACGTGGGAATGAAGAAAGCAACCCTGGAGTAGAAAAATAGTCGAACACGTTTAAGCTCCAGTTTAAGGTTAAACTGGAGCTTAAACGTGGGAATGCTCCCTGGTGCATTTCTCATTTCTGGCGTTTAACTTCCAGTTTAAGGTTAAACTGGAGGTTAAACGCCAGTTTCAGCTTTTCTCAGCCTTCATGATTTTGGCGTTTAAGCTCCAGTTTAAGCTTAAACTGGAGCTTAAACGCCACTTCCCAGCATTATATGGCTTGACAGTTTAAGTTCCAGTTTAAGCTTAAACTGGAACTTAAACTCCACATGTGATATTCAAGCTTCCTTTATTGATTTTGTTGCTTCCTTGCCTAGCCTCTTCTTCCCTGAAATCATCCAAACAACTGCATCAAAGTCTTGCAAAATTTCCTAAGAATTCTTCCATTCATAGCATTCAAGTAATATAACTAAAAACTCATGGAATTTGCATCAAAATCATACTGTTTGGATGGTTCATTGCTTTGTTATTCATTTAACCATTCTTGGTTACTTTAAGCTCAAGAAAGTGCATAAAACAACTAAAACTAACAGAAAAATGCTAGTGAAACTAGCCTAAGATGCCTTGGCATCACAACACCAAACTTAATACTTGCTTGTCCCTAAGCAAGTTCTGAGTTATTTGAGAAGAAAGTATGAAACAGAAAGCAATTACATTGGCTATATTAGCAAGCATTTGAAGTTCATCAGAAGGGTTTTATGCAGAAAGTTGCAGCATCACTTTTTCATTCTTATCAGGTAAGATTATCACTTTTTCATTGCATCCATCAAACACTGCTATGGCCTCTTGTTATTCTTATGTCCTTGGCACTTTTCCCTTCTTTGTTTTTCTTTTTCTTAGAGGTCCTTTGCTCCTTGTTTGCTCAGTGTCATCTGTTGCACAAGCCTTTGGCATTTTCTTTTTCTTATCAGTGCACTACACATATCCACTACAGGCATTTTAGTTCACATTTCTTCTTGAGACATTGGTGCCCAGCACCTCTTTGTGTGACTAAATATTTTGTATTTAGGTTGCTCTTGATAATGGACTTTTGGTTGATAATTCCGGGTTAGTTAACCCAAGTTACCAAGTGTTAAAACACTCCTCAGAACCTATTCATCCAAGCATATCCTTAATACATAAACACCACAGGCATTTGTCTCAGAAGTTCAAACCATTGGTGCCTAGCTTATTTTCTCAATTTTTTTCTTTTTGGTTGTCCTTTTTCAGTGGCTTTTTCTTCTTCTTTTTCTTTCTTTTTCATGGCCAAAGACATTTATTCATCAAGTTCCATAGACATTATTCAAACTTCTACACAAAAATGATAATTCTACACTCAATTTCCAGTGATCTGACTAAACAATCAAGCATGCATACCACCACTTAATTCTACTTGATTTGTCACTAATTGAGCCAAGTTACTTTTGTTCAAACTTTTCTTTTATTTTTGGAAACAAAACAAGCATGGCAAGCATTTGTTTAAGAAGGTGAAGTTATATCCAAACATCTAGGCATTCACTTTATTCAAAGCAGTAAACCAACACTCATACTAAAAACTTCACATTCCAGAAAGATTCAACAATTACAGTTTAAACCAGAACAAGCATGCTTTTGTTTGCCTTTTTAAAGAATGGTCAAGGAACAACACCACCTTGTGAAATTTCTTGTTTTCTCTTTGTTGCCAGGAAACAATTTGATTTCTCCTTCTTCTCCTAGTTGTTGCTTCATGTTCTTTCTAAGACCTTGTTTCCTTTCCTGCAAAGAGTGATGAAGTTGCTTGCTTCTCAAGCACTTGAGTGGTTAGCTCAACTATGTATGGGCAAGTGTCTGAGTCTTAAGTTGGTGTGTGAACACCAAACTTAGTCTCCTACTTACTCCTCTGCTCTTTGAATCCTTGAATTCTCCTTGGAATGAATTTGCTGCTAAGGATTTTAAGCATTTCTGTGATTGCTTAGAATGGTTTTTCCTTTCATATAATTCAAAGGTTGTTGTGTTTAGTTGATCTGTATGGTGGAACACCAAACTTAGAGTCACACATTCCCCTTTGAATTATTGATCCACAAATTCATTGTTTGGTGTGAAACACCAAACTTAATTCTTTGCAATGCACAGAAACTACTTCACCTTTTTATTGAAACAAATAAAAGAAACAGCAAAGTAGTATTACCTCAGGTTGGGTTGCCTCCCAACAAGCGCTTCTTTAACGTCATTAACTTGACGGTCAGCTTCCTCAGTTGAGGTGATATTTAACCTTGTCCTTTTCCTCCACATCTCCCAAGTAATGTTTGAGTCTTTGACCATTCACAGTGAAGGTTCGTTGTGACTTTTCTTCCATGATTTCTACTTGTCCATATTGGGAGACCTTGGTGACAAGGAATGGTCCAGACCACCTTGATTTTAGCTTCCCTGGAAATAGCTTCAGCCTAGAATTGTAGAGCAATACTTTTTGTCCCTCTTCAAATTTCCTTGGGGCTATGTTGCTGTCATGCTTCTTCTTTGCTCTTTCTTTGTAAATTTTGGCATTCTCATAAGCTTCAGCTCTGAATTCTTCCAACTCTTGAATTTGCAACATCCTTCTTTCTCCAGCAGCTTTGCTGTCCAAGTTCAAGAGTTTCAAGGCCCAGAATGCCTTGTGTTCCAACTCCAGTGGCAAATGGCAAGCTTTTCCATATACTAGTTGGTAAGGAGACATTCCAATTGGTGTTTTGAAAGCTGTCCTATATGCCCAAAGAGCATCATCTAGCTTAATCGACCAGTCCTTCCTTGAAGTTCCCACAGTCTTTTCCAGGATTCTTTTGAGTTCCCTATTAGATATTTCGGCTTGTCCACTTGTCTGGGGATGGTATGGTGTGGCTACCTTGTGTTTGACTCCATATTTTAGAAGCAATGCCTCTAATGGTTTGTTGCAGAAGTGGCTTCCTCCATCACTAATGATTGCTCTTGGAACCCCAAAACGGCAAAAAATGTGTTTTCTGAGGAAGTTCATGACTACCTTATTATCATTGGTTGGAGTTGCTATTGCTTCAACCCATTTGGAGACATAATCTACTGCCACAAGAATGTAATTATTTGAGTATGAGGTGGGAAAGGGTCCCATGAAATCTATCCCCAATACATCAAACAATTCAAGTTCCAGAATGAATTGTTGTGGCATTTCATTTCTTCTTGGCAGGTTCCCCGCTTTCTGGCATTCATGGCAGTGCTTCACTAGTTCCTTTGCATCTTTGAAGATAGTGGGCCAATAAAAACCACACTGCAACACCTTAGCTGCTGTTCTTTCTCCTGCAAAATGTCCTCCATAAGTGGAGCCATGGCAGTCCCATAAGACTTCCCTTCCTTCTTCCTCTGATATGCATCTTCTGAGTATGCCATCCGAACATTTTTTGAACAAGTAAGGTTCGTCCCAGATGAAGTATTTGGCATCATTTACCAATTTCTTCCTTTGATGATTGTTAAATTCCAACGGCAAACTCCCAGTGGCCTTGAAGTTTGCTATGTCTGCAAACCAGGGTGCTTTGTGAATTACCATGAGTTGTTCATCAGGAAAGCACTCATTTATATGTGTGCTTTGTGTGCTTCCTTCTTCACATGGTATCCTTGATAAATGGTCTGCCACCTTGTTCTCTACACCCTTCTTGTCTTTGATTTCAATGTCAAATTCCTGCAACAAAAGAACCCATCTAATAAGTCTTGGTTTGGATTCTTGTTTAGCAAGTAAGTATTTTAAAGCTGAATGATCAGTGAAGACAATGACTTTAGATCCAATGAGATAGGATCTAAATTTGTCAAATGCAAATACTATTGCCAAGAGTTCTTTTTCAGTGGTTGTGTAATTCCTTTGGTTATCATTCAAGACTTTACTGGCATAATAAATCACATGTACCAAATTGTCTTTCCTTTGTCCTAACACTGCCCCAACAGCAAGGTCTGATGCATCATACATCAGTTCAAAAGGTAAGTTCCAATCCGGTGGGGCAATGATAGGTGCAGAGGAAAGTTTTTGCTTCAAAAGTTTATAGGCTAGCATGCAATTTTTATCAAATACAAAGGGTGTATCACAGACAAGCAAGTTACTCAAAGGCTTGGCTATTTTAGAAAAGTCTCTAATAAACCTTCTGTAAAAGCCAGCGTGTCCCAAAAAACTCCTAACTGCCTTGACATTACTTGGTGGAGGTAGTTTTTCAATGAGTTCCACCTTAGCTCTGTCCACCTCAATGCCTCTATTAGAGATTTTGTGGCCAAGGACTATTCCTTCTGTGACCATGAAATGACACTTTTCCCAATTTAATACTAGGTTGGTCTCTTGGCATCTCTTAAGCACCAAGGCAAGGTGGTGTAGGCAGCTAGGAAAAGAATCTCCAAACACAGAAAAATCATCCATGAAAACCTCAATAAATTTTTCAATCATGTCCGAAAAGATGGACAGCATGCATCTTTGGAAAGTGGCGGGTGCATTGCACAATCCAAAGGGCATGCGTCTATAAGCAAAAACTCCATATGGACAAACAAATGATGTTTTCTTTTGATCTCTTGGATCAACTACTATCTGATTATAGCCTGAGTATCCATCCAGAAAGCAATAGTAAGCATGTCCTGCAAGCCTTTCAAGCATCTGATCCATGAATGGGAGTGGGAAATGATCTTTTCTGGTGGCTTCATTGAGCTTCCTGTAGTCTATGCACATCCTCCACCCAGTGACAGTTCTTGTGGGTATGAGTTCGTTCCTCTCATTTGGCACCACAGTTATGCCACCTTTCTTGGGAACTACATGGATGGGACTAACCCATGGGCTATCAGAAATGGGGTAGATTACCCCTGCCTGCCATAACTTCATGACCTCCTTTTGTACCACTTCTTTCATGACGGGATTCAATCTTCTCTGAGCTTGAATGGAGGGTCTAGCATCCTCTTCTAACAAGATTTTATGCATGCATATGGATGAACTTATCCCCTTCAAATCAGCTAGGGTCCATCCAATGGCATCTTGATGAGTTTGTAGCACATTGATCAATTCTTCTTCCTGTTCTTGGCTCAGGGCAGAGCTAATGATAACAGGATGGCTCTCATCACTACCCAAGTATGCATACTTGAGATTAGGGGGCAATGCTTTGAGCTCAGGTTTTGGTGCTTCCTTCTCTTCTTTCACTCTCTCAGGCATGCTTGGCATGGTTGTTTCAGCAGCCTTGATGTCACTAACTTCAATATCCTTGGTGAACTCCTCCTCTGCCACTTCCTTTGTTGTTTCCTCAAAGGTTTCTTGTAATGCAATGTCCACTACATCCACCCTCATGCATTCCTTTAGTGATTCTGATGGATAACTCATTGCCTTGAATACGTTAAACACCAATTGCTCATCATGTAGTCTAAGAGTGAGTTCACCCTTTTGGACATCTATGATGGCTCCAGCAGTAGCCAGGAAGGGTCTTCCCAGGATTATCGAAGCTTTGGCTTCTTCCTCCATATCTAACACCACAAAATCGGCAGGAAATATAAAATCTCCCACTTTCACCAACAAATCCTCAACTATCCCATGAGGGAATTTAAAAGTTCGATCTGCCAATTGGAGGGCCATTCTTGTTGGTTTGGCTTCCTCAATCTTCATTCTTCTCATCATTGTTAGAGACATCAAATTGATACTGGCCCTTAAGTCACACAAGGCCTTCTCCACCATGACTTCTCCTATGATGCAGGGGATTTGGAAACTGCCTGGATCCTTCAATTTCTGAGGCAATTTATGTTGAATGATGGCACTGCATTCTTCAGTCAACAACACAGTTTCCTCATTTCTCCAGCTTCTCTTCTTGGTCATTAATTCCTTTAAGAATTTTGCATAGAGTGGCATTTGCTCTATTGCTTCAGCAAACGGAATGTTGATTTGAAGCTTCTTGAAAATCTCCAAGAATCTGGAGAATTGGCCATCCTTTTCACTTTTCATCAAACATTGAGGATATGGTGCTTTGGGTGTATAAGGCTTCAGGACCTCTTTTTCTTTTTCTTTTGTTGCAGACGGTGTAAAAGATTGTCCTTGTTCCTTGTCTCTCTCATTTTCCTTTGCTTCATCCTCTGTGGTTTCCTTTGAGATCTCCTTTAGCTTCTTTCCACGTTTGAGGGTTATGACCTTACATTCTTCCCTTGCAATAGCCTTGGCAGCATGAGAAACGCTTGGCCCAGGGGTTTGCTTAGACAAATACACAATTTGATTTTCTAGCTTCTGGATGGCAGCTCCTTGGTTTTGCAAGTTAGAATTTACTTCTTCCTTAAAAGCTTTCAATTCGGTTATGTCTTGACCCATGGTTGCAAGCATTCCTTCTATCCTGTTTAATTGATCTTGAAATTGTTGGTTCGGATTAGGTTGGGCAGGTTGATTGTTTTGGCCATGATATGGTGGTTGGGAGTAAGTGTTTTGTGTGGCTTGGTATGATCTTTGGTTGGAGTTTTGGTATGTGGAATTGTTATGTTGGTTGGGGTTGTAAGGTTTGTGGTTTTGTGGTTGGGTTTGCTGGTTTCCCCACCCAAAGTTTGGGTGGTTTTTCCAGCCTGGGTTGTAAGTGTTGGAATGTGGATCATATGGTTGCCTTTGTTGATTCCCCACATAGTTGGCCTCTTCCCAATCACCTCCTTCAGTGCTTACTTCCTCTTGATCTTGTGTGTGTATTGCAGCCACTTGATTTGTTTTTAAATTCCTGGTGAGCTCTGCTAGTTGCTTGGCAAACACCTTGTTTTGGGCTAGAATTGTATCAACATGGTTCAGCTCCATGACTCCCTTAGTGTTGTGTCTTTCTGAAGCATAATAGTACTCATTCTCAGCCACTGTCTCAATCACTTCAATGGCTTCTTCCACAGTCTTTTTCCTGTTCAATGAACCTCCTGATGAATGGTCTACAGCTTTCCTTGATTCATAAGAAAGTCCATCATAAAAAATATGCAATTGCACCCAGTCATGGAACATGTCTGGTGGGCATTTCCTTGTCAAATCCTTGAACCTCTCCCATGCCTCGTAGAGAGTTTCACCATCTTGTTGTCTAAAAGTTTGAACCTCAGATCGAAGCCTATTGACCTTTTGTGGGGGGTAGAAACGTGCCAGAAACTTGCTTTCCACCTCATCCCAGGTTGTTAGGCTCCCCCTTGGGAATGATTCTAGCCACTTAGCTGCCTTGTCCCTAAGTGAAAATGGGAACAAGAGCAGTTTATAGGCATCTTCCTGGACTTCATTGGACTTCACAGTGTCGCAAATTCTCAGGAATTTTGTGAGATGTTGGTTTGGATCTTCATTAGCACTCCCACCAAATGAACAATGATCCTCCACCAGTGATATTAGCTGTGGTTTGAGTTCAAAATTGTTGGCCTGAATGGGTGGTTTCTGAATGCTGCTACCACAATTCCCAGAGGTTGGGTTTATGTATGAACCAAGAACCCTCCTCTCGGGAATGGCATTGTTTCCATCAGCTCTCTCATGGTTGTGAACTTCTCCATCCATGTTGAGATCTAGAGCTTCCTCAAAATTGTCCTCAGATTCTCCTTCAGATTCTTCTTCTCTCAGTACTCTCTTCCCTCTTGCTTCCCTTCTAAGTTTATGAAGGGTCCTCTCTGGTTCGGTATATGGAGGAGTTGATGTCTCTCCTCTCCTACCTATCATACAAGAACACAGCACAGGCAACAAACAAGTGAAATACTCTTGGTTAAATGAAAGAGTATGGTTAGAGCAGTTGAGGAATTAATTCAAATAGTTAGTGGGTCAGTGAGTTAGTTGCTTGAATTTAAAGGCATAAAGAAAGAAAGCAAGTAACAGAGTGCAGAAATTAAAATTCAACAAGTAACTTGAACTGAATTAACAAAACAAGAAAAATGCTCAATCTAGTTAACTTCCAATTTGAGAATTGTCAATCGAAAACCAATCCCCGGCAACGGCGCCATAAACTTGATAGCTATGATTTTAGGAAATTGCACAATCGGCAAAAATTCCTTCCGGCAAGTGCACCGGTTATCGTCAAGTAAAAACTCACAATAGAGTGAGGTCGAATCCCACAAGGATTGGTTGAGTAAGCAATTCGGATTAGAAGTGTGTTCTAGTTGAGCGGAATCAAGATTTAGATGAGAATTGCGGAATGTTAAATTGCATGAATTAAAGAGCGAGAAGCTAAATTGCTGAAATTAAAAAGGGATCGGGGTGATTGCATGAATTTAATTGTAGAATGTAAAGAGAAAGTGGTAGATCAGAAATGGGAAATTCATTGGGTTTCAGGAGATATTGAGATCTCCGAATCAAAACATTTTTATCCCTTCCTCAACCAATGCATTCATTGAATTTTGCTTGACAATCTTATATGATTGGATCCCAATCCCTTGGCTCACCAATTCTCTCTAAAAACAAACAAATTCCCAATCCCTTGGTTTAAATGTTCATAAGAAGAGATGATGCTCGATCACTGATTATACCACACAGTTTCATGAACCACAATTTGGTAGGATTACATGTCACAATATCCATCCAAACCCCAATCCAATTCACTGTGAGAAAGCTTCTCTAGCATGAATCCTCCATTCCTTTCCCAAGGTTCCGAAGGATTCCAATTATGGATAGTTTTCTTCCCAAGACAACTAACCAATGGAATTAGATCGAGAAGCTTTCTAACAAAATTCAAGAGAAAAGATTGAAGAAGAAGATAAAAACTATTATTGATTCATTGAATTACAATAGAGCTCCCTAACCCAATGAAAGGGGGTTTAGTGAGTCATAGCTCTGAATTCAATTACACAAAGTATGAAAAGTAGCAAATGATCTAAAAGTTCCCTAAAAACTTAAATTCTATCCTCTTTATACACTTTCTAAATTGAGCTTCTGTTGTGTTTCTTGGGCTTTGAGGCCTTTCCTTGATTTCCTTTTGCTTTGGGTTTATGATCCATAATCCTGATGAGGTTGCTGATCCAATTCTGTAACATTCATTGAGCCAACTTAGTGATAATCAAGTAATGACACATGACTCAACAAATTGAAATTCCAGACTCATCAATTCTTCAGGCCCAATTCCATAAACCATGATATTCAATTGGGTTTCATACCAGAGTACGTTTAAGTTAATGTTTGTGCTCAAATGCTAACTTAAACTGCAATATCTTTGGCCCAGAAACCTTTTCAAATAGTGGCGTTTAAGTTGCAGTTTAAGCTTCAGTTTAAGGTTAAACTGAAGCTTAAACGTGGAAATGGAAGAAAACAACCCTGGAGGGTAAAATAGTCGAACACGTTTAAGCTTCAGTTTAAGGTTAAACTGAAGCTTAAACGTGGAAATGGAAGAAGGCAACCCTGGAGGGTAACGTAGTCGAACACGTTTAAGCTTCAGTTTAACCTTAAACTGAAGCTTAAACGTGGAAATGGAAGAAAGCAATCCTGGAGGGTGGAATGGTCAAACACATTTAAGCTTCAGTTTATGGTTAAACTGAAGCTTAAACGTGGGAATGAAGAAAGCAACCCTGGAGGAGAATTTGGTCGAACACGTTTAAGCTTCAGTTTATGGTTAAACTGAAGCTTAAACGTGGGAATGAAGAAAGCAACCCTGGAGTAGAAAAATAGTCGAACACGTTTAAGCTCCAGTTTAAGGTTAAACTGGAGCTTAAACGTGGGAATGCTCCCTGGTGCATTTCTCATTTCTGGCGTTTAACTTCCAGTTTAAGGTTAAACTGGAGGTTAAACGCCAGTTTCAGCTTTTCTCAGCCTTCATGATTTTGGCGTTTAAGCTCCAGTTTAAGCTTAAACTGGAGCTTAAACGCCACTTCCCAGCATTATATGGCTTGACAGTTTAAGTTCCAGTTTAAGCTTAAACTGGAACTTAAACTCCACATGTGATATTCAAGCTTCCTTTATTGATTTTGTTGCTTCCTTGCCTAGCCTCTTCTTCCCTGAAATCATCCAAACAACTGCATCAAAGTCTTGCAAAATTTCCTGAGAATTCTTCCATTAATAGCATTCAAGTAATATAACTAAAAACTCATGGAATTTGCATCAAAATCATACTGTTTGGATGGTTCATTGCTTTGTTATTCATTTAACCATTCTTGGTTACTTTAAGCTCAAGAAAGTGCATAAAACAACTAAAACTAACAAAAAAATGCTAGTGAAACTAGCCTAAGATGCCTTGGCATCAAGTGTCATGAGGTACAGATACAATGTCCAAAGATCCTATTAATAGTGAGCTAGTAACCTAGGGTATACAGAAATGAGTAAATGACGTAAAAATCCACTTCCGGGGTCCACTTAGTGTGTGCTTGGGCTGAGCATTGAAGCTTTCATGTGTAGAGACTTTTTCTGGAGTTAAACGCCAGCTTTTATGCCAGTTTGGGCGTTTAACTCCAATTTTTATGCCAGTTCCAGCGTTAAACGCTGGGAATTCTGAAGCTGATTTGCAACGCCGGTTTGGGCCATCAAATCTCGGGCAAAGTATGGACTATTATACATTGCTGGAAAGCCCAGGCTGTCTACTTTTCAACGCCATTGAGAGCGCGCCAATTGGGCTTCTGTAGCTCCAGAAAACCCACTTCGAGTGCAGGGAGGTCAGAATCCAACAGCATCTGCAGTCCTTTTCAGCCTCTGAATCAGATTTTTGCTCAGGACCCTCAATTTCAGCCAGAAAATACCTGAAATCACAGAAAAACACACAAACTCATAGTAAAGTCCAGAAAAGTGAGTTTTAACTAAAAACTAACAAAAATATACTAAAAACTAACTAAAATATACTAAAAACATACTAAAAACAATGCCAAAAAGCGTATAAATTATCCGCTCATCACAACACCAAACTTAAATTGTTGCTTGTCCCCAAGAAACTGAAAATCAAAATAGAATAAAAAGAAGAGAATATACTATAGACTCCAAAATATCAAAGAAACTTAGCTCCAATTAGATGAGCGGGACTAGTAGCTTTTTGCTTCTGAACAGTTTTGGCATCTCACTCTATCCTTTGAGGTTTAGAATGATTGGCATCCATAGGAACTCAGAACTCAGATAGTGTTATTGATTCTCCTAGTTAAGTATAATGATTCTTGAACATAGCTACTTTCTGAGTCTTGGCTGTGGCCCAAAGCACTCTGTCTTCCAGTATTACCACCGGATACATACATGCCACAGACACATAATTGGGTGAACCTTTTCAGATTGTGACTCAGCTTTGCTAGAGTCCCCAATTAGAGGTGTCCAGAGTTCTTAAGCATACTCTTTTTGCCTTGGATCACAACTTTATTTCTTTCCTTTTCTTTTTCTCTTTCTTTTCTTTCTTTCTTTTTGATTCACTGCTTTTTCTTGCTTCAAGAATCAAATTGATGATTTTTCAGATCCTCAATAACAGTTCTCCTTTTCCATCATTCTTTCAAGAGCCAACAATTTTAACATTCTTAAAACAACAAATTCAAAAGACATATGCACTGTTCAAGCATTCATTCAGAAAACAAAAAGTATTGTCACCACATCAAACTAATTCAACTAGTTTCAAAGATGAATTCAAAATCCTGTACTTCTTGTTCTTTTGTGATTAAAGCATTTTTCATTTAAGAGAGGTGATGGATTCATAGGACATTCATAGCTTTAAGGCATAGACACTAAGATACTAATGATCATGTAATAAGACACAAACATAGATAAACATAAGCATAAAAATTCGAAAAATAAAAAATAAAGAACAAGGAGATTAAAGAACGGGTCCACCTTAGTGATGGCGGCTTGTTCTTCCTCTTGAAGATCTTATGGAGTGCTTGAGCTCCTCAATGTCTCTTCCTTGCCTTTGTTGCTCCTCTCTCATGATTCTTTGATCTTCTTTAATTTCATGGAGGAGGATGGAATGTTCTTGGTGCTTCACCCTTAGTTGTCCCATGTTGGAACTCAATTCTCCTAGGGAGGTATTGATTTGCTCCCAATAGTTTTGTGGAGGAAAGTGCATCCCTTGAGATGAATATCTCCATCTCCCATGGCTCGGAGGTGGAAGCTTTTGCCTTCCCTTTCCTCTTTCTAGAGGTTTCTCCGGCCTTAGGTGCCATAAATGATTATAGAGAAACAAAAAGCAACGCTTTTACCACACCAAACTTAAAAGGTTTGCTCGTCCTCGAGCAAAAGAAGAAAGAAGAGAGAGAGTGGTGGGGTAGGTGGGGATCCTGTGGGGTCCACAGATCCTGAGGTGGCAAGGATAATTCATCCCGGCACCAAGTGGTGAGCAAAAATGCTCCTTCTGCCAATCCTGGCGTTAAACGCCGGGCTGGTGCCAATTTCTGGCGTTTAACGCCAGTCTGGTGCCCCTTTCTGGCGTTAAACGCCCAGAATGGTGCCAGACTGGGCGTTAAACGCCCATCTGCTAGCCTTACTGGCGTTTAAACGCCAGCAAGATCTTCCTCCAGGGTGTGCTGTTTTTCTTTCTATTTTTCTTTCTGTTTTTGCTTTTTCAATTGATTTTGTGACTTCTCATGATCATCAACCTACAGAAGACATAAAATAACAAAGGAAAAATAATAAATATAACATTGGGTTGACAGTGACTCTTATGGGGCCTCACAGATACTCAGAGCCATGTTGGAACTTCCCAACACCAAACTTAGAGTTTGACTGTGGGGGCTCTGTTTGACTCTGTTTTGAGAGAAGCTCTTCATGCTTCCTTTCCATGGTTACAGAAGGGGAACCTTGAGTCTTATAGTTTGTACTGTCTGTAAGCCACGGAGCTTCCTGAATAGCAAATAATTGCTCATCCGGAAAGGTTTCAGAGATCTCAGTAGGAGGGAGGGATGCTCCTGCTACTGGTTCTATCCGGGACAGGTGATCAGCTACTTGATTTTCTGTCCCTTTTCTGTCTCTTATTTCTATATCAAACTATTGCAGAAGCAACACCCATCTTATGAGCCTGGGTTTTGAATCCTGCTTTGTGAGTAGATATTTAAGAGTAGCATGGTCAGTGTACACAATCACTTTTGATCCTACTAAATAAGATCTGAACTTGTCAATGGCATAAACCACTGCAAGTAACTCTTTTTCTGTGGTTGTGTAGTTCTTCTGTGCATCGTTTAGAATACGGCTGCCATAATGAATGACGTGCAGAAGCTTACCATGCCTTTGTCCCAATACTGCACCAATGGCATGGTCACTGGCATCACACATTAGTTCAAATGGTAATGTCCAGTCTGGTGCAGAGATGACTGGTGCAGTGACCAGCTTAGCTTTCAGGGTCTCAAACGCCTGCAGACACTCCTTATCAAAGATAAATGGTGTGTCAGCAGCTAGCAGATTACTCAGAGGTTTGGCAATTTTTGAAAAATCCTTTATAAACCTTCTGTAGAATCCTGCATGCCCCAGAAAGCTTCTGATTGCCTTAACATTGGTAGGTGGTGGTAATTTTTCAATTACTTCAACTTTAGCTTGATCCACCTCTATTCCCTTGTTTGAAATTTTATGCCCAAGGACAACTCCTTCAGTCACCATAAAGTGACATTTTTCCCAGTTTAAAACTAGGTTGGTCTCTTGGCATCTTTTCAGAACAAGTGCTAGATGGTTAAGGCAGGAGCTGAATGAGTCTCCAAATACTGAAAAGTCATCCATGAAGACTTCCAGAAATTTCTCTACCATATCTGAGAAGATAGAGAGCATGCACCTCTGAAAGGTTGCAGGTGCATTGCACAGACCAAAAGGCATCCTCCTGTAGGAAAATACTCCAGAAGGACATGTAAATGCTGTTTTCTCTTGGTCCTGAGGATCTACTGCAATTTGGTTGTAACCTGAATAGCCATCCAAAAAATAGTAGTTTTCATGACCTGCTAGTCTTTCTAGCATCTGGTCTATGAAAGGTAAAGGAAAATGATCCTTTCTGGTGACTGTATTGAGCCTTCTGTAGTCAATACACATGCGCCACCCTGTAACTGTTCTTGTAGGAACGAGTTCATTCTTTTCATTATGAATCACTGTCATGCCTCCCTTCTTAGGGACAACGTGGACAGGGCTCACCCAGGGGCTACCAGAAATAGGATAAATAATCCCAGCCTCTAGTAACTTAGTGACCTCTTTCTGCACCACCTCCTTCATGGCTGGATTTAGCCGCCTTTGTGGTTGAACCACGGGCTTAGCATCATCCTCCAATAGGATCTTGTGCATGCATCTTGCTGGGCTAATGCCCTTAAGATCACTTATGGACCACCCAAGAGCTGTCTTGTGTGTCCTTAGCACTTGAATTAGTGCTTCCTCTTCCTGTGGATTTAAAGCAGAGCTTATGATCACTGGAAAAGTGTCACCTTCTCCCAGAAATGCATATTTCAGGGATGGTGGTAGTGGCTTGAGCTCTGGTTTAGGAGGCTTATCTTCTTCCTGAGGAATTTTTAGAATTTCTTTTATTTCCTTTAGTTCCTCCAGATCAGGCTGAACATCTTTAAAGATGTCATCTAGCTCTGATTCAAGACTTTTAGTCATATTGACCTCCTCCACCAAAGAATCAATAATATCAGTGCTCATGCAGTCATTTGATGTGTCTGGATGCTGTATAGCTTTGACAACATTCAACTTGAACTCATCCTCATTGACTCTCAGGGTGAATTCCCCTTTTTGGACATCAATGAGGATCCGTCCAGTTGCTAGGAAAGGTCTTCCTAGAATGAGAGTTGCACTCTTGTGCTCCTCCATTTCCAGCACTACAAAGTCAGTGGGAAAGGCAAATGGCCCAACCTTGACAATCATGTCCTCAATTATGCCTGATGGGTATTTAATGGAGCCATCAGCAAGTTGGAGACATATCCTGGTTGGTTTGACTTCTTCAGTCAAGCCAAGCTTTCTGATAGTGGATGCAGGTATTAGGTTGATACTTGCCCCAAGATCACATAGAGCTGTCTTGGTGCAAGCACCTTCTAATGTGCATGGTATCATAAAGCTTCCTGGATCTTGAAGCTTTTCTGGTAAGCTTTTCAGAATGACTGCACTGCATTCTTCAGTGAGAAATACTTTTTCAGTCTCTCTCAAGTCCTTCTTATGACTTAAGATCTCTTTCATGAACTTAGCATAAGAAGGTATTTGCTCAAGTGCTTCTGCAAACGGAATCTTTATTTCAAGAGTCCTTAGATAGTCTGCAAAGCGGGCATATTGCTTATCCTGCTCCGCTTGGCGGAGTTTCTGAGGATAAGGCATCTAGGCTTTATATTCTTCAACCTTAGTTGCTGCAGGCTCATTCCTTACAGAAGTGGTTGAAGAAGCCTTTTTAGAGGGATTACTGTCAGCACTCTCAGGTGTCTGGTTCCCCTTTTGCGTTTGAACGCCAGGATTGGGTGGAAAATGGGCGTTTAACGCCAACTTTTCCCCCTTTTCTGGCGTTTGAACGCCAGAACTGGGTAGGGAATGGGCGTTTAACGCCAGCTTTCCCTCCTTTTCTGGTGTTTGAACGCCAATAGTATTCCTCTCTGGGCTCTTACTGTCCTCAGAGGGATTTAAGATAGTGGTTTGGCTCTCCTCTGTCAATTGTTCCTTATTTGGCTTTTTGCTACTTTGAGTAGTGTTATTCAATGTCTTCCCACTCCTCAGTTGAACTGCTTGGCATTCTTCTATTATCTGTTTAGATATCTACTGTTTTGCTTGATTCAACTGTAGTTCTATGTTCTTGTTAGCAACTTTAGTTTCATGGAGCATCTCTTTAAATTCTGCTAACTGTTTTGTCATCAGGAGCAATTGTTGATTAAGCTCAATCATCTGTTCTTGAGGATTAGGATCAGTGGCTACTGCCATGACTTCCTCTTTTGGAGAGAACTCATTGCTAGAATACAAATATTGGTTTCTAGCAACAGTGTCTATAAGCTCTTGAGCCTCTTCAATCGTCTTCCTCATGTGTATAGATCCACCAGCTGAGTGGTCTAAAGACATCTGAGCTTTTTCTTTAAGCCCATAGTAGAAGATGTCTAACTGTACCCACTCTGAAAACATTTCAGAGGGGCATTTTCTTAGCATACTTCTATACCTCTCCCAGGCATTATAAAGGGATTCATTATCCTCTTGTTTAAAGCCTTGGATGTCCAGCCTTAGCTGTGTCATCCTCTTTGGAGGGTAAAAGTGATTCAGGAATTTGTCTGATAACTGTTTCCATGTCTTTATGCTTGCTGTAGGTTGGTTATTTAACCACCTCTTAGCTTGATCTTTTACAGCAAATGGAAACAGTAATAATCTGTAGACATCCTGATCCACCTCTTTATCACGTACTGTGTCAGCAATTTGTAAGAACTGTGCCAGAAACTCAGTAGGCTCTTCCTGTGGAAGACCGGAATACTGGCAATTTTGCTGCACTATGATAATGAGTTGAGGATTTAGCTCAAAGCTGCTTGCTTTAATGGGAGGTATACAGATGCTACTCCCATATGCAGCTGTAAAGGGGTTAGCATATGACCCTAGAGTCCTTCTGGACTGTTCAATTCCACTTAGGTCCATGATGGAGAAAGGGAATATGATATGAATTCACAAGTAAAGTAATTTTTTTTAAAGAAAATGACCGAAAATAATAAAATAAAACAAAAGGAAAATAAAATAAAATGTCGAAAACTAAAAGAAAAATAAAATCAAAGCAAATTGAAAACTAAATCAATCAACTAATTAAAAAAAGATTTTGGAATTAGCAATTAAAAAGATATGATTGAGAATTATTTTGAAAAAGATATGATTGAGAAGATATGATTGCAAATAAAAATGATTGAAAAGATATGATTTTGAAAATCTTTGCCTAATTTAATGCAAAATTTCGAATTATGAGTGAAACAAGGAAAGGATATTTTTTTTATTTTTAAATTTTAATGAGGAAAGAGAAAAACAACAGAACGACACTAAACTTAGAAATTTTAGATCAAAACAAAGAGAACAAACAAGAAAACTTTGAATGTCAAGATGAACACCAAGAACACTTTGAAGATCAAGATGAACACCAAGAACAAATTTTTCAAAAATTTTTAAGTGAATAAAAGCACAAAAGACACCAAACTTAAAATTTTTAGAAAATCAAACACAAATTTTCGAAAACTTAAAGGAAAACACAAAGAAGACACCAAACTTAAAATATAAAACTAAACTCAAATAAAAGACTCTAAACCAACAAAAATAAAATAGTCCTAATATAAGCAACAAGATAAACCGTCAGTTGTCCAAACTCGAAAAATCCCCGACAACGGCGCCAAAAACTTGAGTATTTAGGTGGAGTATTGAGGTGACAATGAATAATTGAGAAACATGATTGACTTTGGTTAATGAGATGACTACATGCAGACTTGTGCTATGAGCAGTGATCTCTGATATTGAGTATGTAATTGTGATATGCATTATTCTCTGTCATAGGGGCTATGACAGTCTCCCGACTACATTCGAATGTGAAGACTGTGGCAGTCTCCCGCTCACGTGACATGCATTAATTTGGTAAGTTGCTATGCGCCTCGGGCAAGGGCTGTGGTAGTCTCCTGCTTATCGAGATAGCGATGCCGGCGTAGGGGCCGAGGCAGTCTCCCATCTACATTGAGATGTGAGGACTGTGGCAGTCTCTCACTCACATAACCTTTCTACCTCCAGAGTGAACTCGGGCACTATAACCCAAAAGAGTGTGGCGGGCACTATATCTCGCAAGGTGCAAGAAAGAGTGAGCAGGGTACTATATCCCTGGTCGTGGCAGAAAGGCAACATCTCGGGATGTGTCAGGTTGGTGGTTTGAACCGACAAGTGATATCACGATCCAAATAGGATAGACATTCATCATATGCATCTTTTACATGCTTGCTTACTTTGATTACTTGAGTTATGCCTATTTCAATAACATGCCTAAATGCTAGTTGATTTACCTGCTATATATGTATACTATTTGTGTTTTACTTGTTTGTGTTATATGTGTTTTACTGGGGTTGAGGAGGCTCGGTAGGCAGTGGGGATGGGATCGCACGGAGGGTAGATTGGTGAAGGCTATGGGACAGCGGTGACTAGTTTAGTTAGAAATCCCCTAAGTAAGAATGCCCTGATTATGGTTTATATTTTATATTTTGTTAAGCTTTGGTGCACGAAATTGCAATCACCTTTTTGCAATCCCGCACAACTAACCAGCAAGTGCACTGGGTCGTCCAAGTAATACCTTACGTGAGTAAGGGTCGATCCCACGGAGATTGTCGGCTTGAAGCAAGCTATGGTTATCTTGTAACTCTTAGTTAGGATATCAATAATTATCAAGGTTGATTGTGAAAAGTAAAAGAACATGAAATAAGTACTTGTTTTGCAGTAGTGGGGAACAGGTTGAGGTTTTGGAGATGCTCTATCTTCTGAATCTCTGCTTTCTTACTGTCTTCTTCTTCAAGCATGCAAGGCTCCTTCCATGGCAAGCTGTATGCAAGGGTTTCACCATTGTCAGTGGCTACCTCCCATCCTCTCAGTGGAAATGTTCAACGCACCCTGTCACGGCACGGCTATCCATCTGTCGGTTCTCAATCAGGCCGGAATAGAATCCAGTGATTCTTTTGCGTCTGTCACTAACGCCCCGCCTTCAGGAGTTTGAAGCTCGTCACAGTCATTCAATCATTGAATCCTACTCAGAATACCACAGACAAGGTTTAGACCTTCCGGATTCTCTTGAATGCCGCCATCAGTTCTAGCTTATACCACGAAGATTCCGGTTAAAGAATCCAAGAGATATCCACCCAATCTAAGGTAGAACGGAGGTGGTTGTCAGGCACACGTTCATAGGTGAGAATGATGATGAGTGTCATGGATCATCACATTCATCAGGTTTAGGAACAAGTGATATCTTAGAATGGAAGCAAGCATGATTGAATGAAAAACAGTAGTAATTGCATTAATCCATCAAGACACAGCAGAGCTCCTCACCCCCAACCATGGGGTTTAGAGACTCATGCTGTAGAAGATACAATGAGAAACGTGTAAAGTGTCATGAGGTACAGATACAATGTCCAATGATCCTATTAATAGTGAGCTAGTAACCTAGAGTATACAGAAATGAGTAAATGACGTAAAAATCCACTTCCGGGGTCCACTTAGTGTGTGCTTGGGCTGAGCATTGAAGCTTTCATGTGTAGAGACTTTTACTGGAGTTAAACACCAGCTTTTATGCCAGTTTGGGCGTTTAACTCCAATTTTTATGCCAGTTCCAGCGTTAAACGCTGGGAATTCTAAAGCTGATTTGCAACGCCAGTTTGGGCCATCAAATCTCAAGCAACGTATGGACTATTATACATTGCTGGAAAGCCCAGGATGTCTACTTTCCAACGCCGTTACGAGCGCGCCAATTGGGCTTCTGTAGCACCAGAAAATCCACTTCGAGTGCAGGGAGGTCAGAATCCAACAGCATCTACAGTCCTTTTCAGCCTCTGAATCAGATTTTTGCTCAGGACCCTCAATTTCAGCCAGAAAATACCTGAAATCACAGAAAAACACACAAACTCAGTAAAGTCCAGAAAAGTGAATTTTAACTAAAAACTAACAAAAATATACTAAAAACTAACTAAAATATACTAAAAACATACTAAAAACAATGCCAAAAAGCGTATAAATTATCCGCTCATCAAGCTTGAATATCTGTATTGATGTGAAGTTCTAGAATTGTCTTTGGCAACCCAAAACCTTATATCTTACATATTAGGCACTGTTATCATACTGAAAACCTCCGGTTGTTGTTGTTTTTCAGATTCAGGTCGCAACCCACCTCGGTGAGTTTGCGGACATAGTGACAGAACAGAGAATGGTTTCTCTTTTGTTTTATACTGCTTTACTTCTGCTATAGTTATTCTCTCATCTTTTGTATATCTATAACTTTGTTGCCTTAGAGGCTTTGCTTTAAACTTTGAGAGATAAGAAGTAAACCTTTTGTAAAACCCTGTTGTATATCTTGACTAGTCGGCCTAAACTTCGCAGGCTGTGACTAGTCCTCTTTTTGTATATCATATATATTTACTTTGTTTATCTATTGGCTACTACTTTGTATTTGGGAGCTTTAATGCAAGGTCGTATATTTAATGTTCTGTTATTATCTTGCTTACATATTAAGGTATCGTGTGTGAACGCTTCACATTTTAAAATTCTACTTTATGCGACTTTGAGCTTATTTCCTTCATTAGGCTTCGAGTTATATAAATTTTAGAAAAATATATTTTATAATAAGAGCTTTAGAACTGTCTGGCACTTTGTTATCCTTTGCTTTACGGTATGAGGTAAGGCTTAGTGTAATAGGGTCTTACATCTCCAATCTTAAAAAAAAAAACCTAAAATAGAGAAGATGATAATGCTACGCAATGGAAACAAACAAAGGAACAATCGCAAAGAGCCAATGCAAGGCAAGAGCAAGACCATTAACCCGTCTAATACCCATTCAAAAATCTCAGTAAACTAGAGGAACCATGGGCAAGATTGAAGGTCAACCAAAGAAGTGAAGATTTGGTCAGAGATTTGTGGGTAAATCAGCACCAATGATACTAGCTGCATTTAGAGATATAGGACGACGGTTCTGGGATACTAGTGACGAATGTAACACCCTAATTATCCTAAACTTTATCTCGCATCATAAAGCAAAGGTTAATCAGGGGTTACGACAAGTCTAAAGCTCATACATATAATATATAGAAGAATTAGTGTATTCTAGGAGCCCGATGAAGGATATAGCTCAAAAACAGGATTTAAAAAGCGCAAAGCGTACTAACGAAGCTTCTAACTGAAAGCATAAGGTATAGATATAATATAACAAAATAGCAGGATATAATCGTGTAATTATTTAGCCACGGCTCGTGGTGTTTAAGCTGACTAGTTATATACAGACCATACAAAAATTGAAAAGTTAAGACAGCTTATACAAGTTTTTCTCTCAAAGTAATGCCTCTAGGCAGAAGTAAAATACCAAAGATGAGAGAGTAAACAAAAGAGTTCAAAAGACTTCCAAAATAGAAAGAAGATCCTCCGCTCTGTCACCACCAAGCAACTGATGAGCGGATAATTTGTACGCTTTTTGGCATTGTTTTTAGTATGTTTTTAGTATGATCTAGTTAGTTTTTAGTATATTTTTATTAGTTTTTAGTTAAAATTCACTTTTCTGGACTTTACTATGAGTTTGTGTGTTTTTCTGTGATTTCAGATATTTTTTGGCTGAAATTGAGGGACCTGAGCAAAAATCTGATTTAGAGACTAAAAAGGACTGCAGATGCTGTTGGATTCTGACCTCCCTGCACTGGAAGTTGATTTTCTGGAGCTACAGAAGCCCAATTGGCGCGCTCTCAACGGCGTTGGAAAGTAGACATCCTGGGCTTTCCAGCAATATATGATAGTCTATACTTTGCCCAAGATTTGATGGCCCAAACCGGCGTTCAAAGTCACCCTCAGAAATCCCAGCGTTAAACGCCGGAACTGGCACCAAAATGGGAGTTAAACGCCCAAACTGGCACTAAAGCTGGCGTTTAACTCCAAGAAGAGTCTCTACACGAAAATGCTTCATTGCTCAGCCCAAGCACACACCAAGTGGGCCCGGAAGTGGATTTTTATGTCTTTTACTCATCTCTGTACACCCTAGGCTACTAGTTTTCTATAAGTAGGACCTTTTACTACTGTATTGATATATCGGGGGGTAGCTATCTTCACTTTTATGCTATCTTAGATCATTGGGAGGCTGGCCATTCGGCCATGCCTAAACCCTGTACTTATGTATTTTCAACGGTGGAGTTTCTACACACCATAGATTAAGGTGTGGAGCTCTGCTGTACCTCGAGTATTAATGCAATTACTATTGTTCTTCCATTCAATTCCGCTTGTTCTTGTTCTAAGATATCACTTGTTCTTCAACTTGATGAATGTGATGATCTGTGACACTCATCATCATTCTCACCTATGAACGTGTGACTGACAACCACCTCCGTTCTACCTTCGATTGGGTGAATATCTCTTGGATTCCTGATTGCACGATGCATGGTTGATCGCCTGACAACCGAGCCAACCATTCCGTGAGATCAGAGTCTTCGTGGTATAGGCTAGAACTGATGGCGGCATTCAAGAGAATCCGGAAGGTCTAACCTTGTCTGTGGTATTCTGAGTAGGATTCAATGATTGAATGACTGTGACGTGCTTCAAACTCCTAGCAGGCGGGGCGTTAGTGACAGACGCAAAAGAATCGATGGATTCTATTCCGGCCTGACCGAGAACCGACAGATGATTACCCATGCTGTGACAGAGCATAGGCGACGTTTTCACTGAGAGGATGGGAGGTAGCCACTGACAACGGTGAAACCCTACATGAGCTTGCCATGGAAAGGAGTAAGAAGGATTGGATGAAGACAGTAGGAAAGCAGAGAGACGGAAGGGAAGGCATCTTCATGCACTTATCTGAAGTTCCTACCAATGAATTACATAAGTACCTCTATCTTTATCTTTATGTTTATTTCGTTCATCACCATATCCATTTGAGTCTGCCTGACTAAGATTTACAAGATGACCATAGCTTGCTTCATATTAACAATCTCCGTGGGATCGACCCTTACTCGCGTAAGGTTTATTACTTGGACGACCCAGTGCACTTGCTGGTTAGTTGTGCGAAGTTGTGTAATGCCATGGTATTGAACACCAAGTTTTTGGGGTTCATGACCGGGGATTATGAGAGTTGTGAAAAGTATTGTTCACAATTTCGCGCCACCAGCAACTCACAGAGGTGGGTTGCGACCTGCATTTGAAAAATAACAAAAGAATATGGTATGAAAACCGGAAGTTCTCAACATGGTAATAGTGTCGAATAATGTAAGGTTCCAGGATGCCAGAGACAATCCTAGAACTTCACATCGATACAGAAATCCAAGCCTTAATAAAATAAATAACTTAAACCATAAACCATAAAAAGGGTTATCTAGACTTAAGGAATTTCTAACTAATATGAAACCACACTGCTGTATCCCACAGCCTTCGCCAACCTACCCTCCATGTGACCCCATCGCCTCCGCCTACCTATCCTCCTCATCGCCAGACAATCACAGATAATGCAAATAAGTGAAACACAGGTAGTATTCATATATAACAAGTAATTTAAGAAGCAAGTAGGCATATTATACAAATAGGCAAACCCAAGTAATCAAAGCAAACAAGCACATAAGAGATGCATAGGATGAATGTCTATCCTATTGGCTCATGATACCACTTGTCGGTCCATAAATGCCAACCCGACACATCCTTTCAGATGTAGCTTTTCTGCCACGCCCACGGATATAGTGCCGGGCACACTCTATTGACCCATGGCTATAGTGTCGGGCACACTTTATTCACCCATGGATATAGTGTCGGGCACACTCGCATGCGTAACCCAAGGATATAGTGCCTGGCGCACTCTTGCAGCAAAAAAGATTATCAATCGTACATTAATTCCAGGGACATAATACCCTGCACATTGATGAGTGGAAAATTGATGGTTTACAATTTCACAATAAAATCTCGTTGCAATTATAGTTTCTAAACCAACAAACAATCCTTTCATACAAAAAAAATTATTTTTCACAAGTACAAACCCCAATAAAAATAACCGAAATATTCAAACCTCAGGTCGTCTCTCAAAGGAATTGTAGGGAAGTGTTATTGTTATTGGTTATGGGACATGTTTTGGGGTTTTTGAGTCAAAAAACAAGAAATGTAAATTGCAAAGGAAATAAACTAACAACTAAGAAAGCTCTTGGTAAGGTATGGGAACTAGAAATCCTATCCTTGTTATCCTTATCAATTGTGACAAGATCTGTCCATTGCTCCACTTAGTTAACCTCTAACTATGAAGGAAATTCAAGTGGAAATAATCAAATTGAGTCCACAAGTCCTAGTCAAATCCTAAGGAGAGACTAAAGTTAGCGTCATTCAAATTGACTAGCAACTTTCAATTATCAATCAATAGGAGAGTTTGATAATTCAAGTGTCACTGATTACTCAACTCAAACCAAGAGGAGAAAAATCTACTCTAACATTCCTCCAAATATTTTGTCAAACACTTGGAAGGCATAAAAGGAAAGCAAGATTAAATTGCAAAGAAATATAAAATCTAACACTACATAATACAAGCAATCAACAACCACAATCAAAGAAAGTACAACTAACATGAATTATCTCAGATTGCATTAAAAGAAAATAAAAGGAACAAGAGTGTATCAACAACAAAGTGAACAAAATAAAGGAAATTACAACAAAAGAAGAGGAGAACAAGATGTAGCAACAAGAAATTGAGAAGGAGAAGTAGATGAAGACATGAATTAAACCTAGATCTAAGAAGAGATTAACCTAAACCAAATCCTAATTCTAGAGAGAAGAGAGAGCTTCTGATGAGCGGATAATTTATACGCTTTTTGGCATTGTTTTTAGGTAGTTTTTAGTAAGCTTGAGCTACTTTTAGGGATGTTTTCATTAGTTTTTATGTTAAATTGACATTTATGGACTTTACCATGAGTTTGTGTGTTTTTCTGTGATTTCAGGTAAATTCTGGCTGAAATTGAGGGACTTGAGCAAAACTCTGAAAAAGGCTGACAAAAGGACTGCTGATGCTGTTGGAATCTGACCTCCCTGCACTCGAAATGGATTTTCTGGAGCTACAGAACTCCAAATGGCGCGCTCTCAACGGCGTTAAAAAGTAGACATCCAGAGCTTTCCAGCAATATATAATAGTTTATACTTTATTCGAAAATTGACGACGTAACTTGGCGTTGAACGCCAAGTACATGCTGCTGTCTGGAGTTAAACGCCAGAAAAACGTCATGATCCGGAGTTGAACGCCCAAAACACGTCATAACTTGGAGTTCAACTCCAAGAGAAGCCTCAGCTCGTGGATAGATCAAGCTCAGCCCAAACATACACCAAATAGGCCCCGGAAGTGGATTTATGCATCAAATACGTACTCATGTAAACCCTAGTAGCTAGTCTAGTATAAATAGGATAAGTTACTATTGTATTAGACATCTTTTGACAGTTTAATCTCTGGACTATTCGGTCACTTGGTCATGGAGAGGGCTGGCCATTCGGCCATGCCTGAACCTTTTACTTATGTATTTTCAACGGTGGAGTTTCTACACACCATAGATTAAGGGTGTGGAGCTCTGCTGTACCTCAAGTTTCAATACAATTACTATTACTTTTTATTCAATTCTCTCTTATTCTTATTCCAAGATATACGTTGCACAACACTTTGATGAATGTGATGATCCGTGACACTCATCATCATTCTCACATATGAACGCGCGTGATTGACAACTACTTCCGTTCTACCTCAGGCCGGGCGCATATCTCTTAGATTCACCAACAGAATCTTCGTGGTATAAGCTAGATAGATGGCGGCATTCATGAGGATCCGGAAAGTCTAACCTTGTCTGTGGTATTCTGAGTAGGATCCTGGGAATCCGGAAAGTTTCACCTTGTCTGTGGTATTCCGAGTAGGATTCCGGTATTGAATGACTGTGACGTGCTTCAAACTCCTGAAGGCTGGGCGTTAGTGACAGACGCAAAAGAATCAATGGATTCTATTCCAACCTGATTGAGAACCGACAGATGATTAGCCGTACTGTGACAGAGCATAGGAACGTTTTCACTGAGAGGATGGGATGTAGCTATCAACCAAGGGTGATGCCTCCAGACGATTAGCCGTGCAGTGACAGCGCATAGGACCATTTTCCTGAGAGGATTGAAAGTAGCCACCGTTGACGGTGATGCCCTATATACAGCTTGCCATGGAAAGGAATAAGAAGGATTGAAGGAAGAGCGAGTAGTGAAGTAGAGTTTCAAGAGGAACACAGCATCTCCATACACCTATCTGTAATTCCCACTATTGATTTACATAAGTATTTCTATCCCTTTTATTTTCTATTTTATTATTAATTATTCGAAAATCCATAAACCAATTTTAATCTGCCTAACTGAGATTTACAAGGTGACCATAGCTTGCGTCATGCCAACAATCTCTGTGGGATCAACCCTTACTCGCGTAAGGTTTATTACTTGGACGACCCAGTACACTTACTGGTTAGTTGAACGGAGTTGTGAATTCAACTGGTGCCACAATAATGGTTTCATACAAGTACAAAAGAATATGGATCACAATTTCGTCCAACAAGTTTTTGGCGCCGTTGCCGGGGATTGTTCGAGTATGGACAACTGACGGTTCATCTTGTTGCTCAGATTAGGTAATTTTTATTTTATTAAAAAAAAAATTTCGAAAATCTTTTCAAAATCTTCTCCCTATTTTCGAAAATTTATTCAAAAAATTTTTTGATATGCATTCTAGAGTTTCATGAAGCATGTTGAAGCCTGGCTGGCTGTAAAGCCATGTCTAAATTCTTTTGGACTGAGGCTTCAAAACCATCTTCATAGAGGCAAGCTAATTTGATTATTGGCTGTATGCTAAAGCTTGGTTGGCCATTGGCCATGTCTAGTGTTTTGGACCGGGGCTTTCACAAAAGCTTGGCTGGCTATTAAGCCATGTCTAATTCCTGGACTAGAGCTTTAAGCTAACATTGCGAAGATTCCTGGAATTCATATTAAAAATTTTGAATTTCTTATTTTATTTTTCTTATATATTTTACGAAAAAAATCAAATAAAATACAAAAAAAAATTAGAAAATCATAAAAATCAAAAATATTTTGTGTTTCTTGTTTGAGTCTTGTGTCAAGTCATAAGTTTGGTGTCAATTGCATGTTCATCTTTTTCTTGCATAAAATTTTCGAAAAATTCATGCATTCATAGTGTTCATCATGATCTTCAAGTTGTTCTTGATGAACTTTCTTGTTTGATCTTCATATTTTCTTGTTTTGTGTTGTATGGTGTTTTTCATATGCATTCTTGCATTCATAGAGTCTAAACATGAAAAATTTCTAAGTTTGGTGTCTTGCATGTTTTCTTTTCTTGAAAATTTTTCAAAAATATGTTCTTGATGTTCATCATGATCTTCAAAGTGTTCTTGGTGTTCATCTTGACATTCATAGTGTTCTTGCATGCATCATGTGTTTTGATCGAAAATTTTCATGCATTGAGTATTTTTAGTGTTTTTCTTTCTCATCAAAAAAAAAAAAATTCAAAAAAAAATAATATCTTATCTTTTTAAATCTTATCTTTTTAAAATCTTTTTCAAAAATCATATCTTTTCCATTTTTTCGTCATTTTCGAAAATTTCAAAAATCTTTTTCAAAATCTTTTTTTTATCTTTACATATTATTTTCGAAAATTGCATCAAAAATTAATGTTTTGATTCAAAAATTTCAAGTTTGTTACTTTCTTGTTAAGAAAGATTCAAATTTTAAGTTCTAGAATCATATCTTGTGATTTCTTGTGAGTCAAGTCATTAATTGTGATTTTAAAATTCAAATCTTTTTCAAAACTAAATTCAATCTTATCTTTTCAAAACCATATCTTTTTAAATCATATCTTTTATATCATATTTTTTTCAAAATTTTATCTTTTTCAAAAAAAATTTAAAATATCTTTTCTAACTTCTTATATTCTTATCTTTTCAAAATTGATTTTAATATCTTTTTTCAACTAACTAATTAACTTTTTGTTTGTTTCTAATCTTTTTCAAAACCACCTAACTACTTTTCCCTCTCTAATTTTCGAAAATACCTCCCTCTTTTTCAAAAATTCTTTTTAATTAATTAATTGTTTCAAATTTTAGTTTTAATTTTCGAAAATTACTAACCCATTTTTCAAAATTATTTTCGAATTTCTCTCCCCCTCATCTCTTTCTATTTATTTTATTTATTTACTAACACTTCTCTTCACCTCTCTTCATCTCCAATCACTGCCTCTATCCTCACCATTGTGATTGGATTCTCCACGTTTATTCCTATCTTCTTCTACTAATAATAAGGATCCTCTTTACTATAACATAGAGGATTCCTCTTCCTTTTCTTTTCCTCTTCTCTTTCATATGAGCAGGAACAAGAAAAAAGGCATTCTTGTTGAAAGCTGATCCAGAACCTGAAAGGACTCTGAAGAGGAAACTAAGAGAAACTAAATTACAACAATTCAGAGACATAGTAGAGCTCAAGGACATCAATGGTCCTTCAAGAAGGCGCCACCCTCACTAAGGTGGACTCATTCCTTGTTCTTAAATTTTTCTTCTGCTTTTCGTTTTTTTTATGTTATATGTTTATCTATACTTGTGTCTTTATTACATGATCATTAGTAGTTAGTAACTATGTGTTAAAGTTATGAATAAATCCATTAATCCTTCACCTCTCTTAAATGAAAAAAATGTTTTAATTCAAAAGAACAAGAAGTAAATGAATTTCGAATTTATCCTTGAATTTAATTTAATTATATTGATGTGGTGACAATACTTTTTGTTTTCTGAATGAATGATTGAACAGTGCATATGTCTTTTGATATTGTTGTTTATGAGTGTTAAAATTGTTGGCTCTTGAAAGAATGATGAACAAAGAGAAATGTTATTGATAATCTGAAAAATCATGAAATTGATTCTTGAAGCAAGAAAAAGCAGTGAAAGAGCAAAAGCTTGTGAAAAAAAAAAGTGGCGAAAAAAATAGAAAGAAAAAGAAAAAGCAAGCAGAAAAAGCCAATAGCCCTTAAAACCAAAAGGCAAGGGTAAAAAGGATCCAAGGCTTTGAGCATCAATGGATAGGAGGGCCCAAGGAAATTAAAACCAGGCCTAAGCGGCTAAATCAAGCTGTCCCTAACCATGTGCTTGTGTCATGAAGGTCCAAGTGAAAAGCTTGAGACTGAGTGGTTAAAGTCGTGATCCAAAGCAAAAAGAGTGTGCTTAAGAGCTCTGGACACCTCTAACTGGGGACTCTAGCAAAGCTGAGTCACAATCTGAAAAGGTTCACCCAGTCATGTGTCTGTGGCATTTGTGTATCCGGTGGTAATACTGGAAAACAAAGTGCTTAGGGCCACGGCCAAGACTCATAGGTAGCTGTGTTCAAGAATCAACATGCTTAACTAGGAAAGTCAATAACACTATCCAAAATTCTAAGTTCCCAGAGACGCCAATCACTCTGAACTTCAAAGGAAAAAGTGAGATGCCAAAACTGTTCAGAAGCAAAAAGCTACAAGTCCCGCTCATCTAATTAAATTAATATTCATTGATATTTTAGAATTTATAGTATATTCTCCTCTTTTTATCCTAATTGATTTTCAGTTGCTTGGGGACAAGCAACAATTTAAGTTTGGTGTTGTGATGAGCGGATAATTTATACGCTTTTTGGCATTGTTTTTAGGTAGTTTTTAGTAAGCTTAAGCTACTTTTAGGGATGTTTTCATTAGTTTTTATGTTAAATTGACATTTCTGGACTTTACTATGAGTTTGTGTGTTTTTCTATGATTTCAGGTAAATTCTGGCTGAAATTGAGGGACTTGAGCAAAACTCTGAAAAAGGCTGACAAAAGGACTGCTGATGCTGTTGGAATCTGACCTCCCTGTACTCGAAATGGATTTTCTAGAGCTACAGAACTCCAAATGGCGCGCTATCAACGGCGTTGGAAAGTAGACATCCAGAGCTTTCCAGCAATATATAATAGTCCATACTTTATTCGAAAATTGACGACGTAACTTGGCGTTGAACGCCAAGTACATGCTGCTGTCTGGAGTTAAACGCCAGAAAAACGTCATGATCCGGAGTTGAACGCCCAAAACACGTCATAACTTGGAGTTCAACTCCAAGAGAAGCCTCAGCTCGTGGATAGATCAAGCTCAGCCCAAACATACACCAAATGGGCCCCGGAAGTGGATTTATGCATCAAATACTTACTCATGTAAACCCTAGTAGCTAGTCTAGTATAAATAGGATAAGTTACTATTGTATTAGACATCTTTTGATAGTTTAATCTCTGGACTATTCGGTCACTTGATCATGGAGAGGGCTGGCCATTCGGCCATACCTGAACCTTTTACTTATGTATTTTCAACGGTGGAGTTTCTACACACCATAGATTAAGGGTGTGGAGCTCTGCTGTACCTCAAGTTTCAATACAATTACTATTACTTTTTATTCAATTCTCTCTTATTCTTATTCCAAGATATACGTTGCACAACACTTTGATGAATGTGATGATCTGTGACACTCATCATCATTCTCACATATGCACGCGCGTGATTGACAACCACTTCCGTTCTACCTCAGGCCGGGCGCATATCTCTTAGATTCACTAACAGAATCTTCGTGGTATAAGCTAGATAGATGGCGGCATTCATGAGGATCCGGAAAGTCTAACCTTGTCTGTGGTATTCTGAGTAGGATCCTGGGAATCCGGAAAGTCTCACCTTGTCTGTGGTATTCCGAGTAGGATTCCGGTATTGAATGACTGTGACGTGCTTCAAACTTCTGAAGGCTGGGCGTTAGTGACAGACGCAAAAGAATCAATGGATTCTATTCCAACCTGATTGAGAACCGACAGATGATTAGCCGTACTGTGATAGAGCATAGGAACGTTTTCACTGAGAGGATGGGATGTAGCTATCAACCAAGGGTGATGCCTCCAGACGATTAGTCGTGCAGTGACAGCGCATAGGACCATTTTCCCGAGAGGATTGAAAGTAGCCACCGTTGATGGTGATGCCCTATATACAACTTGCCATGGAAAGGAATAAGAAGGATTGAAGGAAGAGCGAGTAGTGAAGTAGAGTTTCAAGAGGAACACAGCATCTTCATACACCTATCTGAAATTCCCACTATTGATTTACATAAGTATTTCTATCCCTTTTATTTTCTATTTTATTATTAATTATTCGAAAATCCATAAACCAATTTTAATCTGCCTAACTGAGATTTACAAGGTGACCATAGCTTGCTTCATGCCAACAATCTCTGTGGGATCGACCCTTACTTGCGTAAGGTTTATTACTTGGACGACCCAGTACACTTGCTGGTTAGTTGAACGGAGTTGTGAATTCAACTGGTGCCACAATAATGATTTCATACAAGTACAAAAGAATATGGATCACAATTTCGTCCACCAGCTTCTCTCTCTAGAAACCTATCCTAAAGTATGATAAAACTCCTACTAAAACTAAACTACTTGGTAACTAAAAACTCCCCTCATCCCCCTTCAATCCTTGGGTTTAATAGCATTAGAAGTGAGTTGAATTTGGGCCTAAGAAGCCCAGAAATTGCCCCCAGTGGATTCACTTTAAGTTGGTCACATGTGAGCACCGACGCGTATGCGTGGGTCAAGCATACGCATCGCTTGACAATTTGCTATCCACACGTACGCGTAAATCACGCGTACGTGTCGCCATGCGACTTCACTTTCCACGCTTACGCGTCTGCTGCGCGTGCGCGTCGATGAGTACATCCCAAATCCTTGATTTTCCATGATTTCTCCACTTTGAATACTCCTTTGATCCATTCCTAGCTTTTTCATCCTGAAATCACTAACAAATGCATCAAGGCATCTAGTGGAATCAAAGGTGAATCAAAATTAACAATTTAAGGGCCTAAAAAGCATGTTTTTACACTTAAGTACAATTTAGGAGAAAATTATGAAACCATGTTATTTCCTTGAATAAATGTGGAAAAAGTGGATAAACACCTAAATTAAGCGCAAAATGTACCACAAATAGTGGTGCATCACACACCATCATATTTAACCCAAGGATATAGTGCCTGACACACCCTCATTATTCAACAAGATCACCATTCTAAGGATATAGTGCCTGGCACACTTTACCTCAATAACCATCAAGTTAAAAAATAACCATCATCAGTTCTTAATTCCACTCCGAACTTGTTAGTTACTCAGTTTTTCAATTCATTGTCAATAATCACCAAGTTCACTACTCTTCCTTCTCCCTCAACCAAACTCATCCTCAGTACGCCAGAAACCTAGGCCTCTGTCCTCTAACTTTTCAAAATAATACCAAATCAAACCTTCCTAGGACATTCCCCATGTTCTAATAACCGAAGATAAGCCCAAGAGTCTTAAAATGGTGTCACAGAAGCTTACAAACTTGTTGGGAAGGTGAAATAGTTAAAAACAAAATTTAAGTTTGAGAAACAGGGCGTGTGTGTATGCACAGGGATGTGCGTGCGCACACCCAAAGGGATTTTAAAAAAGTGCGCATATGCATAGGGGTGTGCGTATGTACAGGTACCATTTTTTACAATTCTATTCACTTGCACAAGGCGTGCTAGCACCCCCAACAGACTGACCTTACCAACGTGTGCGTGCGCACATGTTGTAAAACTTCATTGGATATGTGCGCGCACAGGTCATGCTAGTGCTCTCACTAGCAGGCCTTTCCCCACTTGTGCGTACGCACAAGGGTGTGCATGCCCACATACCAAAAATCACAAAATTCTGCAACCTTGCAGAATTTCAGATTTTGGTACCAAACTTTGAATGATCATAATTTCCTCTACAAAAATCTAAATTTTACAAACTTTATATCAATTTGAAGATTTTTCAATGAAATTTAATTATAAACAAATTTCAACAAATTTGGAAAACTGAGGCACAAGTTATGACCCATCAAAGTTCACTAAAAAACTAGTTTTTACCAAAAGTCTCAAAACCTCAATTTTACCAAAACTTCCAATTCAAACCCATACAAATCACAACCCAAACAATACCATATCGACCTAAAGGTCCATACCATTCCTCTCCCAACTCATTTATCGATAATATCCCAATTACACCATTCAACACCATTAAAACCCTTAATCATCAACATCCAACACCATCATAAACACTCATAATCATCATCAACCAACAACAACATCAACAACCACTAGATATCCACATCAATTTCAATAACTATCACCAAATAATATCTAACATTAACCATATCCATCTAAATATTTATTCCTCACATTATCCTCATAAAGCTCACATTCTCCAACAATAGTCATTAAAATCAACATTCATACTCCTCATCAATTAACCTCAATATTGGCAATCATTATCAACATTTATATTACCACAATCAACATACACACCCATCAACATCAACCAACATCATAATATATCATTACACCAATAACCCTCATACTCCTTATCAACCTCCCGCTCATCCTCAATATCATCAAACCCTCATCAATAACAATAAATCACACATTCATCATCAACCTTCATAATCATTAAATACCAACAATCATCATCAAATTCATATATCCCTCATCCCAAAACTCCATATCATCATCACCATCATATGATTTATCTTCAAGCATCAAAATCACATTCAATTAAACATACACCCAAAACATTCAATCTTATCTTAAGGTCAACTAGCCTAAGGTTTACGAAATATTACATATTACATAAGGAAAACCGAAACCATAACTTGGCCGATTCCCAATATGCACAACACACCACTTTGAGTCCAAACAAGCTTCCAAAAAGCCAAGCCAACTCTAACAAGCACCAAACCTCAAACTAACGTTATATATATATATATATATATATATATATATATATATATATATATATAATATCAAAACCTAAGATACACAAAATAACTAAACACAAGGGTTTAGTGAAACTTTACCTTACCCAATGAGATTAGGGGTAAAATCCAACAATTACCTGCTACTAGAGATCACCTAAACAAGCAAAATCGCAAAATCCACTCAAAAACCAAACCCCCAAAAATGCAAAAGTTAGGGCAGAAAACTGAGGAGTGGGTTTTAAGTTCTTACCAAATTTTCTTAGATAGAAAGGAAAAGCTTGTCGAGAGCTTTACGTAGCCACAAATGGCTCATCAATCGGAGCTCCGTAGCTCAAGTTATGGAGCTTTGAAGGAAGAGGTGAATAGTGACAATGGCTTCTGATAAACCACTATTTTATGATAAATCTTGTGCTTAAATTGAATGATTTTATCAACTCTTCACTTACTTATTCATATGAATTTGCATGGTTTTGCAATTCCTTCCTTATGATATGATATATGAGAAAACATGTTTCTTATGCTTTAAAATAATCAAATTTAATTATCTTTTATTACCATTCGATGCCGTGATTTGTGTGTTGAGTACTTTCAGGTTTTGTAGGGCAGGAATGACTTAAAGGATGGAAAGAAAACATACAAAAATGGAAGGAAAGCACAAATTGGAGTTTCGGAGAAACTGGTAGTGACGCGTTCGCATGGACGATGCGAACGCGTGCTTAGCACAAAAGAGAATCGACGCGAGCGCATGGATGACGTGAACGTGTGACTTGCGAAAAACAACTGACGCGGACGCATGACTGACGCAACCGCGTGGAAGAGCAACACTCCAGATGACGCGACCGCATGACGTGCGCAATCTGCAGAATTTGCAGAAGTCAGCCCCAGCGACTTCTGGGCCCTTTTTGGCCCAGATCCAAGCCCAGAGAACACAGCTTAAAGGGTTATAAATGGAGGAATCCATCCATTCATGAGGGGGGATACATCATACAACATACATTCATACATAGTTTTAGGATTAAGATGTAGTTTTTAGAGAGAGAGGTTCTCTCCTCTCTCTTAGGAATTAGGATTAGGATTTAGAATTTTTATCATGTTTAGACTACTTCTCTTCATCAAGGGTTCAATGTTCTTTTTATTTATTTTCTCTTTTATTTGCTTATGGACCATTCATGTTATGATTTTCTTAATTAATATAATTTGAGGTATTTCAGACTCATGATTGCTTTTCCATATTTATAATTTAGATTTTTTACTATTGGCTTTAATTGATTAATTGGTGACTCTTGAGTTATCAAACTCATCATGATTGATAATTGTATCTTTGCTGATTGATTTAGATTCCTATATATCTAGTCTTTCCTCAGGAGTTAACTACGACTTTAGGTGTTAGATTGATTAGTCCACTTGTCTTACCTTTATAGTTAGAGGTTAATTGAGTGGGAGCAAAAGTATAATTCTCATCACCATTGATAAGGATAACTAGGATAGGACTTCTAGTTTTCATACCTTGCCAAGAGTTTTTCTTAGTTATTAATTTATTAATTCCTACAATTTATTTCTCTTATTTAAAACCTTTCCAAAACCCAAAAATACTGTTTTCCATAACCAATAATAAAACACACTTTCCTGCAATTCTTTGAGAAGATGACCCAAGGTTTGAATACTTCGGTTTATAAATTTTATTAGGTTTGTTGCTTGTGACAACCAAACGTTTGTACAAAAGGATTTTCTATTGGTTTAGAAGCTATACTTACAACGTCATTATATTTTTATATTTCTTTACCAATAGGAAATCCGTTCGTCAAAATGGCGCCATTGTCGGGGAGTTGCAAACGTGTGCCTTATTATTGGTTATTGTAAATATTTTTCTTTTACTTGTTTGTTTGTTTTTGTTTTCCCTTCCTATTTCTGATTGCTACTATGAATTCTCACCCCTCTCGCTTTGAGTTTGGTTCTAATTTTGTTGAAAGGAATGGAAGCTATAAAAGGAATATGCATCACGGTCTAAGTAATCAAAGATGGATAGAGCCAAGAGGGTATGATCAACCCTTGAGGCAACAACACCTTCCAAGATATCATGGACAGAGACCACTCCACAATGCATACCAAACTGATAGATATGGTGGACCCATTGTAATTACCAACAAGCCCCACCCTATGCTCAGAGACCATCCTCTCAACATAGCTTCGAACCACCATACTTACAAGCTTCTTTTCGCCATTCGCCACCGTATGATCCTTATCCGCCCCAACGCCAATCCAATCACTCCCAAGAACCACCACTCCCCTATGCACCATGTCCATATCCATCAAGCCAAGAATCACAGGTTCGCTTTCAATTTGTGGTGCAAGGATTGGTGTCAAGCTCAATTGAAAGGATCTCGGAAGCTGTTTGGTCACTGCAGTGAGAATTCAGATTACTTATCACCCGGCTGAAAAAATGCAGATCAGGAAAAAAACACGTGTAAAAGTAAAGTTTGGGATCCGGGAATCCACTCTGACATTCAACACCCCGGGAGCCTTGAAGCCTGTTTCAAACTGCTCAAAGGTTTTATATACCTTATTTGGGACCCCGGAGGAAGCTGGTATTCCAAACACTGGTGGAGATTTCTGGACGAATTCAAGCACAAGCCACCATAGCAGGAAGCTCATCAAATATCCAACTTAAGGACTTTAACTAAAAGTGCTAGGTAGGAGACAACCCACCATGGTATGATCGTTCCTTCTCCATATTACTCTGTTTTTGAATTTTGTTGAACCTGGAATTTTTGCATGACATTCATTGCATTTTGCATTCTGCATATAAAAAAAGGAAGGAGGAGAGAGAGCACGCGACGCGACAACATCTGAGGAGGAATTTCAAGAGATGGAAGGAGATCCATCAAATCCCAATCAACCAGAAGGAGGAGCTAACAATAATCCACAACAAAGAAGAGTACTGGCTTCCTACACATTTGCAAATGCTAGACACTGTGGGAGTAGCATTCTTACTCCTAATGTCAATGCAAACAACTTTGAACTAAAGCCACAACTCATCACTTTGGTCCAAAACAACTGCTCTTTTGGAGGAGGGCCATTGGAGGACCCAAATCAACACTTATCTACCTTCTTGAGGATTTGTGACACTGTCAAAACCAATGGTGTGCCTCCTGACAACTACAAGCTACTGCTCTTTCCATTCTCTCTCAGGGACAAAGCCACTCAATGGCTAGAAACATTTCCAAAGGAGAGCATCAACACTTGGGATGATTTGGTGAGCAAGTTTCTTGCCAAATTTTATCCCCCTCAAAGGATCATAAGATTGAAGACTGAGGTGCAGACATTCACTCAAATGGAGGCTGAAAATTTGTATGAAGCATGGGAAAGTTATAAGGCACTGCTGAGGAAATGTCCATCAGAGATGTTCACTGAGTGGGACAAGCTGCAAAACTTCTATGAGGGACTTACTCTGAAGGCTCAAGAAGCACTTGATCATTCAGCTGGAGGCTCATTACAACTCATGAAAACTACAGAGGAAGCTCAAAATCTCATTGATATGGTGGCTAACAACCAATATTTCTTTGCTCACCAAAGGCAACGCCAACCATCACAAAGGAGAGGAGTAATGGAGTTGGAAGCAGTGGATTCAATCCTAGCTCAGAACAAAATGAAGCAGCAGCAAATTCAACAACAGTTTGAGCAGATGGCCAAGAGAATTGACAGCCTTCAAGTTGTATCAGTGAGTGCCACAAGCCAACCATCAACTACTTGGGGGCAAAATGAAGAAATTCAAGAGGAGCAACAGCAAGAGCAAGTCCAATACATGCACAACCAAAATCCTGGAACAAATAAAGTCTATGGTGATACTTACAACCCCTCTTGGAAAAACCATCCCAACCTCAGATGGGAGACAACCACAATCAAGCTCAGCAGCCATGGCAAAGGAACTCAACTCAAAATAATTGGAAAAACACAAACCACAACAACCAGCCAAACACTAACCAAAACACATACAGAAAACCACAAAATACTTATCCCAACTCTAACCATTATCCACCCAGTAACCACCCAACTAACCAAAACACCTATCATCATCCATCAACACCCCAAAACTAACCAATCTCACAAGATTCTCAGAGGATTACTAATCTAGAGATGCTCATGGAGAAGATGATGAAGAACCAAGAATTGACAACAAAGAACCAAGAAGCTTCCATGAAGAGCTTAGAAAGGCAGATTGGACAAATATCCAAGCAAATTTCTGTTGAAAAACCATCAATCTCACTACCAAGTGACACCATTCCTAATCCAAAAGAGGAGTGCAAGGCAATACAGTTGAGGAGTGGAAAAATCCTGCTAAAAGATGAAGAAGCCACCAAGAAGCCCAAGGAAAGTGACAAGAAACAAGTCGAAAAAGAGGCAACCAATGATGAAGATGCAACAGCAAGCAATCACCCTCAGAATCAACCTCAAGAAAAAGAAGATAGACAACAAAATCTAAAGAAGGGAAAGCAGATCATGGAAGAACCAAATCCAAGACAACATCAAGTGGAGAAAAACTTGACACCTCTACTGCCTTATCCCCAAAGATTCCACAAAGAGGTTAAGGACCAACACTTTTCTAAATTCCTTGAGATTTTCAAGAAGCTAGAGATCAACATACCCTTGGCTGAGGCATTGGGGCAAATGCCTCTATATGCCAAGTTCTTAAAAGAGCTTATCAACAAGAAAAGGAGTTGGATTGAAAAAGAGACTGTGCTGCTCACTGAAGAATGCAGTGCATTAATCAGAAAAGGGCTTCCTCCCAAGCTTGAAGATCCTGGAGGTTTCTTCCTGCCTTGCACTATTGGAAGCCTATGTATCAACAAGGGGATGTGTGATTTAGGAGCAAGTATAAATCTAAATCTAATTCCATCTTCTTTAGTGAAAAAGCTTGGCATAGGAGAAGTGAAACCAATACAGATGTCCTTGGAATTGGTAGACTAATCAGTGGTATATCCTAAAGGGTTGATTGAAAACCTTTTAGTAAAGGTTGACAAGTTCATCTTTCCGGCAGAATTTGCGATCCTAGATTCAGCAGAGAATGAGAATGACTCCGTAATACTTGGTCGACCATTTTTGGCCACTGCTAGAGCCATTGTAGATATAGAGTAGGGAGAGCTAACCCTCAGGATGCATGAAGAAAGTATCACCCTGAAAGTATTTCCAGAATCACAAAGTAAAGAGGAAACAAGCAAGACAAGTAGTGACTTTCTTCCAAGGCAAGAAACCAACAACACAGTAGAACAGAAAAATGAGCAGGTGCAAGAAGGAGAAGGAATTCAAAAAGAAGTCGAGGTGCAAGAAGGAGAAGGAATTCAAAAAGAAGTCGAGATAATAAACAAACAGGAAGGTATCACAACTCAAGTCACGGTCAAGGGAGAAAGATCAACAAGAAAGAAAAAGATGAAGAACAAGAAGAAGGCTTACAAAGGGTGGAAAAATAAGAAAATCCCAACTGAAGGATTTTCCAAAGGTGACAAGGTGCAACTAGTATATCAACAGCTGGGAACAGAAGATCATTACACTGTCAACCAAGTACTCTCTCTTGAGCACATTGAAATTGAGCATTAAGGCACACAGAGAAAGCTTACAGTGAGAGGGGACAAATTGAGACACCACCAACATCACCCACCCTAAAGGGAGTTCAATGTCAAGCTAGTGACAATAAAAGAGCGCTTCATGGGAGGCAACCCATGATTTAAGATTTTTGTCTTTTCTTCTATCCAATAAGCTATGATTACCTGCGCATGATTTTGAACTTTCATATTTGATAAATGCATACATTGTTTTAGAGCATAAGTCAGACTTCTAAGTTTGGTGTACCTTAAGGCACACCCAATATTTGCTTTTCAAAAGAAAGGGGGCTATTCTTAGAATATATGTAAAATCATTTTGATGAAGCATATGACCAAACACTAAGTTTGGTGTCTGCATATGTAACACTGTTCAGCAGATCATTTCCTATTCATGGAATCAAAACCATACAGAAAGGGATCATGCATCATTATTATTATTTTTTTTTTGAAATATAAAATACATCAATTGTAAAGAATGGTTTGCATTGCTAAGCCATCCCCTCAATAAGAGATAAGTTTGGTGTTCACCAACTTTTAGCATCTCTAATTAAGGGACACAATTGATCACTAAAAAAAAATCACTTGCCAACGTCTATATTAATGTTCTAAGGATAGCTGTTTTGGTTTATTTAGGAGGAAGAGATTGCGACAAATGCAAGGAGGGGCCACGACTAGGACAAGCTAAGTGAGGAGTGGTCACATGTGCCTAGAGAAATGCGCTCCTTGGGAAGCAGAATTTGCATGCATGCATCATCGAATACCTAAATGCATGCAACCAATGAGAAGAGAATCCTCGTCAAAGCCTCAACAAGGCATGCAGACCGTTCAATCCATGAACCTTCTGTATGATCAACTCAATTTCAACCCTTCATGAGCACCAACGAACTCCTTCCTCATTTATTATGGTTTTATTGGAAAGTTTGAAGAATCGGCCTATAAATAGCCGTTAGCACTAAATGGCTTATGCATTCATTCAAACTACTTTCACTTGTAAACCATAATCTCCTCTACTCCCAAAACTAAAGCCAACAATTCTTTTCTCTTGCACAACAAAACCGAGCATCATCTCAAACACAACACATTCTCCTTTTACTTCCATTTCTCCTTCCTTTTCACCTTAAAGCTAATGGATTCCTCAAGTTCCAAAAGAAGACCGGGAAAGGAACCAATGGTAACCGAGCCTCCATCATATGATACAAAAAAATTTAGGTCCCAGTTCCATGAAGGAAGATATCATAGATTCATGAAGACAAAGAATGTTATCTATGAGAAGGGCCTTGAGTTGAAGGACGGGGAATACCCCATCATGAGGCAAATCACTAAAGAAAGAAGGTGGGAACTTTTATGTGCTCCTCTCGTTGACATCAGTGCAGTCATGATCAGGGAGTTCTATGCAAATGCTATAAAAGAGAACAAAGATAGTGCCCCTTACATAAGTTATGTCAGAGGAATTGAAGTGGATTTCAGTCCAGCAGCCATCACTAGGGCCCTAAAGTTGAGAACTATAACTTATGCAGAGCCTAGTTATGAGACCAGATTGCAGATGGAAAACAATCCTGATGAGATCTTGCAAGGGTTATGTGTGGAAAATACAGACTGGGAAAGATATTCAAAAGGAATTCCAAGCCACTTGAGGAGAATAAATCTTACTCCTGTGGCCAAGGGATGGTATGAGATAGTAAGGAGGTCTATCCTCCCTACTGGAAACGCTTCTTGGGTCACAATCAAACGAGCACTCTTGACATACTGCATCCTACATGGAGGAGAAGTCAACCTCGCACAACTCAAAGCCGATAGTATTCAAGAGATGGCTAACAGCACAAGTAAATCAAGTGGTCTTGGACATCCAAGTACCATCCTCAGGCTATGCAACAAAGCTAGAGTGATCTTTGAAGATGAGGACACAGAAAAAGTGAAAAAGGGGAAAGGAATCACCAAGAAGTGTATGGAAGGAATGAATGAAGAAGATGATCAAGAGGGGGTGGTAGCTCCCAGACAAAGGAGATCACAAAGAGAGGAAGGACGAAATAAAGCTCATGGTGCCATAGACATGAGCCAGCTACAAAGAACAATTGAAGAGCTATTTCAGCAACTCATGCAAGCTCAACAAGAGCAAAATCAAGGGTGCCAAGAGCAATATCTAGAGCCCCATCCAGAGTTTAGGGAGCAATATTTGAGGGATAAAGAGGAACGAGAAGCTTGGCAGCATCAAATGAAGGAGAAGCAAGAGAGATGGCAACAACAAATGATGACTCAGCAGCAAGAATTTCAAGCACAGATTCTTGAAGGACAAAAAGAGCAATACAAAGAATTCAAGGAATCATATGATAAGCTGTATTTTAGTCAAGCTAAAGCAGGAGAATATAGTCACAACCTGTATCAATGGAAGAATATTCATCACACTATGGAAGAAATTAGATATGTGCAAAGAATGGAGAGTGATGAAAACATACAAGCAAGGTTGGAGTACTTGACCCACAATTTGCCAACACTCAATCCACAGATCAAGCCATTTGAGCAATGCCCTGAATTTGAAGCCAAGCAAAAAGCAAGATCTCATCATTACACAGAGTTAACACTTAACAGATTGGAAGAAGTTGGACTCTCAGGACTCTTAGATTCTGTCTGGGTTAGAAGATGCCCTGGTGAAGAAGTCCAAGACTACTCCAAGCTAGGGAAGAGAAAGAAGAAAAAGGGAGAATCAAGCGGCAGCCACAATCATTAGAAAGTGGCAAAGTTCTTTCATACTTCTTCCTTCATATCCCTAATAAGGAGATGCATGTCTGAAACATGATATGCCTCCATTGTTTATTTCTTTTACTTTGTGCATTTTTTTATTTTATTTTTCTTTGTCACTTAATAAATAGCTAGAGAAATGCTAAATCTGAATTTTGCTTGTCATCCATTGCCGAGCTGAATTTTGTGTTGTTTCCCATATGCTTGAATAAAAGAGAATTGTTTGAATTGGAAAGTAAATATCCAATGTTGCATAAGTAGAATGGAAGTTAATGGTGGTATATGTGTCTGATTAAATGCATAACTCATGAAATAATTGCTGCATAGTATCATTTTCATTGAAGTGTGAGCTAGCTTGCTGTTATAAAGGTTCCTATCAATAAAGAAAAACCCTTGAGAACAAAAGAAAATAAAACAGAAAGAAAAGGAAGAAGAAAAAGCCAATGTGGCAAGAAAAACAAAGAATAAAGGCTGGACACCAATAGCTTGGACCCTAGGACACATGCCTGTGGTGTTCTTGTACTAGGATATGCTCGGATAAGTAAATTTTGAGGGGTATTTCAAAACCCGGTCACTTAGATCAACTGATTTGGGATGGCCAATTGAAAGTCCACAATAAAGAGCAACTTAGATACAGAACATTTAGTTATCCAAAGAGATGCTGGGCATTAATGATCCTAGGAAGAAATAGTAAGCCATGTGTCTGTGGTGGAAAGATGTTGAGTAAAAAAAATAAAGCCAAAGGCTACTTCTGCAACATTAGACACCAAGCCTCCAAAAGAATAATAAGCATGTTGAGCAACATAAGAAAAGAAAAGTTAGCAAGGGAGTAATTAAAGAGTAAACCTTATAACAGCAAGTTTAGTAAGCCTTTGAGGAAAAGTGTATATTATGTAACAGCAAACAATAACTTGGGTTGTCATTGTCTGCATATAAACTCCATAAATAAAGTTCTGCTATATGCCTAATAAGGATATGTTTGCTCTTCTTGTTCATTTCATTTTCTCTTAGTTTTGATGCTTGCTTGGGGACAAGCAAGATTTAAGTTTGGTGTTGTGATGACAAGTCATCATATACCCAATTTTCAAGCTAATTTCACTTGTTTTATTAGTCTTTATGCACTTTCTTGCATCTTAAGTAAGTGATTTGGAATGAAAATGCATAACTTCTTTAAATCAAGAACCTACCATTAAATTGATGCTAAATCATGAGGTTTGAGCAAGAATTAATTGATTTTTAATGAATTATAAACCTTGTGAGTTTAGAGATACTTTGAGTGGTTGTTTTGGTTTCTTGTAGGTGAAGAAAGAAAGAAAAAAAGGAAAAATGTGGCTTAAGAAAGCGTGGCCCAAGGAGAAAAGAGTGTGGCGCATAGAAGGAGGAAGCAAACATTGCCCTCCACAAGGGCACACTGCCCTCCAGGAGGGCAACATAATGAGCCAAACCATGAAAAGCATCACTGCCCTGCCCACAACAAGGGCAGAGCACAATTTGATGCCAAGGACCAAAGGGAACAAAAACTCTGCCCTGCCCTCCTCAAGAGCAATATCGGGTTCATCAGAGAAATAAATTCAAGGAAAAAGCTTACCAATGCTTGCCACAAGGATCGAACTCGGCGCCATGAGGAAGCAAGGAACTAGGCCTTACTTTGGTGCCAAGAAAACAAAAGAAAAGAAGTAGTGTGTGCCTCCACCGAGTTTCGAACGTGGGACTTCACTTTTGGAAACATTGCCCTGCCCTCCGCGAGGGCAGGGCAGCATTTTGTGGTGCACGGCCAGCCCACAAGAATCTGGCGTACCAAGAGGGTCTCGGCAACAGTAGCACGCACTGGCAGCCAAATCTGGCGCACCAAAAAACTCTGCCCTGCCCTCCACAAGGGCAGGGCAGCATCCTGCAGCACCACACGCACCAACACGCACGCACACTTTCCTGCCCTGCCCTCCACAAGGGCAGGGCAGCCTCCTGGAAGCTAATTTTTCATGGGCTGAAAATTGGATTAAAAATCCAATTTAATTCATTTCTTCACTAAATCAAAAGCCCATCCAAATCCCAAGATCCAAGAATAGAAAGTGTATAAATAGGAGATAGTTTGATGTAATTAGGACCTTTCTTTTGAGCTTTGAACCTTTTCTTTTATTTTTGACTTTTGAACCTTCTCTTGGAGACTTCACTGAGAGTGAGGCACTGAGATTTCAGAGAATTTGGGAGGAGAATTGATCTCTCTTCTTACTCGTTCTTGCTTGAGCATTTTTACTTTTCTTGTTTGAGTCTTGGGTTTGAAGAATTGAGGAATTTCTGTCTCAATCTCCATTCAAGATCTCTTAAATTTCTTTTCTGCATAATTGAGTTCAATTCCATTTCCTTCACTATTGCAATCTTTAATTTCTTGTTAATTGCTTTGTGAACTTGGATCTGGGAAGGGCAATTGAGATCTAGACTCTGCTATCTAGTCTCTAGAGCCCTGAGATCTAATTCTCTTTTCGGTTCTTCTGCTGAACCATTACATTTTCACTTTCTGTTTGAATCTTAGTTACTTTCAATTCATGTTTTGCTTTATTAATTGTTGCAATTTAATTTTCCTTGCTGAATTTCTGAATTCCCAGTCCTCAAATCCCTTTTCCATTCATGCAATTTATATTTCTTGCACTTTAAGTTACTGCAATTTACATTTCTTGCACTTTAAGTTTCAGTCATTTAATTTCTTGTTCTTTAAGATTCAGCTCTTTTACTTTCTGTTCTTTTTAATTTCTGCAATTCATCCCTCTCTCTTTACATTTTCTGCTATTTACTTACTGTTGGATACAAAATCACTCAACCAATACTTGATTCGCTTGACTAAATCAACCACTGAACTAAAATTGCTCAATCCTTCAATCCCTGTGGGATCGACCTCACTCCTGTGAGTTTTATTACTTGATGCGACCCGGTACACTTGCCGATGAGTTTTGTGTTGGATCATTTTCCACACATCAGGACCTTGTTTCAGTCATGAAACTTTGAATGGTTTTGATTAGATCAGAGACCATGGTTGCTAAGTCAGAGTGGCTCTGCTTAGAATTCTCTGTCGGTTGCTGAGAAGATGATGGAAAAGGCTTGCCATTGCTAAACCTGTTTCTTCCACCATTATTGTTGTTGAAACCTTGTTGAGGTCTCTGTTGATCCTTCCATGAAAGATTTGGATGATTTCTCTATGAAGGATTATAGATGTTTCCATAGGGTTCTCCCATGTAATTCACCTCTTCCATTGAAGGGTTCTCAGGATCATAAGCTTCTTCTTCAGATGAAACATCCTTAGTACTGCCTGGTGCAGCTTGCATTCCAGACAGACTTTAAGAAATCATATTGACTTGCTGAGTCAATATTTTGTTCTGAGCCAATATGGCATTCAGAGTATCAATCTCAAGAACTCCTTTCTTCTGATTCGTCCCATTGTTCACAGGATTCCTTTCAGAAGTGTACATGAATTGGTTATTTGCAACCATTTCAATCAGTTCTTGAGCTTCTGCAGGCATCTTCTTCAGATGAAGAGAGCCTTCAGCAAAACTATCCAATGACATCTTGGACAGTTCAGACAGACCATCATAGAAGATACCTATGATGCTCCATTCAGAAAGCATGTCAGAAGGACACTTTCTGATCAATTGTTTGTATCTTTCCCAAGCTTCATAGAGGGATTCACCTTCCTTTTGTCTAAAGGTTTGGACTTCCACTCTAAGCTTACTCAATTTTTGAGGTGAAAAGAACTTTGCCAAGAAGGCATTGACTAGCTTTTCCCAAGAGTTCAGGCTTTCTTTAGGTTGTGAGTCCAACCATATCCTAGCTCTGTCTCTTACAGCAAAAGGGAATAGCATAAGTCTGTAGACCTCAGGGTCAACCCCATTGGTTTTGATAGTGTCACAGATTTGCAAGAACTCAGCTAGAAACTGATGAGGATCTTCCAATGGAAATCCATGAAACTTGCAATTCTGTTGCATTAGAGAAACTAATTGAAGCTTAAGCTCAAAGTTGTTTGCTCCAATGGCAGGGATAGAGATGCTTTTCCCATAGAAGTCAGGAGTAGGTGCAGTAAAGTCACCCAGCACCTTCCTTGCATTGTTGGCATTGTTGTTGTTTTCGGCTGCCATGTCTTCTTCTTTTAGGATATCTGTTAGGTCCTCTACAGAGAATTGTGCTTTAGCTTCTCTTAGCTTTCGCTTCAAGGTCCTTTCGGGTTCAGGGTCAGCCTCAACAAGAATGCTTTTGTCTTTGCTCCTGCTCATATGAAAGAGAAGAAAACAAGAAAATATGGAATCCTCTATGTCACATTATAGAGATTCCTTGATGTGTCAAGAGGAAAAGAAAAATAGAAGGAAGAGGTAGAAGAATTCGAACTTATCAAGGAAAGATGGAGTTCGAATTATGCATTGAGGAGTGTTAGTCCATAAATAGAAGGATGTGAGAAGAGGGGAAGAAATTTTTGAAAATAAATTAAAAAGATTTTAAAAACATTTTGAAAAAGATTAATTGATTTTTGAAATAAGAAATTAAAAAGATATGATTGAAAACTATTTTGAAAAAGATGTGATTTAAGAAGACATGATTGAAAAAGATATAGTTTTAAAAAGACATGATTGAGAAGATATGATTTGAAAAACAATTTAAAAAGATTTGATTTTGAAAATTAATGACTTGGCTAACAAGAAAAGATGTGATTCAAACATTAAACATTTCTCAACAGAAAAGGCAACATACTTGAAATATTGAATCAAATCATTAATTGATAGCAAGTATTTTTGAAAATGGAAAGAAATTGATTTTGAAAAAGATTTGATTGAAAAGATTTGATTTGAAAAATATTTGATTTTGAAAAATTTTGAAAACTTGAAAAAAATTGGCATTAAAAACAAAATCTTCCCTCTTGTGCCATCCTGGCGTTAAACGCCCAGAATGGTGCACATTCTGGCATTTAACGCCCAAAACTCACCCCTTTTGGGCGTTAAACGCCCAGCCAGGCACCCTGGCTGGCGTTTAAACGCCAGTTTTCCTTCTTCACTGGGCATTTTGAATGCCCAGCTTTTTCTGTGTAATTCCTCTGCAGTATGTTCTGAATCTTCAATTCTCTGTATTATTGACTTGAAAAGACACAAATTAAAATTTTTTTGGATTTTTAATAATGAGGAATAATCAAAATGCAACTGAAATCAAATAAATAATGCATGCAAGACACCAAACTTATAAGTTTGCATACTATTGACACTAACAAGTTGAGAATGCATATGAGAAATAACAAAACACTCAAGACAAGAGAATTTAAAGATCAGAGCAAGTAAATCATCAAGAACAACTTGAAGATCACTGAAGACACATGATAAATGCAAGAAGAACGGAAACATGCAATTGACACCAAACTTAAAATGAGACTAGTGTCTCAATAAGAAACATAAAATATTTTTGGTTTTTTTTTTGTAATTTTTTTGGTTTTTTCGAAAATTAAGTGGAAAAGAAAATAAAGATATCAAAATTCTTAATGAGAATTCCAGGAATCATGCAATGTTAGTCTAAACCTTCAGTCTAAAGGAATTAGACATGGCTAGCCAAGCTTCAGCAGGACATTGCATTCAAGAGCTAAATTGATGAAAATCAATTAGCTTTGGTGATGATAAAAACATCACCTTGAAACACTAGAATTCATTCTTAAGAACTCTGAAGAAAAATACCTAATCTAAGCAACAAGATGAACCGTCAGTTGTCCAAACTCGAACAATTCCCGGCAACGACACCAAAAACTTGCTGCACGAAATTGTGATCATCAATGGCGCCATCAACATGGTACGCACAATTGTAATCTCAACTCTTTATCACAACTTCGCACAACTAACCAGCAAGTGCACTAGGTCGTCCAAGTAATAAACCTTACGCGAGTAAGGGTCGATCCCACGGAGATTGTTGGTATGAAGCAAGCTATGGTCACCTTGTAAATCTTAGTCAGGCAGATTCAAATGGTTATGGATGATATATGAATAAAGCAAAAAGATAGAGATACTTATGTAATTCATTGGTGAGAATTTCAGATAAGCGAATGGAGATGCTTTGTCCCTTCTGTCTCTCTGCTTTCCTACTGTCTTCATCCAATCCTTCTTACTCCTTTCCATGGCAAGCTGTATGTAGGGTTTCACCATTGTCAGTGGCTACCTCCCATCCTCTCAGTGAAAATGTTCTACGCACCCTGTCACGGCACGGCTAATCATTTGTCGGTTCTCAATCAGGTTGGAATAGAATCCAATGATTCTTTTGCGTCTGTCACTAACGCCCAGCCTTCAGGAGTTTGAAGCTCGTCACAATCATTCAATCATTGAATCCTACTCAGAATACCACAGAAAAGGTTTAGACCTACCAGATTCTCTTGAATGCCGCCATCAATTCTAGCTTATACCACGAAGATTCCGATCAAGGGATCCAAGAGATAAACATTCAAGCCTTGTTTGCTTGTAGAACAGAAGTGGTTGTCAGGCACTCGTTCATAAGTGAGAATGATGATGAGTGTCACATAATCATCACATTCATCATGTTCTTGGGTGCAAATGAATATCTTAGAACAAGAATAAGCTGAATTGAATAGAAGAACAATAGTAATTGCATTAATACTCGAGGTACAGCAGAGCTCCACACCTTAATCTATGGTGTGTAGAAACTCCACCGTTGAAAATACATAAGAACAAGTTCTAGGCATGGCCGTGAGGCCAGCACCCATGATCTAAGATAGCATAAGACTAAAGATAGCTACCTAGATAAGAGTACAATAGTAAAAGGTCCTATTTGTAGAGAACTAGTAGCCTAGTGTTTACAAGGATGAGTAAATGACATAAAAATCCACTTCCGGGCCTACTTGGTGTGTGCTTGGGCTGAGCATTGAAGTATTTTTGTGTAGAGACTTCTCTTGGAGTTAAACGCCAGCTTTTGTGCCAGTTTGGGCGTTTAACTCCCATTCTTGTGCCAGTTCCGGCGTTTAACGCCGGGCAGTTTTGAGCTGATTTGGAACGCCAGTTTGGGCCATCAAATCTCGGGCAAAGTATGGACTATTATATATTGCTGGAAAGCCCAGGATGTCTACGTTCCAACGCAGTTAAGAGCGCGCCAATTGGGCTTCTGTAGCTCAAGAAAATCCACTTTGAGTGCAGGGAGGTCAGAATCCAACAGCATCTGCGGTCCTTTTTAGCCTCTAAATCAGATTTTTGCTCAGGTCCCTCAATTTTAGCCAGAAAATACCTGAAATCACAGAAAAACACACAAACTCATAGTAAAGTCCAGAAATGTGAATTTTAACTAAAAACTAATAAAAATATACTAAAAACTAACTAAAACATACTAAAAACATACTAAAAATAATGCCAAAAAGCGTATAAATTATCCGCTCATCAGAGTATTACATTGATTTAAAGACATTGATGATCATTGCTCATTCTGCACTATGAGAACCATTTCACCATTTTCTACATCAATGATGGCTTTTGCTGTGGTTAAGAAAGGTCGCCCCAAGATGGTTGAGTTGTGTCCCTCTTCTTCCATGTCTAGGATTACAAAGTCAGCAGGCAAGATGAATTCTCCAACCTTTACCAATAAGTTTTCCATAACTCCATTAGGTATTTTGGGTGATCTATCAGCCATTTGAAGTGACATTCTGGTAGGTTTAACTTCCTCTATTGCTAGCTTCTTCATCATGGAGAGAGGCATCAGATTAAGGCTGGCACCCAAATAATAGAGATCTCTTTCCAGTGTTATGTTATGTTGCTTATGGTGCATGATATGAGAAAATTCCCTGGGTCCTTGAGTTTTGGCGGAATGCCTATTTGAATCACAGCACTGCACTGCTGGGTCAGGATCACGGTTTCCTTTTCATTCCAGCTCCTTTTTTTGTTGATGAGCTCTTTGAGAAATTTTGTATAGAATGGCATTTTCTCTAAGGCCTCAGCAAGTGGAAGGCTGATCTCTAGCTTCTTGAAGATCTCTAGGAACTTGGGGAATTGCTGGTCCTTAATTTCTTTATGCAACCTTTGAGGGTAAGGTAGTGGAGGGCATATGGCTTCACCTCCTTTCTCTATTCTTGTGGTTGTGCCTCTGAGAGTTACTTGCCCTTCAGTGAAGTTTATGGTTCTTCATCCTTCTTGGAGTCCTTTTTTTCATTCTTGTCAACCTCTACTTCCCTCTTGCTGTCAACTTTGTCATTCTCCAATATTTTGCCACTTCTAAGTTGTATGGCCTTGCATTCCTCCTTTGGGTTAGGAATGGTATCACTTGGGAATGCATTGCTTGGTCTCTCAATAGATTACTTAGACAGTTGCCCAATTTGCTTTTCAAGGCTCCTCATGGAAGCTTCATAATTCTTGCTGGCCATTTCTCGATTCTTCATAAGTTTCTCCATCATCATCTCCAAGTTGGAGATTCTTTGTGATTCTTGATGTGGTTGTGGTTGAGTGTGGGATGTTGATGGTTGATGGAAGTTATTTTGGTTGTTTGAGGGGTTGTTCTGTGGATAGAAAGTCGATGTGGGGTTATCGATTTGTGGTTTTCTATATGGATTATGGTTAGTGGGTTGGTAGTTTTGGTGGTTTGTGTTACGGAAGTTGTTTGGGTTAGAATTCCTCTGCCATTGGTTCTGGTTTTCTCCCCATTTTAGGTTGGGATGATTCCTCCATGAGGAGTTGTATGTGTCCCCATGGAAGTCATTCTGGCCAGAACCTGGATTGTGCATGTATTAAACTTGTTCAGTCTGTTGTTCAGTGTTGTACGCTTCATAGCTCTCTTCACTCTGCCCCCACACATTTGGAGGTTGGCTAGTTGTGTTCGTTGCAGCTAGTTGCAATCCATCCATCCTCTTTGAGATCATCTCCAATTGTTGTTGAAGTTGCTGGTGCATGAGCTTGTTTTGAGCTAACATTGCATCCACACTTTCAAGCTCATAAACACCTCTTTTGAGAGCTGTTTGTCTTCCTGAGGAATAGAAGTATTGATTGCTGGCAAGCATGTCTATGACGGAAAATGATTCCAGATTAACTACTGGCAAGTATACTGAGTTGCATCAAGTAGTAAAACTCACGAGAGTGAGGTCGATCCCACAGGGATTGATGGATCAAGCAACTTTAGTGAGGTGATTTGTCTAGTCAAGTGAATAGTTGATGATTTGAGTGAAATTGAATCAACAGAAAGTAAATTGCAAGAAATTTAAAGTGCTGAAAGTAAATGGCTGAATGTAAATTGCGGAAACTTAAATGGCAAGAAACTAAAAAGGGCCGAAACGTAAATGACAAGAAAGTAAAGGCAAGAATATAAAAGACAATGGAATGTAAATTGCATAATATGTAAAGGGGCTTGGGTGCTGGGAAATTAAAGGAAGCAATAAACCAATGTAAGTCAGGTGAACTCAAGGAAATTAAAGCAAAAAAATGACAAAGAGAAAGATTCATTAGGGATTGGAGATATCATAATCCATCATCAATCAATGGGTCTCAACATCATCTCAATCATATGAAGTAGATCTATGGCGGATTGGAATTAATTGAGTCCCAATTCCATCGTAACCCAATTTCTCTAATCACAATCAATTTGCCAATTCCTTGATCTTATTGTCATGAGAAGAGGTTAAGTGCATATCTCTTATCCATGAGCCACACAAACTCTCAAGATCTTAATTCATCCTGAATAGTGTTGATCAAGAGAATTGTGAGAGATAAAGCTTCAATCTAATTTCCATGATTCCCATTAAGAGGCTCACATGGAAATTTATGGATCTAAAACCCCTTCCGGAGTGAATTACAATAGAGCTCTTCCCCCCTATTGACTGGGGTTTAGTTAATCATTGCTCTAAGAACAAGTGCGAGAAATTGGAATTGCATGAAAGTAAATGAAGCTCAACACAAAATAAAATATAAAATTGCAGAAAAGAAGAAGTGAAAGGAATTAAAATTGCATGAAAGTAAATGAAGCTCAATACAAACTAAAATGTAAAATTGCAGAAAAGAAAAAGTGTATCAAAAGAAACTAAAATTATAAGCTTTATGGAGTCCCTAATCCTCCAGGTTGCTAGAGAGCTCTAGAGTCTCTAATCCTCCAGCTTTCAGCCTTCTTTTCAACTTCAAAAACTCCTATATTTATACTCTTCTTCTCATCTTCAAATGGGTCTTCATGTACATGGATGTGGGCTTTGGCCTTAGTTGAGCAAGCTTGGAATTCCTCAAGTGCATTAACGTTGCATGGGTGCCCCTGGAAATGAACGTTGGCACTGGCGTTAACACACTAACGTGCTCACTACCGCTCTGCCTGGTGTGTGTAAGTACACTGCTTTGTGCGCACACACACTGGCCAATTTTCCTCCTGTGCGTACGTACACTCCGCTGTGCGTACGCACACTAGCCAAAATTTCCAATGCTAGCGTTCGTACTGGTGTTGTTGAGCAACGTTGGTGGGTTAACGTTCCACTTGTGTGTACGCACACTGCCTTGTACGTGCGCACACAAACAAATTATCTTCTTGTGTGTGTACGCACACAAGGCAATTCTTCTAGCTTCCAATTTGAGAATTTGTCGAAGACGTTGGTGTGCCAACTTTAGGTAACGTTGGCGCACCAATATTGGCACCTCCTTTGCTAGGAACATTGTCAGCAACCTTGGTAAGCCAACTACCAACGTTATTTGTTATGCTTGGAATGTTGGTGAGCCAACTTTGGCTACTAACGTTGCTCCCCTTTTCCTTGTCAACGTTTGTTAGGAACATTGGTGAGCCAACTTTGGTCACCAACGTTGCTTCTTTTCTCTTTGGCAACGTTCATAGGCAACCTTGGTGAGCAAACTTTGGCCTCCAACATTGCTTACCGTTCCTTAAGCCAATGTTAGCCATAACATTAGTGCATTAACTTTGGCCACTAATGCTATGGCCTCTGCTCTTTCTCTGCTCTTCCTTTGCTTTTGCTTACCTATCATCAAATAAACAAAATGCATCAAAGCCTTGCCATAATCACAAGATAATGTACTATTCACTGCATCAAGTAATTCTTGCATATATCTCAAGAAAATGCACACAATTAACAATGTTTGATTGAATCATGACATGCATGCAATTCTCATCCAAATGCTTACTTATTGCCTGAGAAAGTGCATGAAACCAAGTTAAAACTAATGAAAAAGGCTTGTGAAACAAAGCCTAAGATGCCTAGGCATCACTTTGGTTCTAGCCTTTACCACAAAGACTCTAATCTCCCTATACCTCGGCTGAACTGGTGTCTCGAGAAGTCCCCAACGAAGTCGTGGATTAATGATGAGCGGATAATTTATACGCTTTTTGGCATTGTTTTTAGTATGTTTTTAGTATGTTTTAGTTAGTTTTTAGTATATTTTATTAGTTTTTAGTTAAAATTCACTTTTCTAGACTTTACTATAAGTTTGTGTGTTTTTCTGTGATTTCAGGTATTTTCTGGCTGAAATTGAGGGATCTGAGCAAAAATCTGATTCAGAGGTTGAAAAGGACCGCAGATGCTGTTGGATTCTGACCTCCCTGCACTCGAAGTGGATTTTCTGGAGCTAAAGAAGCCCAATTGGCGCGCTCTCAACTGCGTTGGAAAGTAGACATCCTGGGCTTTCCAGCAATATTAATAGTTCATACGTTGCCCGGGATTTGATGGCCCAAACCGGCGTTCCAAATCAGATCAAAACTGCCCGACGTTAAACGCCGGAACTGGCACAAGAATGGGAGTTAAACGCCCAAACTGGCACAAAAGCTGGCGTTTAACTCCAAGAGAAGTCTCTACACGAAAATGCTTCAATGCTCAGCCCAAGCACACACCAAGTGGGCCCGGAAGTGGATTTTTATGTCATTTACCCATCCTTGTAAACCCTAGGCTACTAGTTCTCTACAAATAGGACCTTTTACTATTGTATTCTTATCCTGGTAGCTATCTTTAGTCTTATGCTATCTTAGATCATGGGGGCTGGCCTCACAGCCATGCCTAGACCTTGTTCTTATGTATTTTCAACGGTGGAGTTTTTACACACCATAGATTAAGGTGTGGAGCTCTGCTGTACCTCGAGTATTAATGCAATTACTATTGTTCTTCTAATTAATTCAGCTTGTTCTTGTTCTAAGATATCACTTGTTCTTCAACTTGATGAAAGTGATTGATCGGGGTAAAACTTGTCTCTCAACAAATTCCCATTCGGCAAGTGTACCGAATTTGTCGTCAAGTAAAAACTCACAATAGAGTGAGGTCGAATCCCACAGGGATGGATTGATCAAGCAACTTTAATTAGAGGAATGATCTAGTTGAGCGAATCCATGAATAGAGTTGATAATTGCAGAAATTAAAATGGCAGGAAAGTAAATGACTGAAAGTAAATAGCAGAATTGTAAATGGGAATGGGGGAATTGCTCATAAAAATAAATTACAGAATATAAAGAGAATGGGTAAGATCAGAAATGAGGAGTTCATTGGGCTTAGGAGATGTTGCATTCTCCGGATCAATTTCATTTTCATCTCTTCCTCAATCAATGTACTCATTGATCTCCTTGGCAATCTTAAGTGATTGAATCACAATCTCTTGCAATTCAATCTCTCAAATCTTGATCAATAGCCAATTCCTTGGTCAATTGCTCATGAGAAGAGATGAAGTTTGGTCACTGATTATACCACGTGCACTTCCCAAATCAAATGCTTAGAGGGTTATAGTCACATACCCATCCACACTCAATTTGGTCCAGCATGAGAAAGCATTTCTAGCTAATCTCTTCATTCCTCTTTCAAGGATCCGAAGAGATCCTTGTTTGAATAGCTTCTTTTCCAAGATAACTATCCAATTGGATGAAGATCGAAAGCTTTCAAGTAAAATCAAAAGGAAAGATAGAAGAAGAATAAGAAAATTAGTATTGATCCATCAAATTACAACAGAGCTCCCTAACCCAATGAAAGGGGTTTAGTTGTTCATAGCTCTAGAAATCAAAATCAAAGATGGAGAATACATGAGAAAGTTAGAAGTGCAGAGAAAGTAAAAATACAAAGAGTAGTTCTCTCCTAGCTCCTCCCCCAAAAGCTCTCTCTATTTCAAAACTACTCCTATATATACTACTCTTCTCAGCTTCTAGTTAGCTCTTCAAGTCTTGGGCCTCTGGATCTTTGAGCTTGAAGCAGTTCCTTTCTTCAATTGGGCTTGGCTTACTTGCAGAGAGAAAGTGTGAAGTGGGCAGAGACTTTAGCTCAAGACGTTAGGGGTGTTTAATGATGAGCGGATAATTTATACGCTTTTTGGCATTGTTTTTATATAGTTTTTAGCAAGTTTAAGCTACTTTTAGGGATGTTTTCATTAGTTTTTATGTTAAATTCACATTTCTGGACTTTACTATGAGTTTGTGTGTTTTTCTGTGATTTCAGGTAAATTCTGGCTGAAATTGAGGGACTTGAGCAAAACTCTGAAGAAGGCTGACAAAAGGACTGCTGATGCTGTTGGAATCTGACCTCCTTGCACTCGAAATAGATTTTCTGGAGCTACAGAACTCCAATTGGCGCGCTCTTAACGGCGTTGGAAAGTAGACATCCAGGGCTTTCCAGCAATATATAATAGTTCATACTTTATTCGAAGAATGACGACGTAACTTGGCGTTGAACGCCAAGTTCATGCTGCTGTCTGGAGTTAAACGCCAGAAAAACGTCATGATCCGGAGTTGAACGCCCAAAACACGTCATAACTCGGAGTTCAACTCCAAGAGAAGCCTCAGCTCGTGGAATAATCAAGCTCAGCCCAAGCATACACCAAGTGGGCCCTGGAAGTGAATTTATGCATCAATTACTTACTCATGTAAACCCTAGGAGCTAGTCTAGTATAAATAGAACATTTATCTAATGTATTAGATGTCTTTTGACCACGTTTCATCTTTGGTCTCAGTTTTATTTTATTCTTCATCTTAGGAGATCATTGATCACGTTAGGGAGGCTGGCCATTCGGCCATGCCTGAACCCTTTGCTTATGTATTTTCAACGGTGGAGTTTCTGCACACCATAGATTAAGGGTGTGGAGCTCTGCTGTACCTCAAGTATTAATGAAGTTCTATTTTCTTTTATTCAAATCTCTCTTATTCTTATTCCAAGATATTCATTCGTACCCAAGAACATGATGAATTTGATGATAAGTAACCCTCATTATCATTCTCACTTATGAACGCGCGTGATTGACAACCACTTCCGTTCTACATGCAACAGAGCTTGAATGTGTATCTCTTAGATTCCCAACAGAATCTTCATGGTATAAGCTAGATAGATGGCGGCATTTATGAGGATCCGGAAAGTCTCACCTTGTCTGTGGTATTCCGAGTAGGATCCTGGGAATCCGGAAAGTCTAACCTTGTCTGTGGTATTCCGAGTAGGATTCCGGTAATGAATGACTGTGACGTGCTTCAAACTTGCAACCTGCTGGGCGTTAGTGACAGACGCAAAAGAATCAAGGGATTCGATTCCAGTAGGAGCGGGAACCAACCGGTTATTAGCCGTACTGTGACAGAGTGCGTGAGCATTAGTTTTCACTGCGAGGATGGGATGTAGCCATCAACCATGGGTGATGCCTCCAGACGATTAGCCGTGCGACTGACAACCGCATAGGATCATTTTCCCGAGAGGATTGAAAGTAGCCACAGCTGATGGTGAACCCCTATACAAAGCTTGCCATGGAAAGGAGTAAGAAGGATTGAGTAGAAGCAGTAGGAGAGCAGGCGTCCTTGAGCCATGCAGCATCTCCATTCGCTTATCTGAAATTCCCACCAATGAATCTGCATAAGTCTTCTATCCTTTTTACTATCTATTTTCTTATTTTTATTTTCGAAAACCCATAAACAAATTTAATCTGCCTAACTGAGATTTGCAAGGTGACCATAGCTTGCTTCATACCAACAATCTCTGTGGGATCGACCCTTACTCACGTAAGGTTTATTACTTGGACGACCCAGTACACTTGCTGGTTAGTTGAACGGAGTTGTGAATTTAACCAAGAGACACAATAGTTTTTGTGTATATGCCAAAGAGCCAATATTGATGATCACAATTTCGTCCACCAAGTTTTTGGCGCCGTTGCCGGGGATTGTTCGAGTATGGACAACTGACGGTTCATCTTGTTGCTCAGATTAGGTAATTTTCTTTTCAAAAATCTTTTTCAAAAATTTTTCTTTTATTTTTCGTTTTTCCAAAAATGTTTTTCGAAAAAAAAATTAATAAAAATACAAAAAAAAATTTAGAAAATCATAAAAATCAAAAATATTTTGTGTTTCTTGTTTGAGTCTTGTGTTAATTTTTAAGTTTGGTGTCAATTGCATGCTTTCAAAATTTTTCTTGCATTTTTCGAAAATCTCATGCATTCATAGTGTTCTTCATGATCTTCAAGTTGTTCTTGACAAGTCTTCTTGTTTAATCTTGATGATCTCTTGTTTTGTGTCTTTTGTTGTTTTTCATGTGCATTTTTGCATTCATATTTTTCATGCATTAAAGATTTCTAAGTTTGGTGTCTTGCATGTTTTCTTTGCATTAAAATTTTTTCAAAAATATGTTCTTGATGTTCATCATGATCTTCATAGTGTTCTTGGTGTTCATCTTGACATTCATAGCATTCTTGCATGCATTCATTGTTTTGATCTAAAAATTTCATGCATTGAGTATTTTTGTTGTTTTTCTCTTTCATAATTAAAAATTCAAAAAAATCAAAAAAATATCTTTTCCTTATTTTCCTCCAAATTTTCGAAATTTTGGGTTGACTTGGTCAAAATTTTTTTAAAATTAGTTGTTTCTTACAAGTCAAGTCAAAATTTCAATTTTAAAAATCTTATCTTTTCAAAATCTTTTTCAAAAATCATATCTTTTTCATTTTTTATATAATTTTCGAAAATTTCAAAAATCTTTTTCAAAATATTTTCAAAAATCTTTTTCTTATCTTTATATCAAATTTTCGAAAATTAGCTAACAATTAATGTGATTGGTTCAAAAATTTGAAGTTTGTTACTTTCTTGTTAAGAAAGGTTCAATCTTTAAGTTCTAGAATCTTATCTTGTAGTTTCTTGTTAGTTAAGTCAATTTTAAAATTAAATCTTTTTCAAAATATCTTTTTATTAAAATTTTTATCTTATCTTTTTATCTTTTATCTTATCCTTTTCAAAAATTTTATCTTTTTCAAAAATTTGATTTCAAAATATCTTATCTAACTTCTTATCTTCTTATCTTTTTCAAAATTTGATTTCAAAACTTTTTCAATCAACTAACTAATTTTTTGTTTGTTTCTTATCTTTTTCAAAACCACCTAACTACTTTTCCCTCTCTAATTTTCGAAAATTCTCCCTCTCTTTTTCAAAAATTCTTTTTGTTTTAAATTTTAATTTTAATTATATTTTGTCTTTGATTTTCGAAAATCACTAACCTATTTTCAAAAATTATTTTCGAAAATCCTCTCCCTCTCCTCTCTTCTTCTATTTAATTAATTAATTACTAACACTTCTCTTCACCTCTCTTCATCTAAGAATCCGAACTTTTTATATCCCTTGTATTTGGATTCTTCTACCCCTTTCTTCTTCTACTAACATAAGGGAATCTCTATACTGTGACATAGAGGATTCCTTTTTCTTTTCTTGTTTTCTTCTCTTTCATATGAGCAGGAACAGGGAAAAAGGCACTCTTGTTGAAGTTGATCCAGAACCTAAAAGGACTCTGAAGAGAAAATTAAGAGAAGCTAAATTACAACAATCCAGAAATAACCTTTCAGAAATTTTCGAACAGGAGAAGGACATGGCAACCGAAAATAATAATAATAATAATGCAAGGAGAATGCTTGGTGACTTCACAAAGCCAACGTCAAAGTTTGATGGAAGAAGCATCTCCATTCCTGCCATTGGAGCCAATAACTTTGAGCTTAAGCCTCAACTAGTTGCATTAATGCAACAAAACTGCAAGTTTTATGGACTTCCATCTGAAGATCCTTATCAGTTTTTAACTGAGTTCTTGCAGATCTGTGAGACTGTAAAGACGAATGGAGTTGATCCTGAAGTCTACAGACTCATGCTTTTCCCTTTTGCTGTAAGAGATAGAGCTAGAATATGGTTGGATTCACAACCTAAGGATAGCCTGGACTCCTGGGATAAGCTGGTCACTGCTTTCTTAGATAAGTTCTTCCCTCCTCAAAAGCTGAGCAAGCTGAGAGTGGATGTTCAAACCTTCAAACAAAAAGATGGTGAATCCCTCTATGAAGCTTGGGAAAGATACAAGCAGCTGACCAAAAGATGTCCATCTGACATGTTTTCAGAATGGACCCTATTAGATATATTCTACTATGGTCTCTCTGAATTTTCGAAAATGTCACTGGACCACTCTGCAGGTGGATCTATTCACCTGAAGAAAACGCCTGAAGAGGCTCAAGAACTCATTGACATGGTTGCAAACAACCAGTTCATGTATACCTCTGAGAGGAATTCCGTGAACAATGGGATACCTCAGAAGAAAGGAGTTCTTGAAATTGATGCTCTGAATGCCATATTGGCTCAGAACAAAATGTTGACTAAACAGGTCAACATTATCTCTCAAAATCTGAATGGATTGCAACATGCATCCAACAGTACTAGAGAGGCAGCTTCTGAAGAAGCTTATGATCCTGAGAACCCTGCCATGGCAGAGGTTAATTATATGGGTGAACCTTATGGAAACACCTATAATCCATCATGGAGAAATCATCCAAATTTCTCTTGGAAGGATCAACAAAAGCCTCAACAAGGCTTTAGCAATGGTGGACGCAATAGGCTGAACAATAGTAAGCCATATCCATCATCTTCTCAGCAACAGACAGAGAATTCTGAACAAAACACTTCTAATTTGGCCAATATAGTCTCTGATCTGTCAAAGGCCACTTTCAGTTTCATGAATGAAACCAGATCTTCCATTAGAAATTTGGAAGCACAAGTGGGCCAGCTGAGTAAGAAAGTTATTGAAACTCCTCCCAGTACTCTCCCAAGCAATACAGAAGAAAATCCAAAAGGAGAGTGCAAGGCCATTGATTTGATCAAAGTGGCCGAATGCACTAGGGAGGAGGAGGACGAAAATCCTAGTGAGGAAGACCTCCTGGGGCGTCCTTCAAGCAAGAAGGAGTTTCCTATTAAGGATCCTGAGGAATCTGAGGCTCATACAGAGACCATAGAGATTCCATTAAATCTCCTTCTGCCATTCATGAGCTCTGAAGACTATTCTTCCTCTGAAGAAGATGAAGATGTGACTGGAGAGCAAGTTGCTCAATACTTAGGAGCTATCATGAAGCTGAATGCCAAGTTGTTTGGTAATGAGACTTGGGAAAGTGAACCTCCCCTGCTCATTAGTGAACTAGATACTTGGATTCAGAGAACTCTACCTCAAAAGAAACAAGATCCTGGCAAGTTCTTAATACCTTGTACCATTGGCACCATGAGCTTTGAAAAAGCTCTATGTGATCTGGGGTCAGGGATAAATCTTATGCCACTCTCTGTAATGGAGAAGCTGGGGATCATTGAGGTGCAGCCTGCCTTGTTCTCATTACAATTGGCAGATAAGTCAATAAGACAAGCTTATGGAATAGTAGAGGACGTGCTAGTAAAGGTTGAAGGCCTTTACATCCCTGCTGATTTCATAATCCTAGATAGTAGGAAGGAAGATAATGAATGCATCATCCTAGGAAGACCTTTCCTAGCCACAGCAGAAGCTGTGATAGATGTTAACAGAGGTGAGTTAGTCCTTCAATTGAATGGGGACTACCTTGTGTTTAAGGCACATGGCCATCCCTCTGTGACAAAAGAGAGTAAGCATGAAGAGCTTCTCACAGTTCAGAGTCAAGAAGAGCCCACACAGTCAAATTCTAAGTTTGGTGTTGTGAGGCCACAACCAAACTCTAAGTTTGGTGTTAAGATCCCATATCCAAACTCTAAGTTTGGTGTGGACAACCATACAACATTGACCTGATCACCTTGTGGCTCCTTGAGAGCCACTGTCAAGCTATTGACATTAAAGAAGCGCTTGTTGGGAGGCAACCCAATTTTATTTATCTAATTTTATTTTATTTTGTTTCTTTGTTATTTTTGTGTTTAATTAGGTACATGATCATGAGGAGTCACGAAAAAATCAAAAAAATTAAACACAGAGTCAAAAACAGAAGAAAAAAATTGTTCACCCTGGAGGCAGCGCAGACTGGCGTTCAACGCCAGTAAGATGCATCTGGATGGCGTTCAACGCCAGAACAGAGCACCATTCTGGCGCTTAACGCCAGAAACAAGCAACAACCTGGCGTTTAACGCCAGGATGTGCACACAGAGGACAAACTGGCGCTGAACGCCAGAAACAAGCATGAAACTGGCGTTCAACGCCAGAAATATGCATTACATGGGCGTTTAACGCCCAGAACATGCACCAATGGGCGTTTGAACGCCAGAATGATGCATGGAGGCAATTTTACATGCCTATATGGTGAAGGAATGGTATTTCATTTCACCTTAGGATCTGTGGACCCCACAGGATCCTCACCTCAGGATCTGTGGACCCCACAGGATCCCCACCTACCTTTTCTTTTAATCCTAATCACACTCTCCTAATCTAAATCTCATTCTCACTCTTCCCCATGTCACTCTTCCCAAAAACCTTCACCAATCAACTCAATTCATCTTCCCAATTACCCAATGCACCATTCACATCAACCTCCTCTTCCCCATAAACCCCACCTACCTCTATAAAATTCAAATTCAATTTCCCACCCATTCCCACCCAAAATGGCCGAATTCCCACCCTCCCTCTCCCTATAAATACCTCTCCTTTCTTTTTCATTTTCACACAACACAAACCCCTTCTTCTCTCATATGGCCGAACCCACCTCTCTCCTCCTCTACCAAATTCTCTTCTTCTTCTTCTTCTACTTTTCTTTTCTTTCTTGCTCGAGGGCGAGCAAATTTTAAGTTTGGTGTGGTAAAAAGCCTAAGCTTTTTGTTTTTCATCACCATCAATGGCACCTAAGACCGGAGTATCCTCAAGAAAAGGGAAAGGGAAGGCAAAAGCCTCCACCTCCGAGTCATGGGAGAAGGAAAGATTCATCTCCAAAAGCCATCAAGACCACTTCTATGATGTTGTGGCAAAGAAGAAGGTGATCCCCGAGGTCCCTTTCAAGCTCAAAAAGAATGAGTATCCAGAAATCTGACATGAAATTCAAAGAATAGGGTGGGAAGTCATAACCAACCCCATGCAACAAGTCGGAATATTGATGGTTCAAGAGTTCTATGACAATGCATGGATCACTAGGAACCATGATCAAAGTATGAACCCGAATCCAAAGAACTATATCACAATGGTTCGGGGGAAATACTTAGATTTTAGTCCGGAAAATGTGAGGTTGGCGTTTCACCTACCCATGATGCAAGGTGATGAACGCCCCTACACAAGAAGGGTCAACTTTAATCAAAGGTTGGACCAAGTCCTAATGGACATATGTGTGGAAGGTGCCCAATGGAGAATAGACTCCAAAGGCAAACCAGTCCAACTAAGAATACTGGACCTCAAGCCTGTAGCTAGAGGATGGTTGGAGTTCATCCAAAGATCTATCATTCCTACAAGCAACCGATCTGAAGTTACTGTGGATCGGGCCATCATGATTCATAGCATCATGATTGGAGAGGAAGTGGAAGTTCATGAAGTCATCTCCAATGAACTCTACAAAATAGCTTACAAGCCTTCACCTATGGCACGGCTAGCCTTCCCTCACCTTATTTGCCATCTATGTTACTCAGCTGGAGTTATCATAGATGGAGATGTCTCCATTGAAGAAGACAAGCCCATCACCAAGAAAAGGATGGAGCAAACAAGAGAAGTTCCTCACGGCCCTTATGAAGAACATGAGGAAGTTCATCATCAACAAATGCCTCAAGGAATGCACTTTCCTCCCAACAACTATTGGGAGCAACTCAGCACCTCTTTAGAAGATTTGAGCCATAATGTTGAACAATTAAGGGTGGAACATCATGAGCACTCCATCATTCTCCAAGAAATAAGAGAAGATCAAAGAGCAATGAGGGAGGAGCAACAAAGGCAAGGAAGGGACATAGAAGAGTTGAAGAACATCATTGGTCCTTCAAGAAGAAGATGCCACTAAAGGTGGATTCATTCCTTGTTCTTTATTTCTTTATGTTTTCGGTTTTTAATTATTGTGTTCATCTATGTTTTGTGTCTCTACTTCATGATCATTAGTATGTAACCATGCCTTAAAGCTATGAATAAAATCCATTAGTCTTTCACCTCTCTTAAATGAAAAATGTTTTAATTCAAAAGAACAAGGAGTACATAAATTTCGAAATTATTATTGAATTTAATTTAATTATATTGATGTGGTGGCAATAATTTTTGTTTTCTGAATGAATGCTTGAACAGTGCATATTTTTGATCTTGTTGTTTATGAGTGTTAAAATTGTTGGCTCTTGAAAGAATGATGAACAAAGAGAAATGTTATTGATGATCTGAAAAAAATCATGAAATTGATTCTTGAAGCAAGAAAAAGCAGTGAAAAAAAAATGGTGAAAAAAAAATAGAAAGAAAAAGCAAGCAGAAAAAGCCAATAGCCCTTAAAACCAAAAGGCAAGGGTAGCAAGGATCCAAGGCTTTGAGCATCAATGGATAGGAGGGCCCAAGGAAGTTAAATCCAGGCCTAAGCGGCTAAATCAAGCTGTCCCTAACCATGTGCTTGTGTCATGAAGGTCCAAGTGAAAAGCTTGAGACTGAGTGGTTAAAGTCGTGATCCAAAAGAGTGTGCTTAAGAGCTCTGGACACCACTAACTGGGGACTTTAGCAAAGCTGAGTCACAATCTGAAAAGGTTCACCCAGTTATGTGTCTGTGGCATTTGTGTATCCGGTGGTAATACTGGAAGACAAAGTGCTTAGGGCCACGGCCAAGACTCATAAGTAGCTGTGTTCAAGAATCAACATGCTTAACTAGGAGAGTCAATAACACTATCCGAAATTCTAAGTTCCTAGAGAAGCCAATCACTCTGAACTACAAAGGAAAAAGTGAGATGCCAAAACTGTTCAGAAGCAAAAAGCTACAAGTCTCGCTCATCTAATTAAATTAATATTCATTGATATTCTGGAATTTATAGTATATTCTCTTCTTTTATCCTCTTTGATTTTCTGTTGCTTGGGGACAAGCAACAATTTAAGTTTGGTGTTGTGATGAGCGGATAATTTATACGCTTTTTGGCATTGTTTTTATATAGTTTTTAGCAAGTTTAAGCTACTTTTAGGGATGTTTTCATTAGTTTTTATGTTAAATTCACATTTCTGGACTTTACTATGAGTTTGTGTGTTTTTCTGTGATTTCAGGTAAATTCTGGCTGAAATTGAGGGACTTGAGCAAAACTCTGAAGAAGGCTGACAAAAGGACTGCTGATGCTGTTGGAATCTGACCTCCCTGCACTCGAAATGGATTTTCTGGAGTTACAGAACTCCAATTGGCGCGCTCTCAACGGCGTTGGAAAGTAGACATCCAGGGCTTTTCAGAAATATATAATAGTTCATACTTTATTCGAAGAATGACGACGTAACTTGGCGTTGAACGCCAAGTTCATGCTGCTGTCTGGAGTTAAACGCCAGAAAAACGTCATGATCCGGAGTTGAACGCCCAAAACACGTCATAACTCGGAGTTCAACTCCAAGAGAAGCCTCAGCTCGTGGAATAATCAAGCTCAGCCCAAGCATACACCAAGTGGGCCCCGGAAGTGAATTTATGCATCAATTACTTACTCATGTAAACCCTAGGAGCTAGTCTAGTATAATAGAACATTTATCTAATGTATTAGATGTCTTTTGACCACGTTTCATCTTTGGTCTCAGTTTTATTTTATTCTTCATCTTAGGAGATCATTGATCACGTTAGGGAGGCTGGCCATTCGGCCATGCCTGAACCCTTTGCTTATGTATTTTCAACGGTGGAGTTTCTGCACACCATAGATTAAGGGTGTGGAGCTCTGCTGTACCTCAAGTATTAATGAAGTTCTATTTTCTTTTATTCAAATCTCTCTTATTCTTATTCCAAGATATTCATTCGTACCCAAGAACATGATGAATGTGATGATAAGTAACCCTCATTATCATTCTCACTTATGAACGCGCGTGATTGACAACCACTTCCGTTCTACATGCAACAGAGCTTGAATGTGTATCTCTTAGATTCCCAACAGAATCTTCGTGGTATAAGCTAGATAGATGGCGGCATTTATGAGGATCCGGAAAGTCTCACCTTGTCTGTGGTATTCCGAGTAGGATCCTGGGAATCCGGAAAGTCTAACCTTGTCTGTGGTATTCCGAGTAGGATTCCGGTAATGAATGACTGTGACGTGCTTCAAACTTGCAACCTGCTGGGCGTTAGTGACAGACGCAAAAGAATCAAGGGATTCTATTCCAGTAGGAGCGGGAACCAACCGGTTATTAGCCGTACTGTGACAGAGTGCGTGAGCATTAGTTTTCACTGCGAGGATGGGATGTAGCCATCAACCATGGGTGATGCCTCCAGACGATTAGCCGTGCGACTGACAACCGCATAGGATCATTTTCCCGAGAGGATTGAAAGTAGCCACAGCTGATGGTGAACCCCTATACAAAGCTTGCCATGGAAAGGAGTAAGAAGGATTGAGTAGAAGCAGTAGGAGAGCAGGCGTCCTTGAGCCATGCAGCATCTCCATTCGCTTATCTGAAATTCCCACCAATGAATCTGCATAAGTCTTCTATCCTTTTTACTATCTATTTTCTTATTTTTATTTTCGAAAACCCATAAACAAATTTAATCTGCCTAACTGAGATTTGCAAGGTGACCATAGCTTGCTTCATACCAACAATCTCTGTGGGATCGACCCTTACTCACGTAAGGTTTATTACTTGGACGACCCAGTACACTTGCTGGTTAGTTGAACGGAGTTGTGAATTTAACCAAGAGACACAATAGTTTTTGTGTATATGCCAAAGAGCCAATATTGATGATCACAATTTCGTCCACCATTTAACATTTAGTGAAAATACAAGTTCGAGAACGTTAGTGACACTTAACATTGTCACTAACGTTGCCATGCATCCCTTTGCCTCACGTTAAAGCCCACGTTAACTGGGTTAACATGGCTTTTAACGTTGCCTTGTTAGCCTTCGAGAACGTTAGTGACACTCAACATTGTCACTAACGTTCAAGTGTGCCCCTTCTTGCTTCACGTTAAAGCTCACGTTAACTAGGTTAACGTGGCTTCTAACATGGCTTTTGCCAACCTTCGAGAACGTTAGTGACACTCAACATTGTCACTAACGTTCAAGTGTGCCCCTAGGTCTCACGTTAGAGTCCACGTTAACTAGGTTAACGTGGCTTCTAACGTGGCCATTCTTTGCCATCCCAACGTTAGTGACAATGTTGAGTGTCACTAACGTTGGCTCATTCTTCATTCCTCATCGTTAGCTTCCACGTTAACCAAGTTAACGTGGAGGTTAACGTGGCTCTTGGGGGTTGTGTGGTTGCTCCAACGTTAGTGACAATGTTGAGTGTCACTAACGTTGTTGACAACTCTCCATCTCTTACGTTAGCTCCCACGTTAACCAAGTTAACGTGGGAGTTAACGTGGCTCTTTGCACCTTAGGCCAACGTTAGTGACAGTGTTGAGTGTCACTAACGTTGGCTTCTCTTCCCCCTTTAACGTTAGAGGCCACGTTAACTAGGTTAACGTGGCTCTAACGTGGCCATTTGTGAGCAATTGCCAATGTTAGTGACAATGTTAAGTGTCACTAACGTTGGCTCAATTTCTCTTCTCCACCTTAAAGTTCACGTTAACTTAGTTAACGTGACTCTTTAACGTGGGCATTGATGGCTTTTGAGAGTGTTTCTGGCAATCACTTTTCTCCTTAACTTTGCAAGTTACCTCCCATTACTTGCTTCCTTTGGTCCTGAAATCAAGCAATAGAGTGCATCAAAGTTCTAGTCCAAGTCATGGGTAATGCAATATACAATTTTGTCATTAAAATCATGCAAAATCCTCATGAAATAATGTAAAACGCACAATGTATGCTTGAATCAAGGTCTGAGTGAATATCTGCCCAAAACTAACTTATTTCCTAAGAAAATGCATGAAATTACCTAAAAACAGTAAAGAAAAGGTCAGTGAAACTGGCCAAAATGCCCTGGCATCACAACACCAAACTTAAAGCTTGCTTGTCCCTAAGCAAGTACTGGAACAAGAGAATGATGAATGGAATCTCCAGAGAAATGAGTCATTCTTGTGGAAGTCATATTACTGATTTTATGGTGGTTTCATGCATAGCAACTTAGGTTCATTCCACTACTGGCTTTCAGACCTTTATCATCTCCTAAATTACTCACTTTGTTATGTCCCATGAGACCTGTATTTATTGATCCTTTTATTGTTATTTCAAGGGCTGTTTGTGTTATTTAGGCTAAGTGTTTTGTAAGGGGGCAACTCTTTAGGATAAGCTTTCAGCCAACACTCCCGAACCAGTTGGTTCAAGGTGCTAGGTGTTGAAGCACCCCTAAGGACTTACTTACTCAAGTCTCTCCCCCATACATACACACCACAGGCATATAGTTTATTTATTTTCTTTCCTTGAGACCTTGGTGTCCAGCACCTCTTTGGGTTACTAAATGCTCTGTGGTGAGGGTTACTCTTGATAGTGGATTTTCAGCTGATAATCCCGAGTTAGTTAACCCAAGTTACCATGTGATAAAGCACCCCAATGAGCTTATTCATCCAAGTAGATCCCCCACACAGGAGTACCACAGACACATGTCTTAAGGCAAACCATTGGTGCCTAGCCTTATTGCTTAATCTTTTTCTTTTGTTTTTCACTTCCATTGTTCTTTCCCTTTTCTCTTATTAGGATCTTGTTGTTATCTTAATCTCATGGGTATATCAAAAGTAAAGTATTCAGGATAGATAGTTGTCATCCTAACCTTGTGGTTGAACCAACTTAGCTAACTTATGACTACCCCCAAAGATTCATGAATGCACTTCCACATTATGAACTCTACTCTGGTCTTTCAAAACATAAACATTCTCTCTTCATTTGATTCTAAGGACAAACATACAATAAGTAAAGATACGAATGCAGTAACATAAAGGCTAGCAAGAATTGACTTCTTAATCATAAAACTCAGAATGCATAATTGAAAGTTGTCTAGCTAATATGGAGGCATGTCCTATTTCATACAAGATCCTCCTTATTGATAATATAAACTAAAAAAAAAACAAGAAAGGAGCTCCACCACTTTTTACTCATGTGGTTGCTCATGCTCCCCTCCATGCTTGTCCTCTTGGTGCTTTTCTTTAGTGCTTGTGCTCCCACTCCCTTTGCTTTTTCCAAGTAGTTTCTTCCAGAAGCCAGCATCTTCCATTTTTTTCTTCAGAGTTTCCTTCTGCTGTTTCACCTTCCCTTCTTCTCGTTCAACAAACTTTTTTTGGACCTCCTCATATGTGGGAATGGCATAATGTAGGTGGTGCATATTATCATACATATAGCTCAATCTGGCTTGAGTGTTTACACTGAATTCTTCTCTATGCAACTGCCTTCCTTCATTCAGCACGCTAAACTCATTAAATGATTTCATCTGAGCTAATTGCCGGCTGGTGATACTCCTCTTGATGAACTTCTTCCTGGGCTCTGTGCCTTCTTATATGTGGCCTTCTTAGTTGTTGAGCAAGTGAGGTGTGGACCATGCGCTCACGTGTGACCGGCTTCCCTGGGTTCACCCAGTCTGGACTGTTGTCCTCAAATACTACCTTAGCCTTGTTGCACAAGCGGAGAATTGTGCTGGGGTACCAAAGCCTGGCACCCGAATCAACTTTCTCAGCCGACTCTTGAATCCGTTCGGCAATAAGCTCATGCACATTGATTTCCCCACCTAGTACTAAGCATTGCACCATAGTGGCTCGATTGATATTAACTTCCGAGTTATTAGCAGCCGGTAGGATGGACCGTCTTACAAGCTCAAACCACCCCTTGGCCTCAAGATGAAGGTCTCCCTTTTTTATGAATTTTGGTCTCCCATCTGAGTACCTCTCCCAATCAGCTGCTATCACACAGATATCTGACACTATCTCTGAGATCTCATCCTTATCAGGGCTTCTACTTATCCTTGACTGATAACTCTCCTCGTCAAAATGAGGGAATTTCAATTGAAGAGCTCTTATTATGGCACTTGGGCTGAAGTCGACCTCCTTTCCTCTCACATAGCTTTTGTAAGTTGGGGCTTTGGTCTTCTCCTCTCTAACTACATTTGCATAAAACTCTTTGATGAGGTTGCCATTGATCTTACCCTCTGGACTGCCACCCTCTCTGTTCGATTTTCCTCAAAATCTGTGGTGATTCATTGGCATTGATTTGGAAGATTAACTCTGGCAATATCTTTCTGGCCCTTATCCGCTCGAATTCTCGTTCATGAAAGGCAGTTTTGAATCTCTTCTCGTCAAAGGGAACACTCTCCATGGGTTCCTTTCTCTTTTGCCTCTTCGAGCTTGATGATGCCATGACTTGAATTGTTGTTTTGAGGTGGGTTGAGGCTTCGGATAGAATAAGAGTGGGTTGGTTAAAACAGAGTGTGATGAAGGGTTTAGTGTACCAACAGAAGTGTGAAGAGTGGGGATTTGAATGTAAGGAGTGAGCATGCACTAAGGTTCACTTATATAGGAAAAATCATGAGTGCATGAAGGGTGTGGATTGCACGAATGTTTTCTTGATGGACGGATGGGGTTGTATACGAAGGGAGGACAAGGATCATCACTTGATGGGGAATGTTGATTCGGTCTTCAAGATTCTTCTTCTTTCAATGTTGCATGGCAACATTTCCCATGCCTTCCTTGTTGGGACAAGTGTAAAGTTCTCTTCGCGAAGTGGCCAAGTCTCCCCCGTTAAATTGTCTAATCAATCCTCATCAATGCTCCTGTTCCTTCCCTATAGAGATAAAATGAGAAAAATCACAAAAGATATTAAAATAACATGAGAACTTTACGGCTAACATTAATGAAAGGGGAGGAAGATTTGATTGTTTATTTATGAATTCCAACTAACTAACTAACTGTGTATCTTTATATGCACATTGGTGGCACCATAGGGTGACACCAAACTTAGTTTGGAGCACTGTGATGAAAGGTTGTGTTCAAAGCTTTAAGAAGAATGCTTTGAACACCAAACTTGTTTTTCACTATATTCTGCATATACAAATTTCACACGTGTTCGTCAAGTTTTGGTTGGAATTCATGAATATTGATTTATTCACTAACTTCTGAAAGCATGTAAAACATGGGTTGGCTCCCATGAAGTGCTTCTTTAGCGTCACTAGCTTGACGTTACCCCCTTATTATGGTGGTTGGTAATGCTTGAAGTCTTCTCCTCTGGCAGTGGACTTGTATCCGTTGGTTGTATCAATGATCTCTACATGCTCCAAGGAGAGAACTCTGTTGATGGTGAAGACCTTAGGTAGCTGAGATCGTACAGTGGGGAGATTAGGGGGAATATCTGCGAAGTAGGCTGAGATTACTTTATCCCTTGGAGAGAAATCTTCCAGGAATCTTCTTGTTCCGCCACCCCCTTGGTACCTTCTTCTTTGCCCCTGGTGCTGTTTTCTTACTCCTGGTGGCCTCCTTCTTTGATGAGCTTTTGTTAATGTCCTCACAAACTTCTGGTGGCTTAGGTTCCTCCAATTTTTCCTTTATCTGTGGCACTTGCTGCTGGCCTTGTCCATCAACCCAGTGAATCTCAGGATGAGCTGGTTGTGCTTCAGTGCTTGCTTCTTCCTTTAGTATCTCATGATGCCCTTTGCTCGGTTCTTTGTCCTCTTCATCTTTTTCCAGTGAGAGTTCGAAAACACTGAAGCTCAGTTGTTCATCATGGATCCTTGATATTAGCTCTCCTTTCTCCACATCTATGAGTGCTTTAGCAGTAGCTAGAAATGGTCTCCCCAATATGATTGGGTGCAGGTGACTCTCTTCCATTTCCAGGATGACAAAGTCTGTTGGGAGAAAGTATTTTCCAACTTTGAGCAACACATTTTTCACCACTCCTACTGCTTGCTTTTGAGTCTTGTCAGCCAGCCTTATGACTACATCTGTAGGTAGTATCTCATTGATCTGCAGCCTTTTTACCAGGGATAGGGGTATTAAGTTGGTGCTTGCTCCCAAATCGCAAAGTGCTCTATCAAAATTTGTTTCCCCTATAGCACAAGGGACATGAAAACTCCCTGGGTCTTTTCTTTTTACAGGCAATTGTGTTTGAATGAGGGTGCTGTAATCCTTGTTCATCACTATAGTCTGGCCCCCCTTGAGTGAGCTCTTCCTGGGAAGTAGTTCCTTCATATACTTGATGAATGCTGGCATTTGCTGAATGACCTTGATGAATGGTATGTTCACATTCAAAGATGCAAAAGAGTCTAAGAACCTTGAGTACATTCTCTCTCCCACAGCACCCTTTAGCAGTTGAGGAAATGGTGCATATAGTCTCAGCAACTCCTGTTGTGAGATTTCTGGTTCTTGTTGGTCTTTCTTCTCCTTCTCTACTAAGGTATTTTCAGGTTGTTCTGACAGCTTGCTTGGCTTGTCTTCAGTCTCCTTGTCATTTGTAGTGACCATATTGCAATCCTCCCATCTTACTTTATTCGTTTCACCTCTAGGATTCTTCTCCGTGTCACTTGGGAAGCTATCAGTGGGTCTGGGAATCTTCTCAGACAAATATCCCACTTGGAATTCCAGCTTCTTGATTGCTTCCCCCCGATTCTTCATACTGGCTCTCACCTCCTCTTTGAACACCTTATTGTCTTGAATGTCTTTGCATATGCTTTCAAGTAAGGTTTCAATCTTAGAGATTCTGTCATCAAATGATGGTATGTTGGGGGTAGAGGTAGAAGAGTGAGATGTATTGCTGTGGTTTTGTTGGTATGTCCTCTGTGTGAATTGTTGGGGAGCTGTGTTGTTGTTGGGGTTGTGACGTCTCTGGTCTTGGCCTTGGTCTTGTTGATTACCCCACCCAAAGTTTGGGTGTTTCCTCCATTCAGGATTTTAGGTCTTAGAGTATGGATCATGGTTGTATCTAGGTGAATTCCCAATGTAGTTGGCTTGCTCCTGAGTGCCTTCTTCCTCTTCACTTGCTTCCTCTTGAGTTGAAGTGGTGATTGCTGCCACTTGACTTCTCTCCATCTTCTTGGTGAGGTCAGCTTGCTGCTTGGTGATGAGCTTGTTTTGAGCAAGCAGAGCATCTACATTGTTCAGCTCCATTACTCCTCTAGTGTTCCCTCTTTCGGAAGCATAGAAGTAGTCATTCTCAGCTACAGTTTCAATGACATCTATGGCTTCCTCAATGGTCTTCTTCTTGTTCAAAGAACCTCCGGATGAATGGTCTACGGCCTTCTTTGATTCATATGACAGTCCTTCATAGAAGATGTGCAGCTGCACCCATTCATTGAACATATCAGATGGACATCTCCTTGTTAGGTCTTTAAACCTCTCCCATGCTTCATATAGAGTCTCACCATCTTGTTGCCTGAAAGTTTGGACCTCAGCTCTCAGCCGATTGACTCGTTGAGGGGGGTAAAATCTTGCTAAGAATTTGTTCATAACATCATCCTAAGTTGTCAAGCTCTCCTTTGGAAAAGACTCCAACCACTTGGTTGCCTTGTCTCTGAGAGAGAATGGGAACAACAACAGTCTATAGGCGTCAGGTTGAACGCCATTGGACTTCACTGTGTCACATATTCTCAGGAAGGTGTTTAAGTGTTGGTTGGGGTCTTCTTGAACACCTCCTCTGAACGAGCAATTGTTCTGAACAAGGGTGATGAGCTGTGGCTTTAGTTCAAAGTTGTTGGCATGGATGGTTGGTTTTTGCATGCTACTTCCGCAATTCCCTGGGTATGGGTTGATATAAGAGCCCAAGACTCTTCTATCTTCCCTACCAGGATTTGCTCTACCTCTTCCACCATGGTTGTGCACCTATTCCTCACGATGGTCTTCCATGGTTGTTTCAAAGTATTCTTCACAGTGTTCCTCCTCTTCTTCAGCACCCACTACACATTTTTATTTTTCCTCCCTTCTTAATCTTAAGAAGGTTCTCTCAGGTTCAGAATCAAAGGAAGTTGAAGCTCCGCTTCTTCTCCCTGTCATACAACCAACAGAGTACAAGCAAGAAAAGCAATGCAGAAAGTATCTTATTAGAATTACTTGTTAGTTTCAGTGATGCAATATATCAAACAGTTAGTGGGTTAGTGAACTGAATTGTAAATAGCAAAGAAAAACTAAGAAACAGGGGAGGGGAAGAATTAAACTAAGACGGAAAGCGAATTAACCAAAAAGAAAATGAAATCAAACAAAATACAAATGCTCAATCTAGTGATCCTCTAATGTAATCATTGTCGATGCACAATCAATCCCCGGCAACGGTGCCATAAACTTGATCGGGGTAAAACTTGTCTCTCAACAAATTCCCATTCGGCAAGTGTACCGAATTTGTCGTCAAGTAAAAACTCACAATAGAGTGAGGTCGAATCCCACAGGGATTGATTGATCAAGCAACTTTAATTAGAGGAATGATCTAGTTGAGTGAATCCATGAATAGAGTTGATAATTGCAGAAATTAAAATGGCAGGAAAGTAAATGACTGAAAGTAAATAGCAGAATTGTAAATGGGAATGGGGGAATTGCTCATAAAAATAAATTGCAGAAAATAAAGAGAATGGGTAAGATCAGAAATGGGGAGTTCATTGGGCTTAGGAGATGTTGCATTCTCCGGATCAATTTCATTTTCATCTCTTCCTCAATTAATGCACTCATTGATCTCCTTGGCAATCTTAAGTGATTGAATCACAATCTCTTGCAATTCAATCTCTCAAATCTTGATCAATAGCCAATTCCTTGGTCAATTGCTCATGAGAAGAGATGAAGTGTGGTCACTGATTATACCACATGCACTTCCCAAATCAAATGCTTAGAGGGTTATAGTCACATACCCATCCACACTCAATTTGGTCCAGCATGAGAAAACATTTCTAGCTAATCTCTTCATTCCTCTTTCAAGGATCCGAAAAGATCCATGTTTGAATAGCTTCTTTTCCAAGATAACTATCCAATTGGATGAAGATCGAAAGCTTTCAAGTAAAATCAAAAGGAAAGATAGAAGAAGAATAAGAAAATTAGTAATGATCCATCAAATTACAACAGAGCTCCCTAACCCAATGAAAGGGGTTTAGTTGTTCATAGCTCTAGAAATCAAAATCAAAGATGGAGAATACATGAGAAAGCTAGAAGTGCAGAGAAAGTAAAAATACAAAGAGTAGTTCTCTCCTAGCTCCTCCTCCAAAAGCTCTCTCTATTTCAAAACTACTCCTATATATACTACTCTTCTCAGCTTCTAGTTAGCTCTTCAAGTCTTGGGCCTCTGGATCTTTGAGCTTGAAGCAGTTCCTTTCTTCAATTGGGCTTGGCTTACTTGCAGAGAGAAAGTGCGAAGTGGGCAGAGACTTTAGCTCAAGACGTTAGGGGTGTTTAACATTTAGTGAAAATACAAGTTCGAGAACGTTAGTGACACTTAACATTGTCACTAACGTTGCCATGCATCCCTTTGCCTCACGTTAAAGCCCACGTTAACTGGGTTAACGTGGCTTTTAACGTTGCCTTGTTAGCCTTCGAGAACGTTAGTGACACTCAACATTGTCACTAACGTTCAAGTGTGCCCCTTCTTGCTTCACGTTAAAGCTCACGTTAACTAGGTTAACGTGGCTTCTAACGTGGCTTTTGCCAACCTTTGAGAACATTAGTGACACTCAACATTGTCACTAACGTTCAAGTGTGCCCCTAGGTCTCACGTTAGAGTCCACGTTAACTAGGTTAACGTGGCTTCTAACGTGGCCATTCTTTGCCATCCCAACGTTAGTGACAATGTTGAGTATCACTAACGTTGGCTTATTCTTCATTCCTCATCGTTAGCTTCCACGTTAACCAAGTTAACGTGGAGGTTAACATTGCTCTTGGGGGTTGTGTGGTTGCTCCAACGTTAGTGTCAATGTTGAGTGTCACTAACGTTGTCGACAACTCTCCATCTCTTACGTTAGCTCCCACGTTAACCAAGTTAACGTGGGAGTTAACGTGGCTCTTTGCACCTTAGGCCAACGTTAGTGACAATGTTGAGTGTCACTAACGTTGGCTTTTCTTCCCCCTTTAACGTTAGAGGCCATGTTAACTAGGTTAACGTGGCTCTAACGTGGCCATTTGTGAGCAATTGCCAACGTTAGTGACAATGTTAAGTGTCACTAACGTTGGCTCAATTTCTCTTCTCCATGTTAAAGTTCACGTTAACTTAGTTAATGTGACTCTTTAACGTGGGCATTGATGGCTTTTGAGAGTGTTTCTGGCAATCACTTTTCTCCTTAACTTTGCAAGTTACCTCCCATTCCTTGCTTCCTTTGGTCCTGAAATCAAGCAATAGAGTGCATCAAAGTTCTAGTCCAAGTCATGGGTAATGCAATATACAATTTTTTCATTAAAATCATGCAAAATCCTCATGAAATAATGTAAAACGCACAATGTATGCTTGAATCAAGGTCTGAGTGCATATCTGCCCAAAACTAACTTATTTCCTAAGAAAATGCATGAAATTACCTAAAAACAGTAAAGAAAAGGTCAGTGAAACTGGCCAAAATGCCCTGGCATCAGTGATGATCTGTGACACTCATCATCATTCTCACCTATGAACGTGTTCCTAACAACCACCTCCGTTCTACCTTAGATTGAGTGGATATCTCTTGGATCCCTTAATCGGAATCTTCGTGGTATAAGCTAGAATTGATGGCGGCATTCAAGAGACTCTGGAAGGTCTAAACCTTGTCTGTGGTATTCTGAGTAGGATTCAATGATTGAATGACTGTGACGAGCTTCAAACTCCTGAAGGCTGGGCATTAGTGACAGACGCAAAAGAATCACTGGATTCTATTCCAACCTGATTGAGAACCAACAGATGATTAGCCGTGCCGTGACAGGGTGCGTAGAACATTTTCACTGAGAGGATCGGAGGTAGCCACTGACAACAGTGAAACCCTACATACAGCTTGCCATAGAAAGGAGTAAGAAGGATTGGATGAAGACAGTAGGAAAGCAGAGAGACGGAAGGGACAAAGCATCTCCATACGCTTGTCTAAAATTCTTACCAATGAATTACATAAGTATCTCTATCTTTATCTTTATGCTTTATTCATAAATCATCCATAACCATTTGAATCTACCTGACTGGGATTTACAAGATGACCATAGCTTGCTTCATACCAACAATCTCTGTGGGATCGACCCTTACTCGCGTAAGGTTTATTACTTGGACGACCCAGTGCACTTGCTGGTTAGTTGTGCGAAGTTGTGATAAAGAGTTGAGATTACAATTGTGCGTACCATGTTGATGGCGCCATTGATGATCACAATTTTGTGCACCAAGTTTTTGGCACCGTTGGCGGGGGTTGTTTGAGTTTGGACAACTGACGGTTCATCTTGTTGCTTAGATTAGGTATTTTTCTTCAGACTTTTTAAGAATGAATTCTAGTGTTTCAAGGTGATGTTCTTATCACCACCAAAGCTTATTGATTTTCATCAATTTAGCTCTTGAATGCAATGTCCTGCTGAAAGCTTGGCTAGCCATGTCTAATTCCTTTAGACTGAAGCTTTAGACTAACATTGCATGATTCCTGGAATTCTCATTGAGAATTTTGATATCTTTATTTTCTTTTCCACTTAATTTTCGAAAAAAAACCCAAAAAAATTACAAAATCATAAAAAAAAACCAAAAATATTTTATGTTTCTTATTCAGACACTAGTCTCATTTTAAGTTTGGTGTCAATTGCATGTTTCTATTCTTCTTACATTTCTCATATGTCTTCATTGATCTTCAAGATGTTCTTGATGATTTCATTGCTATGATCTTTAAATTCTCTTGACTTGAGTGTTTTGTGTTTCTCATGTGCATTCTCATTTTGCTAGTGTCAGTAGTATACAAACTGCTAAGCTTGGTGTCTTGCATGCATTGTTATTTGATTTTAGTTGCATTTTGATTATTCCTGATTATTAAAAATCCATAAAATTTTTAATTTGTGTCTTTTCAAGTCAATAATACAAAGAATTAAAGATTCAGAACATTCAGCAGAGGAATTACACAGAAAAAGCTGGGCGTTCAAAATGCCCAGTGAAGAAGGAAAACTGGCGTTTAAACGCCAGCCAGGTATCCTGGCTGGGTGTTTAATGCCCAAAAGAGTAGAGTTTTGGGCGTTAAACGCCAGAATGTGCATCATTCTGGGCGTTTAACGCCAGTATGGCACAAGAGGGAAGATTTTGTTTTTAATGCCAAATTTTTTCAAGTTTTCAAAATTTTTCAAAATCAAATCTTTTTCAAATCAAATCTTTTCAATCAAATCTTTTTCAAAATCAATTTCTTTCCATTTTCAAAAATACTTGCTAACAATTAATGATTTGATTCAACATTTCAAGTATGTTGCCTTTTCTGTTGAGAAAGGTTTAATGTTTGAATCATATCTTTTCTTGTTAGCCAAGTCATTAATTTTCAAAATCAAATCTTTTTAAATTGTTTTTCAAAACATATCTTCTCAATCTCATCTTTTTATAACCATAACTTTTCAATCATATCTTCCTAATCACATCTTTTTCAAAATAGTTTTCAATCATATCTTTTTAATTTCTAATTTCAAAATCTTTTTCAAAAATCATTTGATTTCTTTTCCATTCTTAATTTTCGAAAATCAATTAATCTTTTTCAAAATGTTTTTAAAATGTTTTTAATTTATTTTCAAAAATTTCTTCCCCTCTTCTCACATCCTTCTATTTATGGACTAACACTAGTCCTCAATGCACAATTCGAACTCCATCTTTCCTTGATAAGTTCAAATTTTCTACTTCTTCCTTCTATTTTTCTTTTCCTCTGACACCTCAAGAAATCTCTATACTGTGACATAGAGGATTCCATATTTTCTTGTTCTTTTCTCTTTCATATGAGCAGGAGCAAAGACAAAAGCATTCTTGTTGAGGCTGACCCTTAACCTGAAAGGACCTTGAAGCGAAAGCTAAGAGAAGCTAAAGCATAATTCTCTGCAGAGGACCTAACAGAAATCTTCAAAGAAGAAGACATGGCAGCCGAAAACAACAACAATGCCAACAATGCAAGGAAGGTGCTGGGTAACTTTACTGCACCTACTCCCGACTTCTATGGGAGAAGCATCTCTATCCATGCCGTTGGAGCAAACAACTTTGAGCTTAAGCCTCAATTAGTTTCTCTAATGCAACAGAATTGCAAGTTTCATGGACTTCCATTGGAAGATCCTCATCAATTTCTAGCTGAGTTCTTACAAATCTGTGACACTGTCAAAACCAATGGGGTTGACCCTGAGGTCTACAGACTTATGCTATTCCTTTTTGCTGTAAGAGACAGAGCTAAGATGTGGTTGGACTCACAACCTAAAGAAAGCCTGAACTCTTGGGAAAAGCTAATCAATGCCTTCTTGGCAAAGTTCTTTCCACCTCAAAAATTGAGTAAGCTTAGAGTGGAAGTCCAAACCTTCAGACAAAAGGAAGGTGAATCCCTCTATGAAGCTTGGGAAAGATACAAATAATTGATTAGAAAGTGTCCTTCTGACATGCTTTCTGAATGGAGCATCATAGGTATCTTCTATGATGGTCTGTCTGAACAGTCCAAGATGTCATTGGATAGTTCTGCTGGAGGCTATCTTTATCTGAAGAAGACGCCTGCAGAAGCTCAAGAACTGATTGAAATGGTTGCAAATAACCAATTCATGTACACTTCTGAAAGGAATCCTGTGAACAATGGGACGAATCAGAAGAAAGGAGTTCTTGAGATTGATACTCTGAATGCCATATTGGCTCAGAACAAAATATTGACTCAGCAAGTCAATATGTTTTCTCAAAGCCTGTCTGGAATGCAAGTTGCACCAGGCAGTACTAGGGACGCTACATCTGAAGAAGAAGCTTATGATCCTGAGAACCCTTCAATGGAAGAGGTGAATTACATGGGAAAACCCTATGGAAACACCTATAATCCTTCATGGAGAAATCATCCAAATCTTTCATGGAAGGATCAACAGAGACCTCAACAAGGTTTCAACAACAATAATGGTAGAAGAAACAGGTTTAGCAATGGCAAGCCTTTTCCATCATCTTCTCAGCAACAGACAGAGAATTCTAAGCAGAGCCACTCTAACTTAGCAACCATGGTCTCTGATCTAATCAAAACCACTCAAAGTTTCATGACTGGAACAAGGTCCTTCATTAGAAACTTGGAGGCACAAGTGGGTCAGCTGAGTATGAAAATTACTGAATTCCCTCCTAGCACTCTTCCAAGCAATACAGAAGAGAATCCAAAAGGAGAGTGCAAGGCCATTAACATGACCTACATGTCCGAATTTGGAGAGGAGGAAGAAGCATTGAGCACCACTGAGGAAGGCCTCAATGGACGTTCACTGGCCTCTAATGAGTTCCCTAATGAGGAACCATGGGAATCTGAGGCTCACACTGAGACCATAGAGATTTCATTGGATTTACTTCTTCCATTCATGAGCTCTGATGAGTATTCTTCCTCTGAAAAGGATGAAGATGTCACTGAAGAGCAAGTTGCCAAGTACCTTGGAGCAATCATGAAGCTAAATGACAAGTTATTTGGTAATGAGACTTGGGAGGATGAACCACCTTTGCTCACCAAAGAGCTGGATAACTTGATTAGGCAGAGATTACCTTAAAAGACACAGGACCCTGGGAAGTTCTCAATACCTTGTACAGTAGGCACCATGACCTTCAAGAAGGCTCTGTGTGACCTAGGGTCAAGCATAAACCTCATGCCTCTCTCTGTAATGGAGAAGCAAGGGATCTTTGAGGTGCAAGCTGCAAAAATCTCACTAGAGATGGCAGACAATTCAAGAAAACAAGCTTATGGACTTGTAGAGGATGTTCTGGTAAAAGTTGAAGACCATTACATCCATGCTGATTTCATAGTCCTAGAGACTAGGAAGTGCATAGATGAATCCATCATCCTTGGCGGACCCTTCCTAGCCACAGCAAAGGCTGTGATTGATGTTGACAGAGGAGAATTGATCATTCAAGTGAATGAAGAATTCCTTGTGTTTAAGGCTCAAGGATATCCCTCTGTAACCATGGAGAGGAAGCATGAAGAGCTTCTCTCAAAACAGAGCCAAACAGAGCCCCCACAGTCAAACTCTAAGTTTGGTGTTGGGAGGTTTCAACATTGCTTTGAGCATATGTGAGGCTCCATGAGAGCCCACTGTCAAGCTACTGACATTAAAGAAGCGCTTGTTGGGAGGCAACCCAATGTTATATTTATCTATTTTTCCTTTGTTATTTTATGTTTTCTGTAGGTTGATGATCATGGGAAGTCACATAATCAGTTGAAAAAGGCAAAAACAGAATGAAAAACAGAAAGAAAAATAGCACACCCTGGAGGAAAACCTTGCTGGCGTTTAAACGCCAGTATAAGAGCAGCAAATGGGCGTTTAACGCCCAGTCTGGCACCATTCTGGGCGTTTAACGCCAGAAAGGAGCACCAGACTGGCGTTAAACGCCAGGAAAGGGCAAGAAGTTGGCGTTAAATGCCAGAAATGGGCACCAGCCCAGTGTTTAACGCCAGAATTGGCATAAAGAGCATTTTTGCTCGCCACTTGGTGCAGGGATGAATTTTCCTTGACACCTCAGGATCTGTGGACCCCACAGGATCCCCACCTACCCCACCACTCTCTCTCTTCTTCACCCATTCACCAATCACCTCAATACCTCTTCCCCAAAAACCCCTCACCTATCAAATGCCACTATTCTCTTCACCACTCACATCCATCCTTCATAAAACCCCACCTACCTCACCATTCAAATTCAAACTACTTTCCCTCCCAAACCCACCCATACATGACCGAACCATACACCCCCTCTCCACTCCTATATAAACCCATCTTCACTCCTTCATTTTCACACAACCTAAACAATACTTCTTCCCCTTAGCCGAACCACAAAGCCTCCTCCATCTCCTTCATTTCTTCTTCTTCTACTCTCTTCTTTCTTCTTTTGCTCGAGGACGAGCAAACCTTTTAAGTTTGGTGTGGTAAAAGCATTGCTTTTTGTTTTTCCATAACCATCTATGGCATCCAAGGCTGGAGAAACCTCTAGAAGTGGAAAGGGAAGGCAAAAGCTTCCACCTCCGAGTCATGGGAGATGGAGAGATTCATCTCAAGGGTACATCAAGACCACTTCTATGAAGTTGTGGCCATGAAGAAGGTGATCCCCGAGGTCCCTTTCAAACTCAAAAAGAGTGAATATCCAGAGATCCGACATGAGATCCGAAGAAGAGGTTGGGAAGTTCTTACCAACCCCATTCAACAAGTCAAAATCTTAATGGTTCAAGAGTTCTATGCTAATGCATGGATCACCAAGAACCATGATCAAAGTCTGAACCCAGACCCAAAGAATTGGCTTAAAATGGTTCCGGGGGAATACTTAGATTTTAGTCCGGAAAATGTAAGGTTGGCATTCAACTTCCCCATGATGCAAGGAGATGAAGACCCTTACACTAGAAGGGTCAACTATGATCAAAGGTTGGACCAAGTCCTCATAGACATTTGTGAAGAGGGCGCTCAATGGAAGAGAGATTCAAGAGGAAAGCCAGTTCAACTGAGAAGGCATGACCTCAAGCCCGTGGCTAGAGGATGGTTGGAGTTTATCCAACGCTCAATTATTCCGACTAGCAACCGGTCCGAATTTACTATAGACCAGGCTATCATGATTCATAGCATCATGATTGGAGAGGAAGTAGAAGTTCATGAGGTTATATCCCAAGAACTTTATAAGGTGGCGGAAAAGTCCTCTACCTTGGCAAGGTTAGCCTTTCCTCATCTCATTTGTCACCTTTGTTATTCAGTTGGAGTTGGCATAGAGGGAGACACCCTCATTGATGAGGACAAGCCCATCACTAAGAAAAGGATGGAGCAAACAAGAGACCCCTCTCATCATGAAACCCCTGAGATGCCTCAAGGGATGCATTTTCCTCCACAAAACTATTGGGAGAAAATCAATACCTCCGTAGGAGAATTGAGTTCCAACATGGGACAACTAAGGGTGGAGCACCAAGAACATTCCATCCTCCTCCATGAAATTAGAGAAGATCAAAGAATCATGAGAGAGGAGCAACAAAGGCAAGGAAGAGACATTGAGGAGCTCAAGCACTCCATAAGATCTTCAAGAGGAAGAACAAGCTGCCATCACTAAGGTGGACCCGTTATTTAATCTCCTTGTTCTTTATTTTTCTGTTTTTCAAAAAATCATGCTTATGTTTATCTATGTTTGTGTCTTAATGTCTTAGTGTCTATGCCTTAAAGTTATGAATGTCCTATGAATCCATCACCTTTCCTAAATGAAAAATGTTCGTAATTGAAAAAGAGAAGAATTGCATGAATTTTAAATTTTATAACAGATTAATTATTTTAATGTGGTGGCAATATTTTGGTTTCTGAATGTATGCTTGAACAGTGCATAAATCTTTTGAATTTGTTGTTCATGAATGTTGGTTCTTGAAAGAATGATGAAAAAGGAGACATGTTACTGAGGATCTGAAAAATCATAAAAATGATTCTTGAAGCAAGAAAAAGTAGTGAATACAAAAAAAAAGGAAAGAGAAAAACGAAAAAAAAAGAAAGAGAGAGAAAAACGAAAAAAAAAAGAAAGAGAGAGAAAAACGAAAAAAAGAGAGAGAAAAAGAAAAAAATAAAGTTGTGATCCAAAGCAAAAAGAGTGTGCTTAAGAACCCTGGACACCTCTAATTGGGGACTCTAGCAAAGCTGAGTCACAATCTGAAAAGGTTCACCCAGTTATGTGTTTGTGGCATGTATGTATCCGGTGGTAATACTGGAAGACAGAGTGCTTTGGGCCACCGCCAAGACTCATAAAGTAGCTGTGTTCAAGAATCATCATACTTAACTAGGAGAATCAATAACACTATCTGGAATCTGAGTTCCTATAGAAGCCAGTCATTCTGAATTTCAAAGGATAGAGTGAGATGCCAAAACTATTCAGAGGCAAAAAGCTAAAGCCCCGCTCATCTAATTGATACTGATCTTCATAGATGTTTTTGGAGTTCATTGCATATTCTCTTCTTTTTATCTTATTTGATTTTCAGTTGCTTGGGGACAAGCAACAATTTAAGTTTGGTGATGTTATGAGCGGATAATTTATACGCTTTTTGGCATTATTTTTAGTATGTTTTTAGTATGTTTTAGTTAGTTTTTAGTATATTTTTATTAGTTTTTTGTTAAAATTCACTTTTATGGACTTTACTATGAGTTTGTGTGTTTTTCTGTGATTTCAGGTATTTTCTGGCTGAAATTGAGGGACCTGAGCAAAAATCTGATTCAGAGGCTGAAAAGGACCGCAGATGCTGTTGGATTCTGACCTCCCTGCACTCGAAGTGGATTTTCTAGAGCTAAAGAAGCCCAATTGGCGCTCTCTCAACTGCGTTGGAAAGTAGACATCCTGGGCTTTCCAGCAATATATAATAGTCCATATTTTTCCCGAGATTTGATGGCCCAAACCGGCGTTCCAAATCAGCTCAAAACTGCCCGGCGTTAAACGCCGGAACTGACACAAGAATGGGAGTTAAACGCCCAAACTGGCACAAAAGCTGGCGTTTAACTCCAAGAGAAGTCTCTACACGAAAATGCTTCAATGCTCAGCCCAAGCACACACCAAGTGGGCCCGGAAGTGGACTTTTATGTCATTTACTCATCCTTGTAAACCCTAGGCTACTAGTTCTCTACAAATAGGACCTTTTACTATTGTATTCTTATCTTGGTAGCTATCTTTAGTCTTATGCTATCTTAGATCATGGGGGCTGGCCTCACGGCCATGCCTAGACCTTGTTCTTATGTATTTTCAACGGTGGAGTTTCTACACACCATAGATTAATGTGTGGAGCTATACTGTACCTCGAGTATTAATGCAATTACTATTGTTCTTCTATTCAATTCAGCTTGTTCTTGTTCTAAGATATCACTTGTTCTTCAACTTGATGAATGTGATGATCCGTGACACTCATCATCATTCTCACCTATGAACGTGTGCCTGACAACCACCTCCGTTCTACCTTAGATTGAGTGGATATCTCTTGAATCCCTTAATCGGAATCTTCGTGGTATAAGCTAGAATTGATGGTGGCATTCAATAGAATCCGAAAGGTGTAAACCTTGTCTGTGGTATTCTGAGTAGGATTCAATGATTGAATGACTGTGACGAGCTTCAAACTCCTGAAGGCTGGGCGTTAGTCACAGACGCAAAAGAATCACTGGATTCTATTCCAACCTGATTGAGAACCGACAGATGATTAGCCGTGCCGTGACAGGGTGCGTAGAACATTTTCACTGAGAGGATGGGAGGTAGCCACTGACAACGGTGAAACCCTACATACAGCTTGCCATGGAAAGGAGTAAGAAGGATTGGATGAAGACAGTAGGAAAGCAGAGAGACAGAAGGGACAAAGCATCTCCATAACCATTTGAATCTGCCTGACTAAGATTTACAAGGTGACCATAGCTTGCTTCATACCAACAATCTCCGTGGGATCAACCCTTACTCGCGTAAGGTTTACTACTTGGACGACCCAGTGCACTTGCTGGTTAGTTGTGCGAAATTGTGATAAAGAGTTGAGATTACAATTGTGCGTACCATGTTGATGGCGCCATTGATGATCACAATTTTGTGCACCAATTAACCATCTAAGAGATGTATAATCAAGCTAGTGGTTCATTAATATCTAATGAAAGATGCTCGCTGAACTCATGTAGAATAGAGATAACCTTTTGCTGGTTTAACTCATTCATAAGTGTTCCGAAGGTTACCTGAAACTGAGAGGTTAATCTCGGACGCAATCTTCTGGATTGATCAAGGTTGTCGAGTCCGACTTGTTGGAGTGGGAAGTGCTGCAGGTCATCATTCGCCAAAGGGGGTGGTACCTGCAAGAGACTACGATGCTTATGTTAGCAAGGGCTTTAGGCAGGTTTTTTGTAGAATTCGAGTATGAGTTATACCTGGGTGCTCTAGTATATTTATAGTAGTGCCTGATGATCTTTAGAGATAAGTTTGTTATCTTATCTTATCTTTGGTGGGTGAGATCATTATCTTTTGGTCAACCGCCTTATAATGGACGGTGCCTTTTCTTCCTAGGCCTCATTGGGCCTTTCTTGGATTTCTCTCGGCGGTTTGTCCGACCTCTTTATAGGGAGGTTGGTGGTCGACTAGCCGAGTAAGAGGTCGGCCGATTTGTCCTAACCCGGGCCTCGTAGTTTGGACCGGGGTATGAACAGTGCCCCTGCTCGAGCTTCGATTTTTCCCGAGGTCGTGCTTTCTAAGCCTTGACCACTTTTTGGGAAGTCGTGCTCGAGCAATTATTTCAGTTACGCTTGATTAGCTCCTATTTACGCGAGTCTGACGTTTGTTTCACTTTAAATGTGAAGCACTTTTATCTCTTTAATTACGGCATTGCGTTAGTTCCTTGGAAACATGCAAACGTCTTTAAAGCCTATTGATTGGTGCTTTTATTTTGTTTTGCCATTTCTTTTTCCCTCCCTTTAAACTTTGTTCGAAATCAAAGAGAGGTTTTCTTGCTTCTTTCATTTTCCTCCTTCTCTCTATCATCGAAAGACTTTTCTTTGTCTGACACTCTCAGATCGTTGGTGCTTCTACTGTGTTTCTGTTGCTATTGTTCCTTTCTGCCCTATAGGTTGGTATTTGTTTTCGATTTTCGTATTTTTTGGTTGATTGACAGCTATGACTTTCCTTCTGTTTGAACTTCTGGTGATGTTGCATGTCTTTTTTTTTAGGAAAGTTATGATCTTTTTGTCTTTTGCTTGAACAATTGTCGATGCTGGGGTTTTTGGTTTTCATTTGCGCTGATTTCTTTTTGGCGAAGGGGCTAAGGTTTTGACTCCTCGCATTTCTTCTTTCTCTGTGTCTGTGTTGCCTCTAAAAGGGTGCCCCTAGGGTTTAATGGTGATATTTAAGCCTTAGGGAGCCCATTTTCGTTGTTGTGTTTTGTTGGTTACTAGTTGCATTTTTTATTTCGTTCGAGTTGCTTGGTAGTGACCTTTCTTCCGTTTTCCTTTTGTAGGTGTAGTTTATGTCTTCACGTAGAAATATTGTTGAGATGTCTACGAAGGTCCCCCCCTGGTATGGCTGACTGGTTAGATTCTATAGTGTTGATGTGTGTTGCTGTGGCTGACCCCGAATATTGTGAAAAACTTAGGAGATTTGATTGGATTTTTAGTAGTAGTGATGATAAGAAGAACTACGAGCTGGTGTCGCCTAATCCTGAGGAGAGAGTTAGTTTTCTTCACTTAGGTCGGGCAGAGTGTCCTTTCTTCTACGCATATGACTATTTCTTCATCCGAACTCTTGGGCTTTTATGAAGATTTTTCAGTTATTATGCCAAGAGCTGGGTGTCCGACCTACCTTATCCCTTTTTCTTTACCTATTTGTGTTGATCAAACCGGGGGCGGCCAAGAAGAAGGCTTCTTGGATCTCCTTCCGGGCTAGCCAGGGGAGGAAGGTTTTTTCAATGTTTGATGACTCTTTTCGGTACTTTAGAAACTTCTATTTTAAACTCTGAACTGTTGCGGGCGTTCGCCCCTTCTTTCTAGATGAAAATGATGAGTCGACCTTTCCCTTATGGTGGCAAAAAGACCCTATAGTCCTCAAGTACCCGTGGGAGATTTTAGATGAGGTAGAAAAGGCTTTTGTAGGTGTTTTAGAGGAGCACTAGGGGGTGCCTCCTTATCTTGACACTGAGAAGTTTTTAGGGGATCCTGCTCTTTTCCGTTCCGAGCTAGGTAGTGTCCGACCTCTTCTTTTATAGAAAGTTTTCTTTTATTGGTTGTGATTTTGTCATTATCTACTATGTAACTGTCTCCCTAGCTTCATCTTAGAGATGGTGTCGTCTTCGGACTCAATGAAGGTTTTTCGTAAGGCAAAAAAGGCGGCAGCTGCCCAAAATTTGTGAAAGAAGACGTCGGGGGAGAGCTCTTTACAATTTCCCCCGAAGAAGCCGGAATCTGATCCTCAGGGGCCGAGGAAGATCATCCCGACCCCTAGAGTTCATACAGTTTCTACTGATCCACCCGTTGTGACTTCTGGTGTTGTCTCCTCCCCTACTTTAGCTGGCCCTCCTCCGAAGAAGCCAAGGACTGTCGGCCCTTATAATCTGGATGACAAGGAATTTGATGGTGTAGCTTTTGCCGCAAAGCTGATTGCCCCTTATAGTAAAGTTCCTCTTGATGACATGTCAATCCTTCATCATCTGGATTTTATATCAAGCAACAATATCCAGATGGCCAATCTCAGTGCAGCCTTGTCCCGGGTCGTCAAGGAATCTCCAGTCCGTGCTACTAAGGCCTTTTTGGAGGATGCTGATGAATGGATTTTTTATGGTATAGAATTTCACAAATGAAACCTTGTTGCAAGTATAGTTTCTAAAGCAACAAAAAATTCTTTCATACAAAAATTTGGTTGTCACAAGTAACAAACCATAATAAAAATAACCGAAGTATTCAAACCTCTGGTCGTCTCTCAAAGGAATTGCAGGGAAGTGTTCTTGTTATTGGTTATGAGATGTATATTTTGGGGTTTTGAAAAAGAAACATGAAAAGTAAATTGCAAAGTTATTCAAATGATAAAAAGGTCTTGGCAAGGGTTGATGGTCAAGGATCTCTATCTTTATCACTAACCTCAATATGATAATTGCAAGGATTAATCCCATTAAGTCATATTGTAACAAGTGAAGGAACGTCAAATGAGCTATATCAATCCAAGTCCATAAGTCCTAGCTACTCACTAATTGAATTAATGGAAGCTAGAGTCAATGACTATCAATTTTCAATCACTTGGACATTAGTAACTCAGGAGTTCCTAAGTTACCATCCCAAGCCAAGAACACCAAAAGTCTACTCTAACATCCTTTCAAGCAATTTATCAAACACTTGGAAGGCATAAAAGAAAAGCATAGTAAATTGCAAGAATTAATAAAACCTACTACTAATCAACACAAGTAATCAATAACAACAATCAAAGAAAACAAGATCTACATGAAATACCTCAATTTACATTAAAGGAAAATAGAAGGAACAAGAGTGCATCAACAACAAGTAAACAATTACTAGAATTAAAGTACAAAACTAGAGAGAGGAGCGGAAGAAGAACAAGAATTGATAAAGGAAAAGTAAATCAAAGCATGAATTAAACCTAGATCTAAGAATTTCTAATCTACCTATAACCTAAATCTAGAGAGAAGAGAGAGTTTTCCTATCTAGAAACTAACTCTAAACTAAACTATAACTAACTAGATCACTAATTGGTTCATCTCTCTTCAATCCTTGGGATAAATAGCATCAGAAGTGAGTTGGATTTGGGCCTGGGAAGCCCAGAAATCACCCACAGCGGATTCAATTTAATGAGGTCACATGCGAGCATCGACGCGTACACATGGGTCACGCGTACGCGTCACTTGGAAATTCTCCATCCACACGCACGCGTCATGTAAGCGTACGCGTCGCCATGTGACTGCACTTTCCACGCGTGCGCATCTTCTGTGCGTGCGCGTCTTCTGCGCATACGCATCGGTGAATGCATCCTAAATCCTTGGTTTTCCATGATTTCTCCACTTTGCATGCTTTTCTCTTCATTCATTTGATCCATACCTAGCCTTTTCAACCTGAATTCACTAACAAACACATCAAGGCATCAAGTGGAATCAAAGGTGAATCAAAATTAATCAATTAAAGGCCTAAAAAGAACATTTTCACACATAAGCATAATTTAGGAAGAAATCATGAAACCATGCCATTCCATTGAATAAATGTGGGAAAGGTGGATAAAATCCACCTAAATTAAGTACAAAATGTACCATGAAATAGTGGTGCATCAGATGCCAAGGCTGATTATGATAGGATGAAAGTTTTAAAGAAGGAGTTTGAGGCCAAAGCTGTTGGATTGGACTTGAAGTGGAGATGGAGAAGGCTCGGGCTACTCCTGCGGAGGCGGCTGCTAATTGATGAGCGGATAATTTATACGCTTTTTGGCATTGTTTTTAGGTAGTTTTTAGTAAGTTCAAGCTACTTTTAGGGATGTTTTCATTAGTTTTTATGTTAAATTCACATTTCTGGACTTTACTATGAGTTTGTGTGTTTTTCTGTGATTTCAGGTAAATTCTGGCTGAAATTGAGGGACTTGAGCAAAACTCTGAAAAAGGCTGACAAAAGGACTGCTGATGCTGTTGGAATCTGACCTCCCTGCACTCGAATTGGATTTTCTAGAGCTACAAGACTCGAAATGGCGCGCTCTCAATGGCGTTGGAAAGTAGACATCCAGAGCTTTCCAGCAATATATAATAGTCCATACTTTATTTGGGAATTGACGACGTAAAGTGGTGCTCAACGCCAAGTACATGCTGCTGTCTGGAGTTAAATGCCAGAAAAACGTCATGATCCGGAGTTGAACGCCCAAAACACGTCATAACTTGGAGTTCAACTCCAAGAAAAGCCTCAGCTCGTGGATAGATCAAGCTCAGCCCAAACATACACCAAGTGGGCCCCGGAAGTGGATTTAAGCATCAATTACTTACTCATGTAAACCCTAGGAGCTAGTTTATTATAAATAGAACATTTTAACTATTGTATTAGAGGTCTTTTTGACCACGTTTCATCTTTGGTCTCAGTTTTGTTTTATTCTTCATCTTAGGAGGCCATTGAGCACGTTTTGGGGGGGCTGGCCATTCGGCCATGCCTGAACCTTTCACTTATGTATTTTCAACGGTGGAGTTTCTGCACACCATAGATTAAGGGTGTGGAGCTCTGCTGTACCTCAAGTTTCAATACAATTACTATTACTTTTCATTCAATTCTCTCTTATTCTTATTCCAAGATATACGTTGCACAACAATTGATGAATGTGATGATCTGTGACACTCATCATCATTCTCACCTATGAACGCGCGTGATTGACAACCATTTCCGTTCTACCTTAGGCCGGGCGCATATCTCTTAGATTCCCCAATAGAATCTTCGTGGTATAAGCTAGATAGATGGCGGCATTCATGGGGATCCGGAAAGTCTAACCTTGTCTGTGGTATTCCGAGTAGGATACCGGGAATCCAGAAAGTCTAACCTTGTCTGTGGTATTCCGAGTAGGATTCCGGTATTGAATGACTGTGACGAGCTTCAAACTCCTGAAGGCTGGGCGTGATGACAAACGCAAAAGAATCAAGGGATTCTATTCCAACCTGATTGAGAACCGATAGATGATTAGCCGTGCAGTGACAGCGCATAGGACCATTTTCCCGAGAGGATTAAAAGTAGCCATTGATGATGGTGATGCCTTACATACAGCTTGCCATGGAAAGGAGTAAGAAGGATTGAAGAAAGAGTGAGTAGTGAAGTAGAGTTTCAAGAGGAGCACAGCACCTCCATACGCCTATCTGAAATTTCCACTATTGATTTACATAAGTATTTCTATCCCTTTTTATTTTCTATTTACTATTAATTATTCGAAAATCCATAAACCAATTTTAATCTGCCTAACTGAGATTTACAAGGTGACCATAGCTTGCTTCATACCAACAATCTCTGTGGGATCGACCCTTACTCACGTAAGGTTTATTACTTGGACGACCCAGTACACTTGCTGGTTAGTTGAACGGAGTTGTGAAAAGAAAGTGCTGAGTTAATGTTTTTGTGCACATACCAAAGAGCTAAAATTGTTGATCACAATTTCGTCCACCACTAATCTATCCGAGGAGATGGCCAAGAAGGCCATGGGGAGCTGTACTCAGACCTATGGTGAGCTGTTGGAGACTAGGGAAAGGCTTCAGTCAGCTCAGGATGACTATGCCGAGCTTCAGGGGCACGTGGTGAGTGGTATGACCGTGCTATATGAAAACATGAAGTCCCAAGTCCGAGTTCTTGCTCTTGATGCCGACCTGTCCTTGTTTAGCATGGATAACATTGTGGAGGATGGCAAGATTGTGCCTGCCCCTGATGATGATGATGAGGTTGCTCCCACTGTGTCGACAGTTAAGGTTTCTACAACTCTTGCTGCTGAGTCGTCCGCAGCTCCTTCTGCTGAGGTGGTTCCTCCTGACCCTGAGCCTGATGTGGAGATCCTCAATGGCCCGGACGGAGTTGTTGGAACCACCCCGATCTCGATGATCCCTCCTTCTCCCAAAGATGCAGCTACTGGGGAGAATTTGGATCCTTTATAATTCTCTTTTTCATATATCGTTTTCAATATGTATTTGATGTGGTTCAGTCTGTGGACCTTTTGAACTTCTGATGTTATAACCTTTTGGGATGGTTTCTTCTGACACTTTTCTAGTTGCTTTTTAGCAACTTTTATTTTAAAAACACTTTATACTCTTGGAGTGCCGTTTAGGCAGCCTTTGAGCCTTTAATGTTTTAATTTTTCGTATTTTAGTCTGTTTGAGTGATGCCTTGATTTGTGACGAGGTGCTTTTATTTGGAGGTTGTTTTTTCAACCCTTATATGGTCTTCGTGTTTTTTTGTGACGTGGTCCTTTTGTGGGTTTTCTATACGCTAGGATGATACCTTTCGAGGTGGTGTTTGTCTTATGGACCACGCTTTTTTGGTTTGTGTATGTCGCCCTTATGATTTGCCGTCCGGGATTTTTAGTCGAGTTCCAAATAACATTTTAGGTAGTGTTCTCATGTGAAACCTTTTCTTTTTAGTTTATTTGGACGACTTCTTAGCTCCGTCTTTGAGGTCGCGCTTCCACTTTAAGTAGTGTCCCATTTCAGGGCTTGTACCTTTTAGCTGAGAACTTCGGGCCTAGGTTTTTCAACCTTTTTGTCCTTTGTATGGTGTTTGTTCCCTTTTCATTGATCCTTTCATTGGTCCGACTTTTCTGTCGCGCTTTCTCAAGTTATTTTTAGTAATCCAATTTTTAGTCCGACCTCGTCAAGTCACTTTATATGGGTTACTTTTTATAACTTCTTGCATTAACATGAGCTTTATCGCTTCACCTTGCCGACCTCTCTTTAATCGGGCGATGAATTTTGCGTTTATAAGCGTAAATTAATGCGTCTTAATAGGAAATTTTTTTAGGGAATCTTAAAATTTTTTTCAAGTAATAAGTTATAAAATGTAAATAAGAATGTGTACATGCAAGCGCTTACCCCTCTAGTTCGGGCATCTTTTAGATCCTGGCCTGGTGCCTCATTAAAATACCTTTTAGGAAGAAGAGTGCGCCTTGGTCTGAGATTTTTTTCTAGCTATAGTACCTTCTTAGGTTACAGGCATGCCATGACCCCAGTAGCTCCCACCCTTGGAGGTTGGCCACCCTATAGTAACCTTTTCCTAGTACTTCTGTGACTCGGTATGGTCCTTTCCAATTGGCTGCTAGCTTCCCTTCTCCTGACTGTCCTGCTCCTGATCAGGGGAAAACTTGTCTCTCAACAAATCTCCATTCGGCAAGTGTACCGAATTTGTTGTCAAGTAAAAACTCACAATAGAGTGAGGTCGAATCCCACAGGGATTGATTGATCAAGCAACTTTAATTAGAGGAATGTTCTAGCTGAGCGAATCCATGAATAGAGTTGATACTTGCAGAAAATAAAACGGCGGGAAAGTAAATGATTGATAGTAAATTGCAGAATTGTAATTGGGAATGGGGGAATTGCTCATAAAAGTAAATTGCAGAAATTAAAGAGAATGGGTAAGATCAGAAATGGGGAGTTCATTGGGCTCAGGAGATGTTGCATTCTCCGGATCAATTTCATTCTCATCTCTTCCTCAATTAATGCATTCATTGATCTCCTTGGCAATCTTAAGTGATTGAACAACAATTTCTTGTGGTTCAATCTCTCAAATCTTGATCAATAGCCAATTCCTTGGTCAATTGCTCATGAGAGGAGATGAAGTATGGTCACTGATTATACCACATGCATTTCCCAAATCAAGTGTTGAGAGGGTTATAGCCACATACCTATCCACACCCAATTTGGTCCAGCATGAGAAAGCATTTCTAGCTGATCTCTTCATTCCTCTTTCAAGGTTCCGAAGAGATCCAAGTTTGAATAGCTTCTTTTCCAAGATAACTATCCAATTGGATGAAGATCGAAAGCTTTCAAGTAAAATCAAGAGGAAAGATAGAAGAAGAATAATGAAAACTAGTATTGATCCATCAAATTACAACAGAGCTCCCTAACCCAATGAAAGGGGTTTAGTTGTTCATAGCTCTAGAAATCAAAATCAAAGATGGAGAATACATGATAAAGCTAGAAGTGCAGAGAAAGTAAAATACAAAGAGTATTTCTATTTCCTAGCTCTCCGTCCGTCCCCCAAACAATTCAAAGCTACTCCTATATATACTACTCTTCTCAGCTTCTAGTTGGCTCTTCAAGTCCTGGGCCTTTGGATCTTGAGTTTGAAGCAGTTCCTTTCTTCATTTGGGCTTGGCTTTACTTGCAGAGAGAAAGTGTGAAGTGGGTAGAGACTTTAGCTTAAGACGTTAGGGGTGTTTAATATTTAGTGAAAGTATAAGTTTGAGAACGTTAGTGACACTTAACATTGTCACTAACGTTCCAATGCACCCCTTAGCCTCACGTTAAAGCCCACGTTAACTAGGTTAACGTGGCTTCTAACGTGGCTTTTGCCAACCTTCGAGAACGTTAGTGACACTCAACGTTGTCACTAATGTTCCAGTGTGCCCCTTCTTGCTTCACGTTAAAGCCCACGTTAACTAAGTTAACGTGGCTTCTAACGTGGCTTTTGCCAACCTTCGAGAACGTTAGTGACACTCGACATTGTCACTAACGTTCCAATGTGCCCATAGGTCACACGTTAGAGTCCACGTTACTAGGTTAACGTGGCTTCTAACGTGGCCAATCTTAGCCATCCCAACGTTAGCGACATTGTTGAGTGTCACTAACGTTGGCCCATCCTTCATTTCTCATCGTTAGCTTCCACATTAACCAAGTTAACGGCGAAGTTAACGTGGCTCTTGGGGTTTGTGTGGTTGCTTCAACGTTAGTGACAATGTTGAGTGTCACTAACGTTGTCGACAACTCTTCATCTCTTACGTTAGCTCCTACATTAACCACGTTAATGTGGGAGTTAACGTGGTACTTTGCACCTTAGGCCAACGTTAGTGGCAATGTTGAATGTCACTAACGTTGACTTCTCTTCCCCTTTTAACGTTAGAGGCCACGTTAACTAGGTTAACGTGGCTCCTAACGTGGCCATTTGTGAGCAATTGCCAACGTTAGTGACAATGTTAAGTGTCACTAACGTTGGCTCAACTTCTCTTCTCCACGTTAGAGTTCACGTTAACTTAGTTAACGTGACTCCTTAACGTGGCATTGATGGCTTTTGAGAGTGTTATTGGCAATCACTTTTCTCCTTAGCCTTGCAAGTTACTCCCATTCTTTGCTTCCTTTGTTCCTGAAATCAAGCAATAAAGTGCATCAAAGTTCTAATCCAAGTCATGGGGGATGCAATATCAATTTTGTCATTAAAATCATGCAAAATCCTCATGAAATCATGTAAAATGCACAATGCATGCTTGAATCAGGATGTAAATGATTTTCTACCCAAAACTAGCTTATTTCCTAAGAAAATGCAATGAAACTACCTAAAAACAGTAAAGAAAAGGTCAGTGAAACTGGCCAAAATGCCCTGGCATCACAACACCAAACTTAAAGCTTGCTTGTCCCGAAGCAAGTACTGGAACAAGAGAATGATGAATGTAATCTCCAGAGAAATGAGTCATTCTTATGGAAGTCATATTACTGATTTTATGGTGGTTTCATGCATAGCAACTTAGGTTCATTCCACTGCTGGCTTTCAGACCTTTATCATCTCCTAAAATACTCACTTTGTTATATCCCATGAGACCTTTATTTATTGATCCTTTTATTGTTATTTCAAGGGTTGTTTGTGTTCTTCAGGCTAAGTGCTCTGTAAGGGGGCAACTCTTTAAGATAAGCTTTCAGCCAACACTCCCGACCCAGTTGGTTCAAGGTGCTAGGTGTTGAAACACCCCTAAAGACTTACTTCCTCAAGTCTCTCCCCCATACATACACACCACAGGCATCTGGTTCATTTGTTTTCTTCCTTGAGACCTTGGTGTCCAGCACCTCTTTGGGTTACTAAGTGTTCTGTAGTGAGGGTTACTCTTGATAGTGGATTTTCAGCTGATAATCCCGGGTTAGTTAACCCATGTTACCAAGTGATAAAGCACCCCCAAGAGCTTATTCATCCAAGTAGATCCCCCACACAGGAGCACCACAGACCCATGTCTTAAGGTAAACCATTGGTGCTTAGCCTTATTGCTTATTCTTTGTCTTTTGTTTTTCACTTCCATTGTTCTTTCCCTTTTCTCTTATTAGGATCTTGTTGTTATCTTAGTCTCATGGGTATATCAAAAGTAAAGTATTCAGGATAAATAGTTGTCATCCTAACCTTGTGGTTGAACCAACTTAGCTAACTTATGATTACCCCCCCAAAGATTCATGAATACACTTCCACATTATGGGCTCCACTCTGGTCTTTTGTAAACACTCATTCTCTTTTTCATTTGATTCTAAGGGAACAAACATACAAATAAGTAAATGAAAGATGCAGTGAGACTTAAAACCAGAATCACAGACCATGCTCAACAACAAGGTAGAGTTTAAAAACATGTTTAGACTCATTGGTAACCATTAATCAAGATTGCATTTGGGCTTCCAATGTTCAAACTGTAAATACATGGAATTAAGTGACAATACAACCATCATATGACAACTTCTAATCGCCTTCTTTTCGTCCTCCTCCTGCTCTTTGCTTCCTCACTTCCTTGAGTGAAGGTGCACCATAAAATTCCTATAAAGTTATTGGAAGTTGCTTGTTCCCACAGCACTTTGAGAAATAGTTAGCTTGCATGTGCTTGTGTCTTATGAACTTGATTTGGTGTGTGAACACCAAACTTAGTTCCTTGCTTAGTACACAATCTTGCATATATGCTGACAAACTCATATCTTGTTGTTAACAAAACAATTATTAACTAAAGTCTAACCACATCTAAGTGGTTTCCCTCGATTGGTTAGAGCTAGCAATGCGTTTTGGGAGCGGGTGTAATTCTAACTAAATGTCCTTTTGGTGGAACACCAAACTTAGCTCCTTGCAATACAGAGGAAACAACTTGTGATCTTTATTGAAATGAAGATAAAAATGAACTACTTGAGGTTGGGTTACCTCCCAACAAAGCACTTTTTTATATCGTCGCTAGCTCGACGAGTCCTCACTTACTTGAGATGGTATTTCATCCTGGGGTTTTCCCCCATGTTGCCCAGATAATGCTTGAGTCTTTGTCCATTCACTGTAAAAGTCCTTTCTGAAACTTCATTCATGACTTCTTTGTGTCCATACGGCGAGACCTTTGTGACAAGAAAGGGTCCGGACCACCTTGATTTGAGTTTTCCTGGGAACAGTCTTAGTTTGGAATTGTATAGGAGCACTCGCTGCCCCCTTTCAAAACTCCTGGGTGCAAGATGTGAGTCATGTCTTCTCTTTGCCTTCTTCTTATACATCTTGGTATTTTCATAGGCTTGTGACCTGAATTCCTCCATCTCTTGCAGCTGCAGCAATGCTGTCAAAATTTAGTATCTTGATAGCCCCTATAGCCTTGTGTTCTAGCTCCAGTGGTAAGTGACAAGCTTTACCATACACCAGCTGATATGGGAACATTCCAAGTGGTGTTTTGAATGCTGTTCTGTACGCCCAAAGAACATCATCCAACTTCTTTGACCAATCCTTTCTTGATGCACTCACAGTCTTTTCCAGAATCCTCTTTAGTTTTCTATTGGATATCTCGGTTTGTCCACTTGTTTGGGGGTGGTAAGGTGTGGCTACCTTGTGTTTTACCCCATATCGTAGGAGAAGAGCCTCTAATGGTCTGTTACAAAAGTAGCTCCCTCCATCACTGATGAGGGCTCTTGGGACTCCAAACCGGCTAAAGATATTCTTCCTGAGGAAGTTCATAACCACCTTGTTATCATTTGTTGGAGTTGCGATCGCCTCTACCCACTTGGAGACATAATCCACATCTACTAAGATGTACTTGTTTGCATATGAAGTTGGAAACGGCCCCATGAAATCTATTCCCTACACATCAAACAATTCCAGCTCTAAGATGAAATTTTGTGGCATGGCATTTCTTTTGGGCAAGTTTCCAGCTCTTTGGCATTCATTGCAGCTTTTTACCAGTTCCTTGGCGTCCTTGAAAAGGGTCGACCAAAAGAACCCACTTTGTAGAACCTTTGCTACATTTCTGTCCCCTCCAAAGTGACCTCCATAACTTGAGCTGTGGCAATTCCATAGGACCTCTCGTCCTTCTTCTTCCGAAACACATCTTCTGAGGACTCCATCTGAACACTTCTTGAAGAGATATGGCTCGTCCCAGAAAAAGTATTTTGCATCATTCATGAGCTTTCTTTTCTGATGTTTATGTATCTCTGGTGGTAAAACCCCAATGGACTTGAAGTTAGCTATGTCTGCAAACCATGGAGCCTTGTGAACTACCATCAATTGCTCATCAGGGAAGAGCTCGTTCACATGAGTATCATGTGCCCCACCTTCATCCTGAGGGATTCTGGAAAGGTGATCTACTACCTTGTTCTCCACTCCTTTCTTGTCTCTGATTTCAATATCAAATTTCTGCAACAATAAGATCCATCTTATTAGTCGTGGTTTTGATTCTTGCTTAGAAAACAAATATTTAAGTGCTGTGTGATCTGTGAAAACAATCACTTTTGCACCAATGAGGTACGATCTAAACTTGTCAAATGCGAAAACTATTGCCAGCAGTTCCTTTACGGTTGTGGTATAATTTCTTTGAGCATCATTAAGGACCTTGCTGGCATAGTATATCACATGGACTAAGTTGTCTTTCTTCTATCCTAACACTGCCCCTATTGCAAAATCAGATGCATCACACATCAGTTCAAATGGTAAGTTCCAGTCAGGTAGGGAAATGATAGGTGCAGATGATAATCTCATTTTCAAGTTTTCAAAAGCTAACATGCATGTTTCATCGAAGACAAATGGTGTATCAGATACAAGGAGATTGCTTAAGGGCTTGGCTATCTTTGAAAAATCTTTAATAAACCTTCTGTAAAAACCAGCATGCCCTAAAAAGCTCCTAATTGCCTTGACATCACTGGGTGGAGGAAGTTTTTCAATGAGTTCCACTTTGGCTCTGTCCACCTCAATGCCTTGGTTAGAGACCTTATGACCAAGGACTATTCCTCCTGTCACCATGAAGTGACATTTCTCCCAGTTCAAGACCAGGTTGGTCTCTTAACATCTTTTCAATACCAAGGCAAGGTGTTGTAGGCAGGTAGGAAAAGAATCTCCAAATACTGAGAAGTCATCCATAAAGACTTCGATGAATTTCTCTATCATGTCTGAGAAGATAGAAAGCATGCAGCGTTGGAAAGTTGCAGGCGCATTACATAGCCCAAATGGCATTCGCCTGTAGGCAAACACTCCATATGGGCAAGTGAATGAGGTTTTCTCTTGGTCTCTAGGATCAACCACTATTTGGTTATATCCTGAATAACCATCAAGAAAACAATAATATGCGTGGCTTGCAAGTCGTTCCAACATCTGATCCATGAATGGAAGGGGGAAATGATCTTTTCGTGTAGCTTCATTGAGTTTTCTGTAGTCTATGCACATCCGCCATCCAGTGACCGTCCTTGTAGGGATTAATTCATTCTTCTCATTTGGAACTACAGTGATTCCTCCCTTCTTTGGGACAACATGTACAGGGCTGACCCATGGGCTGTCTGAGATAGGGTAGATCACCCCTCCCTGCCATAACTTCATAACTTCTTTCTGCACCACCTCTTTCATGATTGGGTTCAGCCTCCTTTGAGATTGAATGGACGGTTTGGCATCCTCTTCTAGCAGTATCTTATGCATGCATATGGTTGAACTGATTCCTTTTAAGTCAGCAAGAGTCCATCCAATGGCATCCTTGTGCTTCCTCAATACTTGGAGTAGTTCATCCTCTTGATTCTGGCTGAGGGATGAGCTTATGATCACTGGGTAACTTTCATTTTCTCCTAAGTATGCATATTTGAGAGTAGGTGGCAGTGCCTTGAGCTCAAGTTTGGGTGCTTCTGACTTTTGGTTCTCTGCTTTTGGTGCTTCTTGTATATGAATTTCTGCTATCCCCATTTCTTCACTTGACTCATACTCCTCTTCCATGACTCTCTCTGGCTCTTCTGGTCCTTCATCTTCGAAGCTCTCCTGCACTTCTTCCTCAAGTGCATCTAATCTCATGCATTCCCTGAATTGTTCTGGTGGGTAACTCATGGCCTTGAATACATTGAATGTCATATTGTCATTGTGTAATCTTAAGGTAAGATCACCTTTTTGGACATCAATGACAGCTCCAGCAGTGGCCAGGAAGGGTCTTCCTAGGATAATGGAGGCCTTGGCTTCCTCCTGCATGTCCAACACTACAAAATCGGCTGGAAATATGAAGTCTCCCACCTTCACCAATAAATCCTCTACTATGCCATGAGGGAACTTGAATGATCGGTCTGCCAATTGTAAGGCCATTTTTGTTGGTTTAGCCTCCTCGATCTTCATCTTCCTCATCATGGCTACTGACATCAAATTGATGCTGGCTCCTAAGTCACAGAGAGCCTTCTCTACTGTGATCTCACCTATGACACAGGGGATCTGAAAACTCCCTGGATCCTTCAATTTATGGGGTAATTTGTGCTGAATGATAGCACTACATTCTTCGGTCAGTATCACAGTTTTGTTGTTCTTCCAGCTTCTCTTCTTAGTCACGAGCTCCTTTAAGAACTTGGCATAGAGAGGCATTTGTTCTATTGCTTCAGCAAAGGGTATGTTGATTTGTAGCTTTTTGAAGATTTCTAAAAATCTCAAAAACTAGTTGTCATCTCCTTTTTTCTTCAATTGCTGAGGTATGGAACTCTCAGGACATCTGGCTTCAGCTTCCCTTCTTCTTTTTACACTTTAGAGGTTGTGGCTTGATTTCCATCTTGCTTTTCTCCTTCATCAATTGAGTCTTCTTCTAGTGTCTTCTGGTCAAATTCCTTCAGTTCCTTCCCACTCCTAAGAGTGATAGCTTGACACTCCTCTTTTTTGCTTTGGTTGTTGCTAGAAGTCTGATTGAATATGTAACCAACTTGTATCTCAAGCTTCTCGATGGCAGCATCTTGGTTCTGCATATTTGACTGCACTTCCTCTCGGAATGTTTTACTGTCTTGGATGTCTCTGCATATGCTTTCAAGTAAGGTTTCAATCTTAGAGATTTTGTCATCAAATGAAGAATGGGCTGTATTGTTGTTGGGGTTGTGACTTCTCTGATCTCGGCCTTGGTCTTGTTGATTCCCCCACCCAAAGTTTGGGTGATTCCTCCATCCAGGGTTGTAGGTCTTTGAGTATGGATCATGGTGTTGTCTAGGTGAATTCCCAATGTAGTTAGCTTGCTCCTGAGTGCCCTCTTCCTCTTCACTTGCTTCCTCTTGAGTTGAAGTGGTGATTGCTGCTACTTAACTTCTTTCCATCTTCTTGGTGAGGTCAGCTAACTGCTTGGTGATGAGCTTGTTTTGAGCCAGCAGAGCATCTACATTGTTTAGCTCCATTACCCCTCTAGTGTTCCCTCTTTCGGAAGCATAGAAGTAGTCATTCTCAGCTACAGTTTCAATGACATCTATGGCTTCCTCAATGGTCTTCTTGTTCAAAGAACCTCCGAATGAATGGTCTACGGCCTTCTTTGATTCATATGACAGTCCTTCATAGAAGATTTGCAGCTGCACCCATTCATTAAACATATTTGGTGGATACCTTCTTGTTAGGTCTTTGAACCTTTCCCAAGCTTCATAAAGTGTCTCCCCATCTTGCTGTCTGAACGTCTGTACTTCAGTTCTCATCCTATTGATCCTTTGCAGGGGGTAAAACCTTGCCAAAAACTTATTCACTACCTCCTCCCAATTTGTCAGGCTTTCTTTTGGGAAGGATTCGAGCCATTTGAATGCCTTGTCCCTGAGTGAGAAAGGGAACAAGAACAGCCTATAGACATCCTGGTGGACTCTATTGGACTTCACTGTGTCACAAATCCTCAAGAAAATGGTCAAGTGTTGATTCGGATCTTCTTGAGCACCTCCTCCAAATGAGCAATTATTCTGCACAAGAGTGATGAGATGAGGTTTTAGCTCCAAATTATTGGCATGGATGGTTGGCTTTTGGATGCTACTTCCGCAGTTCCCTGGGTTTGGGTTGATATAAGAGCCCAAGACTCTTCTATCCTCCCCACAAGGATTTGCTCTACCTCTTCCACCATGGTTGTGAACCTCTTCCTCACGATGGTCTTCCATGGTTGTTTCAAAGTATTCTTCAAAGTGTTCTTCCTCTTCTTCAGCACCAACCACACGTTTTTCTTTTGCCTCCCTTCTTAATCTCAAGAAGGTTCTCTCAGGTTCAGAATCAAAGGAAGTTTAAGCCCCGCCTCTTCTCCCTGTCATACAACCAACAGAGTACAAGCAAAGAAAAGAAATGCAGAGAGTATTTCGTTAGGATTACTGTTAGTGTCAGTGATGCATTATATCAAACAGTTAGTGGGGTTAGTGAACTGAATTGTAAATAACAAAGAAAAACTAAGAAACAGGGGAGGGGAGAAATTAACTAAGATAGAAAGCAAATTACTCAAACAGAAAATTAAATCAAACAAAACAAAAATGCTCAATCTAGTGATCCTCTAATGTAATCATTGTCGATGCACAATCAATCTCCGGCAACGGCACCATAAACTTGATCAGGGGAAAACTTGTCTCTCAACAAATCTCCATTCGGCAAGTGTACCGAATTTGTCGTCATGTAAAAAATCACAATAGAGTGAGGTCGAATCCCACAGGGATTGATTGATCAAGCAACTTTAATTAGAGGAATGTTCTAGTTGAGCGAATCCATGAATAGAGTTGATACTTGCAGAAAATAAAATGGCGGGAAAGTAAATGACTGAAAGTAAATTGCAGAATTGTAATTGGGAATGGGGGAATTGCTCTTAAAAGTAAATTGCAGAAATTAAAGAGAATGGGTAAGATCAGAAATGGGGAGTTCATTGGGCTCAGGAGATGTTGCATTCTCCGGATCAATTTCATTCTCATCTCTTCCTCAATCAATGCACTCATTGATCTCCTTGGCAATCTTAAGTGATTGAACAACAATTTCTTGTGGTTCAATCTCTCAAATCTTGATCAATAGCCAATTCCTTGGTCAATTGCTCATGAGAAGAGATGAAGTATGGTCACTGATTATACCACATGCATTTCCCAAATCAAGTGTTAAGAGGGTTATAGCCACATACCCATCCACACCCAATTTGGTCCAGCATGAGAAAGCATTTCTAGCTGATCTCTTCATTCATCTTTCAAGGTTCCAAAGAGATCCAAGTTTGAATAGCGTCTTTTCCAAGATAACTATCCAATTGGATGAAGATCGAAAGCTTTCAAGTAAAATCAAGTGGAAAGATAGATCCATCAAATTACAACAGAGCATCCTAACCCAATGAAAGGGGTTTAGTTGTTCATAGCTCCAGAAATCAAAATCAAAGATGGAGAATACATGATAAAGCTAGAAATGCAGAGAAAGTAAAATACAAAGAGTATTTCTATTTCCTAGCTCTCCGTCCGTCCCCCAAACAATTCAAAGCTACTCCTATATATACTACTCTTCTCAGCTTCTAGCTGGCTCTTCAAGTCTTGGGCCTTTGGATCTTGAGTTTGAAGCAGTTCCTTTCTTCATTTGGGCTTGGCTTTACTTGCAGAGAGAAAGTGTGAAGTGGGTAGAGACTTCAGCTCAAGACGTTAGGGGTGTTTAACATTTAGTGAAAGTATAAGTTTGAGAACGTTAGTGACACTTAACATTGTCACTAACGTGGCTTTTGCCAACCTTCGAGAACGTTAGTGACACTCAACATTGTCACTAACGTTCCAGTGTGCCCCTTCTTGCTTCACGTTAAAGCCGACGTTAACTAAGTTAACGTGGCTTCTAACGTGGCTTTTGCCAACCTTCGAGAACGTTAGTGACACTCAACATTGTCACTAACGTTCCAATGTGCCCATAGGTCACACGTTAGAGTCCACGTTACTAGGTTAACGTGGCTTCTAACGTGGCCACTCTTACTATCCCAACATTAGTGACAATGTTGAGTGTCACTAACGTTGGCCCATCCTTCATTCCTCATCGTTAGCTTCCACGTTAACCAAGTTAACGGGGAAGTTAATGTGGCTATTGGGGTTTGTGTGGTTGCTTCAACGTTAGTGACAATGTTGAGTGTCACTAACGTTGTCGACAACTCTTCATCTCTTCCGTTAGCTCCTACGTTAACCACGTTAACGTGGGAGTTAACGTGGTACTTTGCACCTTAGGCCAACGTTAGTGACAATGTTGAGTGTCACTAACGTTGACTTCTCTTCCCCCTTTAACGTTAGAGGCCACGTTAACTAGGTTAACGTGGCTCCTAACGTGGCCATTTGTGAGCAATTGCCAACGTTAGTGACAATGTTAAGTGTCACTAATGTTGGCTCAACTTCTCTTCTCCACGTAATAGTTCACGTTAACTTAGTTAACGTGACTCCTTAACGTGGCATTCATGGCTTTTGAGAGTGTTATTGGCAATCACTTTTCTCCTTAGCCTTGCAAGTTACTCCCATTCTTTGCTTCATTTGTTCCTGAAATCAAGCAATAAAGTGCATCAAAGTTCTAATCCAAGTCATGGGGGATGCAATATCAATTTTGTCATTAAAATCATGCAAAATCCTCATGAAATCATGTAAAATGCACAATGCATGCTTGAATCATGATGTAAATGATTTTCTACCCAAAACTAGCTTATTTCCTAAGAAAATGCAATGAAACTACCTAAAAACAGTAAAGAAAAGGTCAGTGAAACTGGCCAAAATGCCCTGGCATCAGCTCCTATATCATTTCGAATTAGGATGAGGTCGTTAGTGGGGCAGCTTTGTTAGATTTCTTTCTACTTATAACTTGAGGCCATTCGGCTCTTTAGTGCCTCCTCTCTAATTCGAACTCTTTCTCAGACTTCTGGAAGTAAGTCGAGCTATTCCCTTTGTGCCTGAGAGTTGGTATCTTCGTTGTAGAGGATCACCCTTGGGGATCCTTCTTCTACCTCTACGGGAATCATTGCATCCATTCCATAAGCAAGTCGGAAGGGTGATTCCCCGGTAGTGGAGTGTGGTGTTGTCCGGTACGCCCATAGGACCTGGGAGATCTCTTCAGCCTAAGCTCCCTTTGCGTCCTATAGTCTCTGTTTTAGCCCGGCCAATATGACTTTGTTGGTGGCTTCCGCCTGTTCGTTGGCTTGGGGGTGTTCTACAGAGGTGAATTGGTGCTTTATTTTTAGATCGGCTACCAAGTTCTTGAAGCCCATGTCGGTGAACTGAGTGCCATTGTCCGTGGTGATGGAGCGTGGGACCCCAAACCTTGTAACAATGTTTCTGTATATGAATTTTCAACTTTTTTGGGAGGTGACAGTGGCTAACGGCTCTGTGTCAATCCATTTTGTGAAATAGTCTATTCCTACAATGAGGTTGAGCCAGCACTTTGTGAATGGCCAGGGTGAGGTGGCACATATGAGTTCTTCGGGTGGTGCGATATGAAAGTTGGCGTGCTTCTGGCATGGGGGGCATGTTTTGACGAGCTCTGTTGCTTCCTTTTGCAAGGTCGGCCAGCAAAAACCAACTAGAAGTACCTTTTTGGAAAGAGCTCGTGCCCCGAGGTGGTTGCCACACATGCCACCGTAGACTTCTTCTAAGACTTCCCTGGTAGCGGAGGTCGTAATGAATTTTAAGAGGGGTATTGAGATCCCTCTCCTATATAAGACGTCGTGCACTATGGTGTAGTACTGTGCTTCTTGTATTAGCCTTTTTGCCTCCTTCTTATCTGTGGGGAGTGTTTCGGACTTGAGGTAGTTGATTATGGGAGTCATCTACCCTTGGTCCTGGTTTGATATACTTAGGACCTTTTCTTCTTCTGAAGTTGATGGGTTCTATAATGTTTCTTGGATGAGGCTTCTGTTGTTGCCGCTCGTGCCTCTATAATGTTAATGGCTAGTTTTAAAAGTGCATCGGCTCGGGCATTTTGTTTCTGAGGTATATGTCGGATCTCGTACCCCATGAAGTTTTTGAGCTATTTTCTGGTCTTGTCGATATATTTTTTATGGTGGGATCCTATGCATATTAGCTTCCTTCTATTTGTGAGGTAGCTACTTGTGAATCACTGAAGATAGTAAGCTTTTGGGCTCCGACTTCCCTAGCCAGCTTCAAGCCTGCTAGTAGGGCTGAGATATTTTTTCATGGTGGGATCCTATGCATGGTAGCTTCCTTCTATTTGTGAAGTGGCTACTTGTGAATCACTGGAGATAGTAAGCTTTTGGGCTCCGACTTCCCTAGCCAGCTTCAAACCTGCTAGGAGGGCTTCATACTCAGCTTGATTATTTGAGGCGGAAAATTCGAACTTTAAGGAGAGTTCGAGTTGGGTTCCCTGGTCACTTTCTAGGATGATGCCTGCTCCAATTCTGACTTTGTTGGATGAGCCGTCAACATAGAGGTTCCATCCGATGGGGGTGCATGGGGTATCGGTGTATTCGGCGACGACGTCGCCTAGGTACTGAGACTTGATGGCTGTCTGAGCTTCATATTTTAGGTTGAATTCGGACAACTCAACTACCCATTGTAGGATTCTGCCAACTAAGTTGGTTTTGTGCAGGATACCTTTTATGGGTTGGTTGGTCCGTATTCGGATGGTGTGGGCCTGAAAGCAGGGCCTGAGACGTCGGGAGGTGAGTATAAGTGCACAGGTGAACTCCTCTATTTTTTGGTAATTTAGTTCAGTCCTTTGTAAAGCCTTACTAATAAAGTAGATGGGTTGTTGTCCATTCTCGTCTTCCCTGACTAGGGCGGAGCCTATCGCTCGGCTTCCCACAGCAAGGTATAGGATCGGTTCCTCTCCTTGTCGGCGTCGGGTTAGGATGGGTGGTTGTCCCAGGAATGTCTTGAAGTCTTGGAAAGCTTGTTCACATTCTGGGGTCCATTCAAACCTCTTTTCTTTCTTTAATGTTGCGTAGAAAGGAAGAGATTTTAAAGCCAATCCGGCTAGGAATCTAGACAGAGCCGCTAGTCTTCCATTGAGCTGTTGTACCTTTTTGACACAGGTCGGGCTTTTCATGCTGAGTATGGCCTGGCATTTATCTGGGTTTGCTTCAATCCCTCTTTGGGTGAGCATGAAGCCCAAGAATTTGCCAGCTTCTACCGCGATAGTGCACTTTGCGGGGTTTAGCCTCATCCCGTGCTTTCTTATGGTGTCGAATACTTCGGCGAGGTTAGGTAATAGCGCTTCTTCTCTTTGTGTCTTTATCAACATGTCATCTATGTAGACCTCCATCAGCTTTCCAATGTGGTTGGAAAAAACTTTGTTCATCAACCTTTGGTATATAGCTCCTGCATTTTTAAGTTTGAATGGCATGACCACGTAGCGATAGTTTGCCCTTGGGGTTAGGAATGAGGTTTTCTCTTGGTCGGGTTGATGCATCGGGATTTGGTTGTACCCCGAGTAGGCATCCATGAAGGAAAGGTACTTATATCCTGATGAGGCGTCGACTAGGGTGTCTATATTCGGGAGTGGATAGGGATCTTTTGGGCAGGCTTTGTTGAGGTCGGTGTAATCAGTGCAATCTGCCACTTTCCATTTGACTTTGTGACCAATACGACATTAGGCAACCATAATAGTTATTTGACCTCCCTTATGAACCCTACCTCTAGTAAGGCTTGTACTTGTTCTTCAACGGCTTGTGACCTCTCTGAGCCGAGCTTTCTACGCTTCTGTTGCATTGGCCTAGATCCGGGGTACACTGCCAGTTTGTGCCACAACATTCTAGGATCAATACTGGGCATGTTCACAGCCTTCCATGTGAATTGGTCGGAATTCTCCCTTAGGAATTTTGTCAACAGCTCCTTTTAGGTTTGCACCAATATTTGTTATTTTTTCTTGGGAGTCTCCGATTTGGACCTTTTTTGTCTCGCCTTCTGGTTGTGGACGGAGTTCTTCTTCTGTCTTGCCTTCTGGTTATGGACGGAGTTCTTCTCTAGCCTGGGCTCCTCCGAGTTCAATGGCATTGGATTCCTTGTCGCTGGGGTCGCCCTTTAGGTTTAGGCTTTCATTATAATAGCGTCGCGCTAGCTTTTGGTCTCCTTTGACAGTGGCTATGCCTTTTGGGGTTGGAAATTTCATGCATAGGTGTGGAGTGGAGACAACTGCAGCGAGCTAGTTTAATGTTGTCCGACCTATGAGGGCTTTGTATGCGGAGCTTACGTCGACGATGATGTAATCGATACTCAATGTTCTAGATTGGGCTCCCTTTATAAAGGTAGTGTGTAATGGGATGTATCCGAGTGGTCTGATTGGGGTATCTCCTAGCCTGAACAGGCTGTTGGGATACGCTCTGAGCTCCTTCTCTTGTAGCCCGAGCTTGTCAAAAGCAGATTTTAATAGGATATCTGCAAAGCTTCCTTGATCAACCAATGTTCGGTGGGAATTGGCATTGGGAAGTATGATGGTAACGACCACGGGGTCATCATGCCCAGGGATGATGCCCGTGGCATCTTCTTGAGTGAAGGTGATAGTGGGGAGATCGGGCGACCAGTCCTCTTCTCCGACATGGTACACCTTTTTAAGGTGTCTTTTGCAGGATGACTTAAAGATCCCTCCTCCTGCAAATCCTTCGTTTATCATGTGAATATGTCTCTCAGGGGTGTGAGGGGGACGTTCAGCTCGTCCGCCCTCTTCGTCCCTTCTTCTCTTTTTTGGTTCGTCCGCTCTATTGGCTAGGAAACGATCTAGTCTCCCTTCTCGTGCTAGTTTTTCTATGAAATTCTTTAGGTCATAGCATTCGTTGGTAGGGTGCCCGTAGAATCGGTGATATCTACAATACTTTGTCCAACTTCCTCCTCTTTTCTGTTTAATTGGACGAGGGAGCGAGATCCCGTCAGTGTTGCATATTTCTCGGTAAACATTACCCGAAGAGGGGTGTAATTGTGGTATTTTCTGGACTTCCTTGCAGATTGGTCCTCTTTTTTCATGGACTCTTTATCCTTATCCCGAGGTGGATAGCAGAATCCGGTTCTTGAGGTTTCTCCTAATCATGAGTTCTCCTCCCTGTTGATGTATTTTTCTGCCCTTTTTTGTACCTCGTTCAGAGACGTTGGGTGTTTCTTTGATATGGAGTGGCTAAATAGTCCTTCTTGTAAGCCATTCATGAGTCCCATAATGGCTGCTTCTGTAGGAGGATTTTGTATGTCAAGGCATCCTTTATTGAATCTTTCCATGTAGCTGCAGAGGCTTTCTCGATCTCTTTGTTTAATTCCAAACAAGCTTGGAGCGTGTTTGGCTTTATCCTTCTTAATGGGGAATCTAGCAAGGAACTTTTTTGTGAGATCGTCGAAGCTTACGATTGACCTTGGAGGCAGGCTGTCGAACCACTTTATTGCTGTCTAGGTCAAGGTGGTCGGAAAGGCTTTGCAACGAGTTGCGTCCGAGGCAACTGTGAGGTACATTTGGCTCCTAAAGTTGCTGAGATGATGACTTGGGTCAGACGTACCATCGTATGGGATCATGTCAGGGGCTTTGAAATCTTTCGGGACTTTAGCCTTCATGATTTCCTTCGTGAATGGGACTTGGTCCTTGTGGGGGCTATCTTCACGGTTGGATTAAGCGATTTTAATTTTGAGGTCGGCTTCAAGCTTTAAGAGCTTGTCTTCTAACTCTCGACACCATCTTGTTTCTCTCCGGAGATCTTGCTCAACTTCTTGCTGACGTTCGACTTCTTGTTTGAGCTGTTTGAGGTAATCCTGCTGTTCTCAGATGGCATCTAATATTTGTGTGTTCTGAGGCTACTTGTCCTCCTTGGATTGGTGTATTTCTTTTGATGCGGCATCTGTGTTCTTAAGTGGCGTTCCTTCTTCCAATCCACTGTTATGGTGGTTGGCAGGGTTGTTTGCCATGGTGATGGGATGACTTTCAGGGTTCCCCGGCAACGATGCCAATGTTCCGAGGGTAACCTGAAACTGAGAGGTCGATCTCGTATGAGATCTTCTGGATTGATCAAGGCTGTTGAGTCCGACTTGTTAGAGTAGGAACTGCTGTGGGTCCTCGTTCGCCGGAGGGGGTGGTACCTGCAAGAGACTCCGATGTTTATGTTATCAAGGGCTTTAGGCAGGTTTTTTGTAGAATTCAAGTATGAGTTATACCTGGGTGCTCCAGTGTATTTATAGTAGTGCCTGACGATCGTTAGAGATAAGTTAGTTATGTTATCTTATCTTTGGTGGGTGAGATCGTTATGTTTTGGTCAACCGCCTTATAATGGATGGTGCCTTTTCTTCCTGGGCCTCCTTGGGGCTTTCTTTGATTTTTCTTGGCGGTTTATCGGACCTCTTTATAGGTAGGTTGGTGGTCGACTAGCCGAGTAAGAGGTCGGTCGATTTGTCTTAACCTGGGGCTCGTAGTTTGGATCGGGGTATGAACAATAAGGTTGAAGAACGCAAATAGATTTTAGAATAGAGAACCAAACACGAATTGAGATTGAACAGTAATACTTTTATTAATCCAAAAAACTCAGTAGAGCTCCTCCCCTTAACCTAGAATGTTTAGAGACTCATACTGATAGGAAATACAATGTGAAACGTGTAAAGGGTCAAAAGTCCTTATCAAAAAGTGATCTTCTCCTTTAAATACTAAACTAATGACTAAGGATTACATAAGAAGGGTAAAACAGTCTTTTATTGAAAAAATCCACTTTCGGGGACCACTTGGTGAGTATTTGGGCTGAGCTTTAGTGTCTCCCATGTGCTAGGAGTCCCTAGGGGCGTTGAACACTGGCTAAGGGCATTGGACGCTGGTCTCCTCCTTGTGGGAATTGGACAATAGAATAGGGCTGGAGGCTTGCATTGAACGCCAGTTTTGGGCATCTAATTTTGAAGCAAAGTATGAACTATTATACATTGATGGAAAGCCTTGGATGTTAGCTTTACATAGCCGTTAGAAATGCTCCATTTGGACTTCTCTAGACCCAGAACAGCTCTTTTGAGTGCAAAGAAGTCAGATCCTAACAACATCTGCACCACTTTCTCTGTCTCTGAATCAGACTTTTGCTCCAGCTCCTCAATTTCAGCCAGAAAATATCTGAAATTGCACAAAAACACACAAAATCAAAGTTGAATCCAAAAATGTTAATTCTGCACTAAAATCTATTAAAATATAATAAAACTTAAATAAAACATGCTAAAAACTATATGAAAATGATACCAAAAAGCGTATAAAATATCCCTTCATCACAACACCAAACTTAAATTGTTGCTTGTCCCCGAGCAACTAACAAGAAAGTAGGATAAAAAGAAGAGTAAGATACAATAAATTTTAAAGTTTTCAATGCAGCGCAGTTTCAATTAAATGAGCGGGACTTAGTAGATTTTTGCTTCTGAGTAGTTTTGGCATGTCACTATCCATTGAATCTCAGAAGTGTTGGTCTCTTTAGGAACTTAGAATCCAGATGATATTATTGACTTTCCTAATTCAGTTCTTTTTTATTCCTGAACACAGCCTTTAGAGTCTTGGCCGTGGCCCTAAGCTTTTTCCAGTATTACCATCGGATACATAAATACCACAGACACTTAACTGGGTGAACCCTTTCGGATTGTGATTCAGCTTTGCTAGAATCCCCAGATAGAGGTTTTCAGAGTTCTTAAGCACATTCTGTTTGCTTTGGATCATAACATTAACTGCTCAGTCTCAAGCTTTTTACTTGATACCTTCACTCCAAAAGCATATAGTTAGGGACACTGTTCATTTGGAGTGTGGTGATGATTGGATTTTTGACGGCTTAGAAATTCACTAATGAAATCTCGTTGTAAAGTATAGTTTTTAAACCAACAATAGTCCTTTCATACAAAAGATTGTTTGTCACAAGTAACAAACCCCTAAAATTAATAACCGAAGTATTCAAACCTCGGGTCGTTCTCCCTAGGAATTGTAATGAAGTGTCTTGTTATTGATTGTGAGTTATTTTTGGGGTTTTAATAAGGAACATGAAAGATAAATGGCAAGAAAGTAAACTAAGGCCTAAAAAGGTCTTGGCAAGGGTTGGTGGTCAAGGATCTCTATCCTAATCACTAACCACAATATGAGAATTGGCAAGGATTAATCTCATTAAATCATCCTCTAACTAGTAGTAAAGGAAAGTCAAATGAGCTATATTAATCCTAGTCCATAAGTCCTAACTCTCCACTAATTCAATTAGTGAGAACTAGAGTCAATGGATCCCAATCATCAATTACTTGGACATTAGTAACTCAAGAGTTCCTAAGTTACCTTTCCAAGCCAAGAACATAAAACTCTACTCTATAATCCAACCAAGCATTTTCTCAAACACTTGGAAGGCACAAAAGAAAAGCATAGTAAATTGACAACAAGAATGAAATCTAACAACAATTATTGAAAGGAATTAACAACAACAATCAAAAGAAACACATTTATTATGAATTACCTTGATTGAATTGAAAGAGAGTAGAAGAAACAAAAGTAGATCTACAACAAAACACAAGAACAACATGAAGGAAATTACAACAAATGAATGGAAGAAGAATGAATGTAATAACAAGGAATTAAGAAGATAGAAGTAGAAGAAGATGAATTAAAATCTAGATCTAAGAACTAAACCTAATCCTAATCCTAATCCTATAGAGAAGTGAGAGCTTCTCTCTCTAGAAACTACTTCTAAAACTAAACTATGACTAATGATCAAAAGTTAGTTGATTCCTCTTCAATCCTTGGCTTAAATAGCATCAGAAATGAGTTGGATTGGGCCCACAAGGCTTCTAAAATTCGCTGGCCACGTTTTGCTTTAAGTGAATCAGGTGGCAGCAACGGCACGTGCGCGTACTATGCGCGTACGCGTCACCATGCGCAGTTCAACCATAGCAAATCTTATACCATTCCGAAGCCCCGGATGTTAACTTTCCAACTCAACTGGAACCGCATCATTTGGACCTCTGTAGCTCAAGTTATGGTCGTTTAAGTGCGAAGAGGTCGGCTTGACAGCTTTCCGGTTCTTTCATTTCTTCATGAGTTCTCCAACTTTTCATGCTTTCTTTCTTCATTCCCTCCAATCTTTGCCTCCTAAACCTTAAATCACTTAACAAACATATCAAGACATCTAATAGAATCAAGGTGAATTAAATTTATTTATTTTAAGACCTAAAAAGCATGTTTTCACTCTTAAGCACAATTAAAGGAGAATATACAAAACCATGCTATTTCATTGAATAAATGTGGGTAAAAGGTGATAAAATCCCCTAAAATCAATACAAGATAAACCCTACAAATGGGGTTTATCAACCTCCCCACACTTAAACCAAGCATATCCTCATGCTTAAACCAAGAATGAAGTCAAGGGCATGGCATTTATTCAATGGAACTAACTAAATGCAATCTACCTATATGCAACTATCTAAATGAATGCAATTGCTTGGTCAAAATAAATAAATTCCCAAGAAGCATATATGCACAAGGACTAAGGACTAGCAAGTCTAATCCACAATTGAATTGAGCTATTAAATATTTTTACAAACTTGCATGAAAAGTGATGATCGTAGGTGGAAACATGTAATTGAGCCTCAAACCCTCACTGGTAGTGTTTGCACTCTATTCGCTCAAGTGTTTAGGGTTGATTCTCTCAATTCTCCCCTAATCACGCTTTCCAAGATTTGTTCTTCTTCTAATAATCAACATATATTTCATGCATGCATACAAGTATCATTAGGTCTTTTCTTTGGTTGTAATGGGGCTAGGGTAAAGGTAGGATGCATATATGGTTAAGTGAGCTTGAATTTTGAATCTTTGATAAGCTTAAACTTCCCACCTAACCTATGACATCCTATACAATTAAGTTCTAACCTTACTACCCATTTTTCACTTTTTTTTTCACATACTCATGTATCCCTTTTTCATTTCACAACACTCATACATTGATTTTATTGAGCTACACTTTGCTTTGGGGCATTTTGTCCCTTTTTATTCTTTCTTTTTCTTCCTTTTTTCTTTCTTTTTCTATATTTTTTTCTTTTCCATATTTCTTTTTTTCTTTTTCTTTTCTTTTTCTCATTTTTTTATATACAAGAGCATCAATGCATAAGGTTTTACATTTGAGTAATACATGAGTATGTACCCAATTCCCAATATTTTCAATAACAATACAAAACTACCCTTTTATTCACCCAATGTCCCAAGGTTCCCACACTTGAATGATACTCACACACACTAGCCTAAGTGGTGGACGAAATTGTGATAAAAGAGTTCCAAGCACTGTTAGAGAAGCTCACAACTCCGTTCAACTTAATCAGCAAGTGTACTGGGTCATCCAAGTAATACCTTACGTGAGTAAGGGTCGATCCCACAGAGATTGTTGGTATGAAGCAAGCTATGGTCACCTTGTAAATCTCAGTTAGGCAGATTAAATGGTTATGGATTTCAAAAATTAATAATAAATAGAAAATAAAAAGGGATAGAAATACCTATTGATGAGCGGATAATTTGTACGCTTTTTGGCATTGTTTTTAGTATGTTTTTAGTATGATCTAGTTAGTTTTTAGTATATTTTTATTAGTTTTTAGTTAAAATTCACTTTTCTGGACTTTACTATGAGTTTGTGTGTTTTTCTGTGATTTCAGGTACTTTCTGGCTGAAATTGAGGGTGATGAGAAGTCATCATATACCCATTTTTCAAGCTAATTTCACTTGTTTAGCTAGCATTTATGCACTTTCTTGCATTCTAAGTAAGTGATTTGGAGTGAAAATGCATAACTTCTTTAAATCAAGCAACCACCATGAATTTAATGTTAATCATGAGGTTTAAGCTAATTTTAATTGCATTTTAATTGATTTATAAGCCTCTTGAATTCAGTGATACTTTGAGTGGTTGTTTGGTTTATTTTAGGTGAAGAAAAGAAAAGAAAATGAAAAGCGTGGCCTAAGAAGCGTGACACAAGAAAAGGAAAGCGTGGCCAAAGAGGAGAGAAGCGTGCCGCAACTAATGAGGGAAGCAACCTTGCCCTCCACAAGGGCAGACTGCCCTCTAGGAGGGCAGCATTAAGTGACCAAGCCAAGGAAGGCAACTCTGCCCTGCCCACTCCAAGGGCAGAGCACAAAATGATGCCTTGGAACCAAGAGAAGCAAACTCTGCCCTGCCCTTGTGGAGAGCAGAATCGGGCTCCATGAGGAAGAAAATCAAGAAGAAAAGATCAACTATGCATGCTACAAGGCTCGAGCAAGGGACCATGAGGAAGCCAAAGACTAAGGGTGACTAGCGTGCCAAAAAGCCAAGAGAAAAAGAAGCGTGTTTGCATCGGCCCAGGTTCGAACACGGGCGTGCAATATGGCAACCCTGCCCTGCCCTTGGCGCGGGCAGGGCAGCATTTGAATTGGCACAGTCTTGGCGCACCATTTCTCACTCTGGCGCACCAATTTCCTCGTCCTGGCAGCATCTGGCGCGCGCGTTTCCTCCCTGGCGCACCAAACCGATCCTGCCCTGCCCTTGGCGCGGGCAGGGCAGCGTTTTTCATTCCTGGCAGCACCATCCGCACGCACTAACGCCCCCTGGCAGCACCATCCGCACGCACAACGCTCCCTGGCGCACCAAACTTTCCCGCCCTGCCCTTGGCGCGGGCAGGGCAGCCTCTGGCGCACCAACCTCGTGCCAGACTCGCACCAGGACGCGCCAGAATCACAACACGCCGCACCAACTCGCACATGGCCGCACCAAATCCATGCACCAAGCTTCATTTTTCTGCCCTGCCCTCCACAAGGGCAGGGCAGCCTCCTGGGAGTGGTTTTTGGGCCAAAATTCAAATTAAAAATTCATTTGAATTCATTTCTTCACCAATCCAAAAGCCCATCCAAATCCCATTATCCAAGAATAGAAAGTGTATAAATAGGACTTAGTTTGATGTAATTAGGACCTTTAGCTACCTTTACTTTGAGCTTTGAAATTTTGCTTTCATTTTGAGCTTTTAACTTTTGTCTTTGAGCTTTCTTGAGAGATTTGTCCGAGCACCAAGAGGATCAAAGGAGAATTGATTGATCTCCTTCCTCACTTCTCTTGGGCAATTCTACTCTTCTGTTTTCTGAGCATTGGGTGTGTGAAATTGGGGAAATTCTGTCCCAATTCCCATTCAAGCTCTTTGCATTTTATTTTCTGCATAATTGAATCTCAATTCTGTTCTTCTACTGCTTTATCTTTAATTTTTTTGTCAATTGCTTAGTTAATTCAGATCTGGGAAGGAAATTGGGTTTTAGGCTCTGCTACCTAAGCCCTTGGGATCCTGAGATCATAATTCACTCTTGGTTCTTCTGTGAACCTCTGCTGCATTTTATTTCAATTCTGTTTGAATGCTACTTGCTCCTGATTTAAATTCTGCTCAATCTCTTGCTACAATTTACTTCAGCTTTGTTTAGATCTTGCAATCACATTCCTCAATTCCCTTTTATATTCAAGTCATTTATCTTTCTTGCCCTTTAAGTTACTGCAATTTAAGTTTCTTGCACTTTAAGTTTCAGTCATTTACTTCCTTGCTCTTTAAGATTCTGCACATTTACAATTCTGTTCTTCAATTTACTGCACTTTTCCCTTCCCTCTTTACATTTAATGTCATTTACTTTCTGTTAAACACAAATCACTCAACTAAAACTTGAATCGCTTGACTAAATCAACCACTAAACTAAAATTGCTCAATCCTTCAATCCCTGTGGGATCGACCTCACTCATGTGAGTTATTATTACTTGATGCGACCCGGTACACTTGCCGGTGTGTTTTGTGTTGGATCGTTTTCCACACATCAAGTTTTTGGCGCCGTTGCCGGGGATTGAAATAGATTGACAATGATTAAGTGAAGTGGAGGTCTAGATTAAGCATTTTTCTTTTCTGTTGTTCTAACTCTCACTAACACACTAACTGTTTGAATTTTTGCTTAAACTAACTGAACCTTCATTCTAGCTATAGATTGAAGTTTCATTGGCTTTCTGGGTTTGTGTGTTTATTGTTGTGTGTTTGTATGTCAGGTACAGGGAGATCCGCTCCTATCATCACTGAAATTGATCCAAGGACTCTTCGGAGAATAAGAAGAGCTGAAAGAGGGAAGTACATTGTTGGAGAAGAAGAAGAATCTGAGGAGGAATTCCAAGATATGGAAGGAGATACCAATCAACCAGGAGACGGAGCCAATAATAATCAACAACAGAGAAGAGTTTTGGCTTCATACACATTTGCAAATGCCAAGCATTGTGGGAGTAGCATTCTTCCTCCCAATGTCAATGCAAATAACTTTGAACTCAAGCCACAACTCATCACTCTGGTTCAAAACAATTGTTCTTTTGGAGGAGGGCCTTTGGAAGATCCAAACAAACATTTGTCCACTTTCTTGAGAATATGTGACACAGTGAAGACAAATGGTGTACCTCCTGATAGCTACAAGTTGCTACTCTTCCCATTCTCTCTCAGGGATAAAGCAACTCAATGGCTAGAGACTTTTCCAAAAGAAAGCATCAATACTTGGGATGACTTAGTGAGCAAGTTTCTTGCCAAATTCTACCCCCCTCAAAGAGTCCTAAGGTTGAAGACAGAGGTTCAAACATTCACTCAAATGGAGGCCGAGAACTTATATGAAGCATGGGAGAGATATAAGGCTCTATTGAGGAAGTGTCCACCAGAGATGTTCACTGAGTGGGATAAGTTGCAAAACTTCTATGAGGGACTCACTCTTAAAGCTCAAGAAGCTCTTGATCACTCTGCCGGAGGCTCTCTACAACTCATGAAGACCACAGAGGAAGCTCAAAACCTCATTGAGATGGTGGCCAACAACCAATATTTCTTTGCTCATCAAAGACAATGCCAACCATCATAGAGAAGAGGAGTCATGGAGTTGGAAGGAGTTGATTCAATCTTAGCTCAAAACAAGATGATGCAGCAACAGATTCAACAACAATTTGAGCAAATGGCTAAGAGAATTGATGGCTTGCAAGTGGCAGCAGTGAACACCACAAGCCAACCTCCAACCACTTGGGTGCAAAATGAAGAAACTCAAGAGGAGCAACAACAAGAGCAAGTCCAATACATGCACAACCAAAATCCTGGAACAAATGAAGTCTATGGTGATACCTACAACCCATCTTGGAAGAACCATCCCAACCTTAGATGGGGAGACAACCATACCCAAAACCAACAACCATGGCAAAGAAACACAGGCCAAAACAATTGGAAAAACACAAACCATAACTCCCAGCCAAACACTAACCAAAACTCATACAGAAAACCACAAAACAACTACCCAAATTCTAACCAATACTCACCCAATAACCACCCAACTAACCAAAACACTTATATTCATCCATCAACACCCCAAAATCAAACCATCTCCCAAGACTCACAGAGGATCACCAATCTAGAGCTACTCTTGGAGAAACTAATGAAGAGCCAAGAATTGACAAACAAAAATCAAGAAGCCTCCATGAAGAACCTAGAGAGGCAGATTGGACAAATCTCTAAGAAGATCTCTGTTGAGAAGCCATCAAGTTCACTACCTAGTGACACCATTCCCAACCCAAAGGAAGAATGCAAGGTTGTGCAACTAAGAAGTGGAAGGGTGTTGACAGATGGTAACCAAGGAGCAACAAAGAAGCTTATGGAGAATGACACTGAGCCAACAAAGAAGGATGAAACCATCAACCAAGACAAGATAAGCAAGAGTGCTTCAGAAAAGCTCACAGAGGAAGACAACAAGCCACAGAATTTAAAAAAAGGCAAGCAAATCATGGAGGAACCAATTCCAAAACAGCATCAAGTGGTGAAGAGCTCAACACCACCACTGCCTTACCCACAAAGATTTCACAAGGAAACAAAGGACCAGCACTTCCACAAATTTCTTGAGACTTTCAAGAAATTGGAAATTAACATACCTTTGGCAGAGGCTTTGGAGCAAATGCCCTTGTATGCTAAGTTTCTAAAGGAGCTCATCAACAAGAAAAGGGATTGGAATGAGAAGGAAACAGTGATGCTCAATGAGGAATGTAGTGCCGTGCTCCAAAAGGGAATCCCACCAAAACTCAAGGATCCAGGGAGTTTTGTAGTGTCATGCACTATAGGCAAACTATCCTTGGATAAAGCCCTTTGTGATCTTGGAGCTAGTATTAACTTGATGCCTTTGTCCATGATGAAAAAGCTTGCCATAGAAGAACTCAAACCCACCAAGATGTCACTAGTCATGGCAGACAGGTCAATCAAGATACCAAGTGGAATTGTGGAGAATTTGCTAGTAAAGGTTGGAGAGTTTATCTTCCCTGCAGACTTTGTAATCCTTGATACTGATGAGGAAGGCAACAATTCAATCATCTTGGGCAGACCATTTCTAGCAACTGCAAGAGCCATTATTGATGTGGAAAAAGGGGAAATGATTTTCAGAGTACACAATGAGCAAATGATCATCAATGTTTTTAAGTCAATGCAACACCCCCCAGAGAAGGAAGATCATTTGAGGGTGGATATGATAGAAAGCTTGGTGGAAGAAATGTTAGACATTGATCAACATGAGCATGAAAAGGACAATCAAGAAACAATAGAGGAACATGTGGCTGAAGCTTTCATAAACAAAGGAGTGGAACCAAGCAAGAAAGAAGAGGTGCAAAAGCAAGAACTGAAGCCATTACCTTCTCATCTCAAATATGCATTTCTTGGGACTTCAGAAAGCCTCCCGGTGATCATCAATTCATCCTTGACAAAGAAAGAAGAAGGAGAACTTCTTGATGTTCTCAGAGCCCACAAGGATGCCTTAGGATGGACCATTGATGACCTAAAAGGCATCAGCCCTACAATATGCATGCATAAAATTCTTTTGGAAGACAATTCCAAAGCAGTAATTCAACCTCAGAGAAGATTAAACCCTGCAATGAAGGAAGTTGTCCAAAAGGAAGTGATGAAGTTATGGAATGCAGGAATTATATATCCCATTTCCGATAGCTCATGGATAAGCCCAGTCCAAGTGGTACCAAAGAAAGGAGGGATGACAGTCATTACTAATGAAAAGAATGAGCTCATTCCCACCAGAACGGTGACAGGGTGGAGGATGTGCATTGACTATAGAAGGTTGAATGATGCCACACGCAAAGACCACTTCCCACTTCCTTTCATTGATCAAATGCTTGAAAGGTTGGCTGGCCATGCTTATTATTGCTTCCTTGATGGCTATTCTGGGTATAATCAGATAGTGGTGGATCCAAAAGACCAAGAAAAGACTTCATTCACATGCCCAGTTGGGGTTTTTGCCTATAGAAGAATGCCATTCGGATTATGCAATGCCCCAGCCACTTTTCAAAGGTGTATGCTTTCCATTTTCTCAGATATGGTTGAAAAATTCTTAGAGGTTTTCATGGATGACTTCTCTGTTTTTGGTGATAATTTCAATACTTGCTTAAACCATCTAACTCTTGTTTTGAAACGGTGCCAAGAAACTAATTTGGTTTTGAATTGGGAGAAGTGCCATTTCATGGTACCTGAGGGAATTGTTCTTGGTCATAAAGTTTCAAGAAGAGGAATAGAGGTTGACAAGGCAAAAGTTGAAATAATAGAAAAACTCCCTCCACCAACTAATGTGAAATCTGTTAGAAGTTTCTTGGGGCATGCAGGATTTTATAGAAGGTTCATCAAAGATTTTTCTAAAATAGCCAAACCTTTGAGTAACCTTTTGATGAATGATCAACCTTTTGTTTTTGATAAAAATTGCCAGCATGCTTTTGAAACTTTAAAACAGAAACTCACAACAGCACCAATCATCACACCCCCGGATTGGAACTTACCATTTGAACTTATGTGTGATGCAAGTGAAATTGCAATTGGTGCTGTACTTGGACAGAAAAAGGGAAACCTGCATCATGTCATATATTATGCAAGTAAAGTATTAAATGAAGCTCAAAAAAATTACACCACAACAGAGAAGGAATTGTTAGCTGTGGTTTATGCATTTGATAAGTTTAGATCGTACTTGATAGGATCTAAAATTGTGGTTTATACTGATCATGCTGCTCTCAAGTATTTGATGTCAAAGCAGGATGCTAAACCAAGGCTTATCAGATGGATTCTACTCTTACAAGAATTTGATATTGAGGTGAGGGACAGGAAAGGCACTGAAAATCTAGTTGCTGATCACCTGTCAAGGCTGCCACCAGAGACAATTCAAAAGGCTGCATTACCTGTGAATGAAAGCTTCCCAGATGAACATCTCATGCAAATCCAACAAACACCATGGTTTGCTGATATAGCAAACTACAAAGTAGGGAGAAAGATACCACAAGAATTCACTAAGCAACAAGTGAGGAAACTAATCAATGAAGCAAAGAAGTTCTTATGGGATGAACCCTATTTGTTCAGAAGATGCTCTGATGGAATAATCAGGAGATGTATTCCTGAAAGTGAAACAAAAGATATATTATGGCATTGCCATGGCTCAGCTTATGGTGGACACTTTGGTCCAGAAAGAACAGCAGCAAAGATTCTACAAAGTGGTTTCTATTGGCCAACCATCTTCAAAGATGCCAGGGAGTTTGTCCACCAATGTAATGAATGTCAAAGAGCAGGAGGATTAACAAGAAGGAACGAAATGCCACAAAACTTCATTTTGGAAGTAGAATTATTTGATCTTTGGGGCATTGATTTCATGGGACCCTTTCCTCCCTCCTATTCATTTAGATACATCTTGGTAGCAGTAGAATATGTTTCAAAATGGGTGGAAGCCATAGCCACAACTACCTGTGATGCACAAGTTGTCCTTCAATTCCTAAAGAAGCACATTTTTACTAGATATGGAGTGCCCAAGGGTCTCATCAGTGATGGTGGTGGCCATTTTTGTAATAGACAAATGGAGAAGCTTCTCCACAAATATGGAGTTATTCACAAGGTAGCCACACCATATCATCCCCAAACTAATGGTCAAGCAGAATTAGCAAACAGGGAACTAAAGAAGATCCTAGAGAAAACAGTTGGTAGCACAAGAAAGGATTGGGCTCGGAAGTTGGAAGATGCACTTTGGGCATATAGAACAGCTTTTAAAACTCCTATTGGGAAGTCTCCATTTCAACTGTTATATGGCAAAGCCTGTCATCTCCCTGTAGAGCTTGAGCACAAAGCCTTTTGGGCCACTAAACTTCTAAATTTGGATTCTGAAGCAGCAGGAGAGAAAAGATTGTTGCAGCTGAATGAGCTAGATGAGTTTAGGCTAGAAGCCTATGAAAATACCAAGATATACAAGGAGAAAGCTAAGAAATGGCATGACAGGAAGATTTTGAAGAAAGAGTTCAAACCAGGACAACAAGTACTCTTGTATAATTCACGGCTCAAGATATTCCCTGGCAAGCTTAAGTCTAAATGGACTGGTCCATACTTGGTGACTAAGGTTTTTCCTTATGGGAGCATTGAATTACTAGATGAAGCAACAAAGAATCAATTTACAGCAAATGGTCATAGAGCAAAATTGTACCTAGGAGGGCAATGGAACAAAGAGAAGGAGGTCCAGAACCTGAATCCCTCTTGAAGCAAAAATGAAGATGTCAAGCTAATGACAATAAAAGAGCGCTTGTTGGGAGGCAACCCAACCTGAGGTAGTTTCTTTTCATAGCTTTTCAATAAAAATGTTGAGTAATTGTTGTGCATTGCAAGGAGCTAAGTTTGGTGTTGCACACCAAAAACAATTTGAGGGAGAATGAAAACTTCTAAGTTTGGTGTTCCACCAAAAATATCAATTAACACATTCTCACCTCTTGCATGATTCTAGCTCCAAGTAATCAAACCTATTATTCAACTGTTGAATTGTTTTCTAGCTTTAATTCCATTAACCTTTAGCAAGAATACATGGTTTCAAATATGGTTAACTTGGTACATCTGAGACAGTGGCAAAACAATTAAGTTTGGTGTTCACACACCAAAACAAATCCTAAAACCACACTCAACATTATGCACACTAACCATATAACTAAGGGCTTGAGAAGCAAGCAACTTTGAGGATTATGCAGGACAAGAGTCAATAATTGAAGACATTATGCATCTTGACTCAAAGAGGACACAACAGAAGGAAAAATCAAAGAGCTGCAACTTCAAAGGTTGTATCTGAACTTAATCCTTGCTGCTGTGTGATGTTTCGAATCTGGAAGCCATTGTATTTCTTGCTAAAGTGTTCATTTAGCTACAAGTGAAATGGTTTGTTAAAAATGATGAGTCTGCATAATGCTTGTATCCATCACTTAGCTTTAAATATTGCTTTGCTTCCCAATTGCTTAAATAAAAGAGTTTGGTTTGAATTGAAAAGTAAAATGTCCAATGTTGCATGAGTATGAATGGAAGTTGGTGGTGGCACATGTGTTTGATTAAATGCATAACTCATGAAATAAGTGTTGCATAATATCATTCTCATTCAATTGTGAGTTAGCTTGCTGTCATAAAAACTCATATCAAGAATGAAACAACCCTTGGTAACAAAAACAGAAAGAAAAAGGAAGGAAAAAGCCAAAGTGGCAAGAAAAACAAAGAGTAAAGGTTGGACACCAATGGCTTAAACCTTAGGACAAATGTCTGTGGTGTTCTTGTACTGAGATCTGCTTGGATGAGTAAATTCTAAGGGGTATTTTGAAACTCGGTCACTTAGATCAACTGATTTGGGATGGCCAATTGAAAATCCACAATAAAGAGCAACTTAGATACAAAGCACTTAGTAATCCAAAGAGATGCTGGGCATCAATGATCCTAGGAAGAATTAATGAGCTAAGTGTCTGTGGTGGAAAGATGTTGAGCAAAAGAAAAGAAAATAAAGCCAAAGGCTATGCTGCAGCATTTGACACCCAACCTATAAGAGAATAACAAGCTTGTTAAAGCATTATAAGCCAAGAAGAGTTACCAAGGGAGTAATCAAAAGAAGAGTTTTATAACCGCAAGTTTAGCAAACCTTTGATGCAAAGTGTGTATTATGCAGCAGCAACAATAAATGAGTGTCATTGTCTGCATAAATGCCCCATAGATCAAGTTCTGCTATCTGCATAATAAGGATATATACACTTGTCTTATTCATTCCATTTTCTCTTAGTTTTGATGCTTGCTTGGGGACAAGCAATGTTTAAGTTTGGTGTTGTGATGACAAGTCATCATATACCCATTTTTCAAGCTAATTTCACTTGTTTAGCTAGCATTTATGCACTTTCTTGCATTCTAAGTAAGTGATTTGGAGTGAAAATGCATAACTTCTTTAAATCAAGCAACCACCATGAATTTAATGTTAATCATGAGGTTTAAGCTAATTTTAATTGCATTTTAATTGATTTATAAGCCTCTTGAATTCAGTGATACTTTGAGTGGTTGTTTGGTTTATTTTAGGTGAAGAAAAGAAAAGAAAATGAAAAGCGTGGCCTAAGAAGCGTGACACAAGAAAAGGAAAGCGTGGCCAAAGAGGAGAGAAGCGTGCCGCAACTAATGAGGGAAGCAACCTTGCCCTCCACAAGGGCAGACTGCCCTCTAGAAGGGCAGCATTAAGTGACCAAGCCAAGGAAGGCAACTCTACCCTGCCCACTCCAAGGGCAGAGCACAAAATGATGCCTTGGAACCAAGAGAAGCAAACTCTGCCCTGCCCTTGTGGAGAGCAGAATCGAGCTCCATGAGGAAGAAAATCAAGAAGAAAATATCAACTATGCATGCTACAAGGCTCGAGCAAGGGACCATGAGGAAGCCAAAGACTAAGGGTGACTAGCGTGCCAAAAAGCCAAGAGAAAAAGAAGCGTGTTTGCATCGGCCCAGGTTCGAACACGGGCGTGCAATATGGCAACCCTGCCCTGCCCTTGGCGCGGGCAGGGCAGCATTTGAATTGGCACAGTCTTGGCGCACCATTTCTCACTCTGGCGCACCAATTTCCTCGTCCTGGCAGCATCTGGCGCGCACGTTTCCTCCCTGGCGCACCAAACCGATCCTGCCCTGCCCTTGGCGCGGGCAGGGCAGCGTTTTTCATTCCTGGCAGCACCATCCGCACGCACTAACGCCCCCTGGCAGCACCATCCGCACGCACAACGCTCCCTGGCGCACCAAACTTTCCCGCTCTGCCCTTGGCGCGGGCAGGGCAGCCTCTGGCGCACCAACCTCGTGCCAGACTCGCACCAGGACGTGCCAGAATCACAACACGCCGCACCAACTCGCACATGGCCGCACCAAATCCATGCACCAAGCTTCATTTTTCTGCCCTGCCCTACACAAGGGTAGGGCAGCCTCCTGGGAGTGGTTTTTGGGCCAAAATTCAAATTAAAAATTCATTTGAATTCATTTCTTCACCAATCCAAAAGCCCATCCAAATCCCATTATCCAAGAATAGAAAGTGTATAAATAGGACTTAGTTTGATGTAATTAGGACCTTTAGCTACCTTTACTTTGAGCTTTGAAATTTTGCTTTCATTTTGAGCTTTTAACTTTTGTCTTTGAGCTTTCTTGAGAGATTTGTCCGAGCACCAAGAGGATCAAAGGAGAATTGATTGATCTCCTTCCTCACTTCTCTTGGGCAATTCTACTCTTCTGTTTTCTGAGCATTGGGTGTGTGAAATTGGGGAAATTCTGTCCCAATTCCCATTCAAGCTCTTTGCATTTTATTTTCTGCATAATTGAATCTCAATTCTGTTCTTCTACTGCTTTATCTTTAATTTTTTTGTCAATTGCTTAGTTAATTCAGATCTGGGAAGGAAATTGGGTTTTAGGCTCTGCTACCTAAGCCCTTGGGATCCTGAGATCATAATTCACTCTTGGTTCTTCTGTGAACCTCTGCTGCATTTTATTTCAATTCTGTTTGAATGCTACTTGCTCCTGATTTAAATTCTGCTCAATCTCTTGCTACAATTTACTTCAGCTTTGTTTAGATCTTGCAATCACATTCCTCAATTCCCTTTTATATTCAAGTCATTTATCTTTCTTGCCCTTTAAGTTACTGCAATTTAAGTTTCTTGCACTTTAAGTTTCAGTCATTTACTTCCTTGCTCTTTAAGATTCTGCACATTTACAATTCTGTTCTTCAATTTACTGCACTTTTCCCTTCCCTCTTTACATTTAATGTCATTTACTTTCTGTTAAACACAAATCACTCAACTAAAACTTGAATCGCTTGACTAAATCAACCACTAAACTAAAATTGCTCAATCCTTCAATCCTTGTGGGATCGACCTCACTCATGTGAGTTATTATTACTTGATGCAACCCGGTACACTTGCCGGTGAGTTTTGTGTTGGATCGTTTTCCACACATCAGAGGGACCTGAGCAAAAATCTGATTCAGAGACTAAAAAGGACTGCAGATGCTGTTGGATTCTGACCTCCCTGCACTCGAAGTGGATTTTCTGGAGCTACAAAAGCCCAATTGGCGCGCTCTCAACGGCGTTGGAAAGTAGACATCCTGAGCTTTCCAGCAATATATGATAGTTCATACTTTGCCCAAGATTTGATGGCCCAAACCGGCGTTCAAAGTCACCCTCAGGAATTCCAGCGTTAAACACCGGAACTGGCACCAAAATGGGAGTTAAACGCCCAAACTGGCACTAAAGCTGGCGTTTAACTCCAAGAAGAGTCTCTACATGAAATTGCTTCATTGCTCAGCCCAAGCACACACCAAGTGGGCCCGGAAGTGGATTTTTATGTCTTTTACTCATCTCTGTACACCCTAGGTTACTAGTTTTCTATAAGTAGGACCTTTTACTATTGTATTGAGACATCATCGGCGGGTAGTTATCTTTGTTTTGATGCTATCTTAGATCATTGGGAGGATGGCCATTCGGCCATGCCTAGACCCTGTACTTATGTATTTTCAACGGTGGAGTTTCTACACACCATAGATTAAGGTGTGGAGCTCTGCTGTACCTCGAGTATTAATGCAATTACTATTGTTCTTCCATTCAATTCCGCTTGTTCTTGTTCTAAGATATCACCTGTTCTTCAACTTGATGAATGTGATGATCCGTGATACTCATCATCATTCTCACCTATGAACATGTGACTGACAACCACCTCTGTTCTACCTTCGATTGGGTGAATATCTCTTGGATTCCTGATTGCACGATGCATGGTTGATCGCCTGACAACCGAGTGCTCGCCTGACAACCGAGCCAACCATTCCATGAGACCAGAGTCTTCGTGGTATAGGCTAGAACTGATGGCGGCATTCAAGAGAATCCGGAAGGTCTAACCTTTTCTGTGGTATTCTGAGTAGGATTCAATGATTGAATGAGTGTGACGTGCTTCAAACTCCTAGCAGGCGGGGCGTTAGTGACAGACGCAAAAGTATCGATGGATTCTATTCCGGCCTGACCGAGAACCGACAGATGATTACCCATGCTGTGACAGAGCATAGGCAACGTTTTCACTGAGAGGATGGGAGGTAGCCACTGACAACGGTGAAACCCTACATGAGCTTGCCATGGAAAGGAGTAAGAAGGATTGGATGAAGACAGTAGGAAAGCAGAGAGACGGAAGGGAAGGCATCTTCATGCACTTATCTGAAGTTCCTACCAATGAATTACATAAGTACCTCTATCTTTATCTTTGTGTTTTTATGCGTTCATCACCATATCCATTTGAGTTTGCCTGACTAAGATTTACAAGTTGACCATAGCTTGCTTCATACTAACAATCTCCGTGGGATCGACCCTTACTCGCGTAAGGTTTATTACTTGGACGACCCAGTGCACTTGCTGGTTAGTTGTGCGAAGTTGTGTAATGCCATGGTATTGAGCACCAAGTTTTTGGGGTTCATGACCGGGGATTATGAGAGTTGTGAAAAGTATTGTTCACAATTTCGCGCTACCACCTATGTAAATCAATAGTGAGAATTTCAGATAGGCGTATGGAGATGCTGTGCTCCTCTCGAATCTCTACTTTTTTATTACATTTATCCAATCCTTCCTACTCCTTTCCATGGCAAGCTGTATGTAGGGCATCACCATCATCAATGGCTACTTTTAATCCTCTCAGGAAAATGGTCCTATGCACTGTCACTGCACGGCTAATCGTCTGGAGGCATCACCCTTGTTGATAGCTACATCAATCATCTGTCGGTTCTCAATCAGGTTGGAGTAGAATCCATTGATTCTTTTGTGTTTGTCATCACGCCCAGCCTTCAGGAGTTTGAAGCTCGTCACAGTCATTCAATACCGGAATCTTACTCGGAATACCACAGACAAGGTTAGACTTTCCAGATTCCCGGAATCCTACTCGGAATACCACAGACAAGGTTAGACTTTTCGGATCCCCATGAATGCCGCCATCTATCTAGCGTATACCACGAAGATTCTGTTGGGGAATCTAAGAGATATGCGCCCGGCCTAAGGTAGAACGGAAGTGGTTGTCAGTCACACGCGTTCGTAGGTGAGAATGATGATGAGTGTCACGGATCATCACATTCATCAAGTTGAAGTGCAACGAATATCTTAGAATAGGAATAAAAGAGAATTGAATAGAAAATAATAGTAATTGTATTGAAACTTGAGGTACAGCAGAGCTCCACACCCTTAATCTATGGTGTGCAGAAACTCCACCGTTGAAAATACATAAGTGAAAGGTTCAGGCATGGCCGAATGGCCAGCCCCCATGGTCTAAGGACTAGGCGTCCACAGATATCTAATACACTAGTAAAAAGTCCTATTTATAATAAACTAGCTACTAGGGTTTACATGAGTAAGTAATTGATGCATAAATCCACTTCCGGGGCCCACTTGGTGTATGTTTGGGCTGAGCTTGATCTATCCACGAGCTGAGGCATTTATTGGAGTTGAACGCCAAGTTATAACATGTTTTGGGCGTTCAACTCAGGATCATGACGTGTTTCTGGCGTTTAACTCCAGACAGCAGCATGTACTTGGCGTTCAACGTCAATTTACGTTGTCAATTCCCGAATCAAATATGGACTATTATATATTGCTGGAAAGCTCTGGATGTCTACTTTCCAACGCCGTTGACAGCGCGCCAATTGGAGTTATGTAGTTCATGAAAATTTATTTTGAGTGCAGGGAGGTCAGATTCCAACAGCATCAGCAGTCCTTTTGTCAGCCTTTTTCAGAGTTTTGCTCAAGTCCCTCAATTTCAGCCAGAAATTACCTGAAATCACAGAAAAACACACAAACTCATAGTAAAGTCCAGAAATGTGAATTTAACATAAAAACTAATGAAAACATCCCTAAAAGTAGCTTGAACTTACTAAAAACTACCTAAAAACAATGCCAAAAAGCGTATAAATTATCTGCTCATCACAACACCAAACTTAACTTGTTGCTTGTCCCCAAGCAACTGAAAATCAATTAGGATAAAAAGAAGAAAATATACTATAAATTCCAGAATATCAATGAATATTAATTATAATTAGATGAGCGGGACTTGTAGCTTTTTGCTTTTGAACAGTTTTGGCATCTCATTTTTTTCCTTTGAAGTTTAGAATGATTGGCTTCTCTAGGAACTTAGAATTTCGGATAGTGTTATTGACTTTCCTAGTTAAGTATGTTGATTCTTGAACACAGCTACTTATGAGTCTTGGTCGTGGCCCTAAGCATTTTGTTTTCCAGTATTACCACCGGATACATAAATGCCACAGACACATGACTGGGTGAACCTTTTCAGATTGTGACTCAGCTTTGCTAGAGTCCCCAGTTAGAGGTGTCCAGAGCTCTTAAACACACTCTTTTTGCTTTGGATCACGACTTTAACCATTCAGTCTCAAGCTTTTCACTTGGGCCTTCATGACACAAGCACATGGTTAGGGACAGCTTGATTTAGCCGCTTAGGCCTGGATTTGATTTCCTTAGGCCCTCCTATCCATTGATACTCAAAGCCTTGAATCCTTTTTACCCTTGCCTTTTGGTTTTAAGGGCTATTGGCTTTTTCTGCTTGCTTTTTCTTTTTCTTTCTATATTTTTCGCCATTTTTTTTCGCAAGCTTTTTACTTTTCACTGCTTTTTCTTTCTTCAAGAATCAATTTCATGATTTTTCAGATCATCAATAACATTTCTCTTTGTTCATCATTCTTTCAAGAGCCAACAGTTTTAACGTTCATAAACAACAATATCAAAAGACATATGCACTGTTCAATCATTCATTCAGAAAACAAAAAGTATTGTCACCACATCAATATAATTAAATTAAATTCAAGGAAAATTTCGAAATCCATGTACTTCTTGTTCTTTTGAATTAAAGCATATTTCATTTAAGAGAGGTGAAGGATTAATTTATTTTATTCATAGCTTTAAGACATGGTTACTACATACTAATGATCATGAAGTAGAGACACAAAACATAGATAAACTCAACATAAAAACCAAAAAGCAGAAAGAAATAAGAACAAGGAATGAATCCACCTTAGTGGCGTCTTCTTCTTGAAGGACCAACAATGTCCTTAAGCTCTTCTATGTCCTTTCCTTGCCTTTGTTGCTCCTCCCTCATTGCTCTTTGATCTTCTCTTATTTCATGGAGAATGATGGAGTGCTCATGATGTTCCACCCTTAATTGTTCAACATTGTGGCTCAAATCTTCTAAGGAGGTGTTGAGTTGTTCCCAATAGTTGTTGGGAGGAAAGTGCATCCCTTGAGGCATCTCAGGGATTTCTTGATGATGAGCTTCCTCATGCATCTCTTGAGAACCGTGAGGGATCTCTCTTGCTTGCTCCATCCTCTTCTTGGAGATGGGCTTATCCTCTTTAATGGAGATGTCTCCTTCTATGATAACTCCAGCTGAGTAACATAGATGGCAAATAAGGTGAGGAAAAGCTAGCCTTGCCATGGTGGAGGGCTTGTCGGCTATTTTGTAGATTTCATTGGAGATGACCTCATGAACTTCTACTTCCTCTCCAATCATGATGCTATGAATCATGATGGCCCGATCCATAGTAACTTCAGATTGGTTGCTAGTGGGAATGATGGAGTGTTGAATGAACTCCAACCATCCTCTAGCCACAGGCTTGAGGTCCAGTCTTCTTAGTTGAACTGGCTTGCCTTTGGAGTCTCTCTTCCATTGAGCTCCTTCCACACATATGTCCGTAAGGACTTGGTCCAACCTTTGATTAAAGTTGACCCTTCTAATGTAGGGACGTTCATCTTCTTGCATCATGGGCAAGTGGAATGCCAACCTCACATTTTCCGGACTAAAATCTAAGTATTTCCCCCGAACCATTGTGAGATAATTCTTTGGACTCGGGTTCATACTTTGATCATGGTTCCTAGTGATCCATGCATTGGCACAGAATTCTTGAACCATTAAGATTCTGACTTGTTGTATGGGGTTGGTTAGGACTTCCCAACCTCTTCTTCGGATCTCATGTCCGATCTCCGGATACTCATTTTTCTTGAGCTTGAAAGGGACCTCAGGGATCACCTTCTTCTTTGCCACAACATCATAGAAGTGGTCTTGATGGCTCTTGGAGATGAATCTTTCCATCTCCCATGACTCGGAGGTGGAAGCTTTTGTCTTCCCTTTTCCTTTTCTAGAGGATTCTCCGGCCTTAGGTGCCATTGATGGTAATGGAAAAACAAAAAGCTTATGCTTTTACCACACCAAACTTAAAATATTGCTCGCCCTCGAGCAATAGAAGAAAGAAGAGAAGAAGAAGAAGAAGAGAATATGGAGGAGAAGGGGAAGTGTAGGTTCGGCCAAGGTGAAGAAGAGGGGGTTGTGTTGTGTGAAAATGAAGTAGAAAGGAAGGGTATATATTGGGAGTGGGGAGGGTGTAGGTTCGGCCATTTAGGGTGGGAATGGGTGGGAAAGTGTTTTTGAATTTTGAAGGTGGGTGGGGTTTATGGGGAAGAGTGGATGGATGTGAGTGGTGAATGGGGTGATTGGGAAGAGGGTTTGAGGTGATTGGTGAATGGGGTAATTGGGAAGTGTGACATGGGGAAGAGTAAAATAGGATTAGGAGGTAAGGTGGGAATATGTTAGGTGGGGATCCTGTGGGGTCCACAGATCCTGAGGTGATCCTGTGGGGTCCACAGATCCTGAGGTGTCAAGGAATTCCATCCCTGCACCAAATAGGCATGTAAAATGCCTTTGTACACCATTCTGGCGTTTAAACGCCGAGTGGTGCACATTCTGGGCGTTCAACGCCCACATGTAACATGTTTCTGGCATTGAACGCCAGTTTCATGCTTGTTACTGGCGTTCAGTGCCAGCTTTTCCTTTAGGCACATTCCTGGCGTTCAGCGCCAGAATGTTGCTTGTTTCTGGCGTTCAGCGCTAGTTTCATGCTCTGTTCTGGCATCGAACGCCAGCCAGATGCTCCTTACTGGCATTGAACGCCAGTCTGTGCTTCCTCCAGGGTGTGATTTTTCTTCTGCTATTTTTGATTCTGTTTTTAATTTTTATATTTTTTTCGTGACTCCACATGATCATGCACCTAATAAAACACAAAATAACAATAAAATAAAAATTAGATAAATAAAATTGGGTTGCCTTCCAACAAGCGCTTCTTTAATGTCAATAGCTTGACAGTGGCTCTCATGGGGCCACAAAGGTGATCAGGTCAATGTTGTATAGTCCCAACACCAAACTTAGAGTTTGGATATAGGGTCTTAACACCAAACTTAGAGTTTGGTTGTGGCCTCACAACACCAAACTTAGAGTTTGACTGTGGGGGCTCTTCTTGACTCTGAACTGAGAGAAGCTCTTCATGCTTACTCTCTTTTGTCACAGAGGGATGGCCATGTGCCTTAAACACAAGGTAGTCCCCATTCAATTGAAGTACTAATTTACCTCTGTTGACATCTATCACAGCTCTTGCTTTGGCTAGGAAAGGTCTTCCAAGGATGATGCATTCATCCTCTTCCTTCCTAGTGTCTAAGATTATAAAATCAGCAGGGATGTAAAGGCCTTCAACCTTCACTAACACGTCCTCTACTAATCCATAAGGTTGTCTTACTGACTTGTCTGCCAATTGTAATGAGAACAAGGCAGGTTGTACATCAATGATCTCCAGCTTCTCCATTACAGAGAGTGGCATAAGATTTATCCCTGATCCCAGGTCACATAGAGCTTTTGCAAAGGTCATGGTGCCTATGGTACAAGGTATTAAGAACTTGCCAGGATCTTGTCTCTTTTGAGGTAGAGTTTGCTGAATCCAGGTATCTAGTTCATTAATGAGCAAGGGAGGTTCACTTTCCCAAGTCTCATTACCAAACAACTTGGCATTCAGCTTCATGATAGCTCCTACATATTAAGACAACTTGCTCTCCAGTCACATCTTCATCCTCTTCAGAGGAAGAATAGTCTTCAAAGCTCATGAATGGCAGAAGGAGATTTAATGGAATCTCTATGGTCTCTATATGAGCCTCAGATTCCTTTGGATCCTTAATAGGCAACTCCTTCTTGCTTGAGAGACATCCTAAGAGGTCCTCCTCACTAGGATTTTCGTTCTCCTCCTCCCTTGTGCATTCGGCCATCACTCTCCTTTTGGATTCTCTTCTGTATTGCTTGGGAGAATACTGGAAGCAGTTTCAATGACTTTCTTACTCAGCTAGCCCACTTGTGCCTCCAGATTTCTGATGGAGGATCTTGTTTCACTCATGAAACTGAAAGTGGCCTTTGACAGATCAGAGATTAAATTGGCTAAATTAGAAGTGTTTTGTTCAGAATTCTCTATCTGTTGCTGAGAAGATGATGGAAAAGGCTTGCTATTGCTTAGCCTATTGTGTCCACCATTGTTAAAGCCTTGTTGAGGCTTTTGTTGATCCTTCCATGAAAATTTGGATGATTTCTCCATGATGGATTATAGGTGTTTCCATAAGGTTCACCCATATAATTTACCTCTGCTATTGCAGGGTTCTCAGGATCATAAGCATCTTCAAAAGCTGCCTCTTTAGTACTGTTGGATGCATTTTGCCATCCATTCAGACTTTGAGAGATCATGTTGACTTGCTGAGTCAACACTTTGTTTTGAGCCAAAATAGCATTCAGAGCATCAATTTCAAGAACACCCTTCCTCTGAGGTGTCCCATTATTCACGGAATTCCTCTCAGAAGTGTACATGAATTGGTTATTTGCAACCATGTCAATGAGTTCTTGAGCTTCTGCAGGTGTTTTCTTTAGGTGAATGGATCCACCTATAGAATGGTCCAATGACATTTTCGAAAACTCAGATAGACCATAATAGAATATATCTAATATGGTCCATTCTGAAAACATGTCAGATGGACACCTTTTGGTCAACTGCTTGTACCTTTCCCAAGCTTCATAGAGGGATTCACCATCTTTTTGTTTGAAGGTTTGAACATCCACTCTAAGCTTGCTCAGCTTTTGAGAAGGAAAGAATTTATCCAAGATGGCAGTGACCAGCTTATCCCAGGAGTCCAGGCTATCCTTGGGTTGTGAATCCAACCATATTCTAGCTCTGTCTCTTACAGCAAAAGGGAAAAGCATGAGTCTGTAGACTTCAGGATCAACTCCATTCGTCTTTATAGTCTCACAGATCTGCAAGAACTCAGTTAAAAACTGATAAGGATCTTCAGATGGAAGTCCATAAAACTTGCAGTTTTGTTACATTAAGGCAACTAGCTGAGGTTTCAGCTCAAAGTTGTTGGCTCCTATGGCAGGAATGGAGATGCTTCTTCCATCAAATTTGGACGTTGGCTTTGTGAAGTCACCAAGCATTCTCCTTGCATTATTATTATTTTCGGCTGCCATCTCCTTCTCTTGTTCTAATGTTTCTGAAAGGTTACCTTTAGATTGTTGTAACTTAGCTTCTCTTAATTTTCTCTTCAGAGTCCTTTCAGGTTCTGGATCAATTTCAACAAGAGTGCTTTTGTCTTTGTTCCTTCTCATATGAAAGAGAAGAAAACAAGAAAAGAAGAGGAATTCTCTATGTCACAGTATAGAGATTCCTTTATGTTAGTAGAAGAAGAAAGGGGAGAAGAATGTAGAATAGTGGGTTCGGATATTTAGATGGAGAGATGTGAAGAGAAGTGTTAGTAATTTAAATAATTAAATAGAATAAGAAAAGAGAGGGGAAATCTCGAAAATAATTTTAAAAAGGGGTTAGTAATTTTGAAAAATTAGAGATAAGATAAGATTAAAATTAAAATTTAAAACAAAAAAGAATTTTTGAAAAAGAGATGAGATATTTTCGAAAATTAGAGAGGGAAAAGTAGTTAGGTGGTTTTGAAAAAGATAAGAAACAAACAAAAAGTTAGTTGGTTGATTGAAAAAGATTTGAAATTTTAATTTTAAAAAGATAAGGAGATAAGAGGTTAGATAAGATATTTTGAAATCAAATTTTGAAAAAGATAAAATTTTTGAAAAAGATAAGAAAAAAGATAAAAAGATTTAATTTTAAAATTAAAATTAATTACTAACAAGAAACTAAAAGATAAGATTTTTAAAATTGAAAATTTGACTTGACTTGTAAGAAACAACTAATTTTGAAAATTTTTGACTAAGTCAACTCAAATTTTCGAAAATTTGGAGAGAAATAAGGAAAAGATATTTTTTGATTTTTTAATTTTTAATGAGGAGAGAGAAAAACACAAACATGACCCAAAACATAAAAATTTTGGATCAAAACACAAGATGCATGCAAGAACACTATGAATGTCAAGATGAACACCAAGAACACTTTGAAGATCATGATGAACAACAAGAACATAATTTTGAAAAATTTTTTATGCAAAGAAAACATGCAAGACACCAAACTTAGAAATCTTTAATGCATGGACACTATGAATGCAAAAATGCATATGAAAAACAACAAAAGACACAAAACAAGAAAACATCAAGATCAAACAAGAAGACCTACCAAGAACAACTTGAAGATCATGAAGAACACCATGAATGCATGAATTTTTTTCGAAAAATGGAAGAAATTTTTTTAAAGCATGCAATTGACACCAAACTTAAAATTTGACTCAAGACTCAAACAAGAACACAAAATATTTTTGGTTTTTATGATTTTATGATTTTTTTTGGATTTTTGAAAAAGTTTTTGAAAAGAAGATTACCCAATCTGAGCAACAAGATGAACCGTCAGTTGTCCATACTCGAACAATCCCCGGCAACGGCGCCAAAAACTTGGTGGACGAAATTGTGATAAAAGAGTTCTAGGCACTGTTAGAGAAGCTCACAACTCCGTTCAACTTAACCAGCAAGTGTACTGGGTCATCCAAGTAATACCTTACGTGAGTAAGGGTCGATCCTACAGAGATTGTTGGTATGAAGCAAGCTATGGTCACCTTGTAAATCTCAGTTAGGCAGATTAAATGGTTATGAGTTTTGAAAATTAATAATAAATAGAAAATAAAAAGGGATAGAAATACTTATGTAAATCAATAGTGGGAATTTCAGATAGGCGTATGGAGATGCTGTGCTCCTCTCGAATCTCTACTTTTTTATTACATTTATCCAATCCTTCCTACTCCTTTCCATGGCAAGCTTTATGTAGGGCATCACCATCATCAATGGCTACTTTTAATCCTCTCGGGAAAATGGTCCTATGCGTTGTCACTGCACGGCTAATCGTCTGGAGGCATCACCATTGTTGATAGCTACATCCCATCCTCTCAGTGAAAATGGTCCAAATGCTCTGTCACAGCACGGCTAATCATCTGTCGGTTCTCAATCAGGTTGGAGTAGAATCCATTGATTCTTTTGCGTTTGTCATCACGCCCAGCCTTCAGGAGTTTGAAGCTTGTCACAGTCATTCAATACCGGAATCTTACTCAGAATACCACAGACAAGGTTAGACTTTCCAGATTCCCAGAATCCTACTCGGAATACCACAGACAAGGTTAGACTTTCCGGATCCCCATGAATGCCGCCATCTATCTAGCTTATACCACGAAGATTCTGTTGGGGAATCTAAGAGATATGCGCCTAGCCTAAGGTAGAACGGAAGTGGTTGTCAGTCACGCGTGTTCATAGGTGAGAATGATGATGAGTGTCACGGATCATCACATTCATCAAGTTGAAGTGCAACAAATATCTTAGAATAGGAATAAAAGAGAATTGAATAGAAAATAATAGTAATTTTATTGAAACTTGAGGTACAGCAGAGCTCCACACCCTTAATCTATGCTGTGCAGAAACTCCACCGTTGAAAATACAAAAGTGAAAGGTTCAGGCATGGCCGAATGGCCAGCCCCCATGGTCTAAGGACTAGGCGTCCAGAGATATCTAATACACTAGTAAAAAGTCCTATTTATAATAAACTAGCTACTAGGGTTTACATGAGTAAGTAATTGATGCATAAATCCACTTCCGGGGCCCACTTGGTGTATGTTTGGGCTGAGCTTGATCTATCCACGAGCTGAGGTGTTTATTGGAGTTGAACGCCAAGTTATAACGTGTTTTGGGCGTTCAACTCCGGATCATGACGTGTTTCTGGCGTTTAACTCCAGACAACAGCACGTACTTGGCGTTCAATGTCAATTTACGTCGTCAATTCCCGAATAAAGTATGAACTATTATATATTGATGGAAAGCTCTGGATGTCTACTTTCCAATGCCATTGACAGTGCGCCAATTGGAGTTTTGTAGCTCCAGAAAATTTATTTTGAGTGCAGGGAGGTCAGATTCCAACAACATCAGCAGTCCTTTTGTCAGCCTTTTTCAGAGTTTTGCTCAAGTCCCTCAATTTCAGCCAGAAATTACCTGAAATCACAGAAAAACACACAAACTCAAAGTAAAGTCCAGAAATATGAATTTAACATAAAAACTAATGAAAACATCCCTGAAAGTAGCTTGAACTTACTAAAAACGAACCTAAAAACAATGCCAAAAAGCGTATAAATTATCCGCTCATCACTAAGCCAATCAAAGATCCAAATTAAGGACATTTACTATGAGTTTGTGTGTTTTTTTGTGATTTCAGGTAAATTCTGGCTGAAATTGAGGGACTTGAGCAAAATTCTGAAAAAGGCTGACAAAAGGACTGCTGATGCTGTTGGAATCTGACCTCCCTGCACTCGAATTCTATTTTCTGGAGCTACACAACTCCAAATGGCGCGCTCTCAACAGCGTTGGAAAGTAGACATCCAGAGCTTTCCAGCAATATATAATAGTCCATACTTTATTCGGTAATTGACGACGTAAAGTGGCGCTCAACGCCAAGTACATGCTGCTGTCTGGAGTTAAACGCCAGAAAAACGTCATGATCCGGAGTTGAATGCCCAAAACACGTCATAACTTGGAGTTCAACTCCAAGAAAAGCCTCAGCTCGTGGATAGATCAAGCTCAGCCCAAACATACACCAAGTGGGCCCCGAAAGTGGATTTAAGCATCAATTACTTACTCATGTAAACCCTAGGAGCTAGTTTATTATAAATAGAACATTTTAACTATTGTATTAGATGTCTTTTTCACCATGTTTCATCTTTGGTCTCAGTTTTGTTTTATTCTTCATCTTAGGAGGCCATTGAGCACGTTTTGGGGGGGCTGGCCATTCGGCCATGCCTGAACCTTTCACTTATGTATTTTCAACGGTGGAGTTTCTGCACACCACAGATTAAGGGTGTGGAGCTCTGCTGTACCTCAAGTTTCAATACAATTACTATTACTTTTCATTCAATTTTCTCTTATTCTTATTCCAAGATATACGTTGCACAACAATTGATGAATGTGATGATCCGTGACACTCATCATCATTCTCACCTATGAATGCGCGTGATTGACAACCACTTCCGTTCTACCTTAGGCCGGGCGCATATCTCTTAGATTCCCCAACAGAATATTCGTGGTATAAGCTAGATAGATGGCGGCATTCATGGGGATCCGGAATGTCTAACCTTGTCTGTGGTATTCCGAGTAGGATCCCGGGAATCCGGAAAGTCTAACCTTGTCTGTGGTATTCTGAGTAGGATTCCGGTATTCAATGACTGTGACGAGCTTCAAACTCCTGAAGGCTGGGCGTGATGACAAACGCAAAAGAATCAAGGGATTCTATTCCAACCTGATTGAGAACCGACAGATGATTAGCCGTGCTGTGACAGAGCATTTGGACCATTTTCACTGAGAGGATGGGATGTAGCCATCAACCAAGGGTGATGCCTCCAGACGATTAGCCGTGCAGTGACAGCGCATAGGACCATTTTCCCGAGAGGATTAAAAGTAGCCATTGATGATGGTGATGCCCTACATACAGCTTGCCATGGAAAGGATTAAGAAAGATTGAAGAAAGAGTGAGTAGTGAAGTAGAGTTTCAAGAGGAGCACAGCACCTCTATACGCCTATCTGAAATTTCCACTATTGATTTACATAAGTATTTCTATCCCTTTTTATTTTCTATTTACTATTAATTATTCGAAAATGCATAAAATAATTTTAATCTGCCTAACTGAGATTTACAAAGTGACCATGGCTTGCTTCATACCAACAATCTCTGTGGGATCGACCCTTACTCACGTAAGGTTTATTACTTGGACGACCCAGTACACTTGCTGGTTAGTTGAACGGAGTTGTGAAAAGAAAGTGCTGAGTTAATGTTTTTGTGCACATACCAAAGAGCTAAAATTGTTGATCACAATTTCGTCTACCAACACATTAGCCTAAAAGTTATGTCACAAAAGAAGCATGCACTTTACTCATTCTAGTATGCTTGAGATGCTTTAAGTGAACTTGTAAGGTGAAACAAGCATTAAAGAAGCATGAAAGCATTCAAGTCAAACTTATATGGATGCATATGATCATGAAACACAATGCATTAAGGTAAATGCATAACATCATCCATCAAGAGGTTGCCTAATCGATAATAAGGCTCAAACCATATGGTGGCTAGCTACAACATGCAATTCAAAAGAGTTACAAGCTCAAAGGCAATTCTCATCACATGGTATTTTTCAAAAGGTAAGCATGAAAAACTCAAAACCAAGTAGCAAAATATAACCTCAATTGAATAGTCTAACACAGATTATCTAAAAACATTCATGCTAAAATAGCATTTAGGTAATAAGGGGCAGCAATGTATAGTAAACAAGATCAATAAGCCAACAATTATAATGAAGATGGAGAAAATAAAATGAAAACTAAACTAAAGCTATCTAACAAACTAACTAACTAACTAATTAACTAACTAAAATAAATGGTTATCGATGGTGTTTGGAAGTGTTGGATGAAGGGTAGGAGATGGAAAGAAGAAAGGAGGAGGAAATAAATGGAAAGAGGAGAAGAAAAGAAGTGGATTGAAAGAAGGGCATCCACGCGTACGCATGCATGGCGCGCGGGCGCGGATGGCTTATTTCGAGAGTGACGCGTGCGCGTCATGTGCGCGTGCGCGTGAGTGGGGTTGTGCCAAAGGCACAACGTAGGCGCAGCACAGGCATAACTCTCTGGAAAATGTATGGAATGTGGAACTTCTCAATCCACGCGTACACGTAATTGGCGCGCGCGCGTGGATGGTCGAAAACGCTTGATGCGCGCATACGCGCGCAGTGGGCGTACGCGTGGATGGTGCTCTGTTTTTCAAAATTTTTCTACGTTTTTGTACCAATCCAAGCATTCCAAACCTCCGAGCAACTACCAAAACACCCTAAAACCTTATTTAACATGATAAAATACGAATTAAACTCAACCAACTAATCTAAACATGAAATTAAACTAGTTCTAAAGAAAAAATGAAAGGATTTTACCATGGTGGGGTGTTTCCCACCTAGCACTTTTATTTATTGTCCTTAAGTTGGTCTTATGGGGAGCTCCTTATCAAGGTGGCTTGTGCTTGTACTCATCTTCGAACTTCCACCAATGCTTGGTTCTCCATTGTGCCCCAAGATTTTTCATATATTGAGCCAAGTGTTGATGGAGTTCTTCACAGGCTTGGGGCTCCCAAAGTTGATCCTCTTTTTTCTAATCCGGGATCCCACACTTTGTTTTCACACCCGTCTTGAGGTTGATCATCATTGTTAGTTGATGAGCGGATAATTTATACGCTTTTTGCATTGTTTTTAGTATGTTTTTAGTATGTTTTAGTTAGTTTTTAGTATGTTTTTATTAGTTTTTATTTAAAATTCACTTTTCTGGTCTTTACTATGAGTTTTTGTGTTTTCCTATGATTTCAGGTATTTTCTGGCTGAAATTGAGGGACCTGAGCAAAAATCTGATTCAGAGGCTGAAAAGGACCGCAGATGCTGTTGGATTCTGACCTCCCTACACTCGAAGTGGATTTTCTAGAGCTACAAAAGTCCAATTTGCGCGCTGTCAACTTCGTTAAAAAGTAGACATCCTGGGCTTTCCAGCAATATATAATAGTCCATACTTTGCCCAAGATTTGATAGCCCAAACCGGCGTTCCAAATCAGCTCAAAACTGCCCGGCGTTAAACGCCGGAACTGGCACAAGAATGGGAGTTAAACGCCCAAATTGGCACAAAAGCTGGCGTTTAACTCCAAGAGAAGTCTCTACACGAAAATGCTTCAATGCTCAGCCTAAGCACACACTAAGTGGGCCCGGAAGTGGATTTTTATGTAATTTACTCATCTTTGTAAACCCTAGGCTACTAGTTCTCTACAAATAGGACCTTTTGCTATTGTATTTTCATCTTGGTTCATCTGGTTCCCTCTCTGGGGCCGAAGCCAATGATCACTTTTGTTCTTATGTATTTTCAACGGTGGAGTTTCTACACACCATAGATTAAGGTGTGGAGCTCTGCTGTACCTCGAGTATTAATGCAATTACTATTGTTCTTCTATTCAATTCAGCTTATTCTTTGTCTAAGATATTCATTTGCACCCAAGAACATGATGAATGTGATGATTATGTGACACTCATCATCATTCACTCTTATGAACGAGTGCCTGACAACCACTTCTGTTCTACAAGCAAACAAGGCTTGAATGTTTATCTCTTGTATCCCTTAATCGGAATCTTCGTGGTATAAGCTAGAATTGATGGCGGCATTCAAGAGAATCCGGAAGGTCTAAACCTTGTCTGTGGTATTCTGAGTAGGATTCAATGATTGAATGACTGTGACGAGCTTCAAACTCACGATTGTGGGGCGTTAGTGACAGACGCAAAAGAATCACTGGATTCTATTCCGACATGATCGAGAACAGACAGCTGAATAGCCGTGCAGTGACAGGGTGCGTTGAACATTTTCACTGAGAGGATGGGAGGTAGCCACTGACAACAGTAAAACCCTACATACAGCTTGCCATGGAAAGGAGTAAGAAGGATTGGATGAAGACAGTAGGAAAGCAGAGAGACGGAAGGGACAAAGCATCTCCATACGCTTATCTGAAATTCTCACCAATGAATTACATAAGTATCTCTATCTTTATCTTTATGTTTTATTCATACATCATTCATAACCATTTGAGTTTGCCTGACTAAGATTTACAAGGTGACCATAGCTTGCTTCATACCAACAATCTCCGTGGGATCGACCCTTACTCGCGTAAGGTTTATTACTTGGACGACCCAGTACACTTTCTGGTTAGTTGTGCGAAGTTGTGATAAATAGTTGAGATTGCAATTGAGCGTACCATGTTGATGGCGCCATTGATGATCACAATTTCGTGCACCATTAGTCCATCCGGGTGGTAAGTAAGGTGAATTCTTTATATAGTGGCCAACAATCCTCCTAGACCCATCTATTTGAGCACTACTCCAACCTTTATATCTCATGTTTGATGCATCAACCATAATGAGCCTTGATTTGCAACGCCCACCACAAAACCTTTTCCGCTTACGCTTCATCCCATTCCCTAAGTTGGCCATCCGTTTCAAGCAAACCATATTCAAGTGGGATAATAAAGCTAATAGAAATGAATTTCACCCACTCAAATGAAGGTATAGATGGCAACCTAGGCAAAGATGCTTCCAAAGATCTTGACAAAGCATAACCAACCCTCGTTCTTCTATTTCCTTTTCCACCTCTTCACAAGTTCTCTTAATCTCAATCCTTTGTTCAACAATTTTATCTAAACCTTTTCCTTTACTCAAATCATAATAAGGAGGGTGAGAAAAATTTACCTCCTCAACGCTTTCAAATCCAACCAGAGAAGGTTCTTCATGCTCAAAGGATTCTTTACCACTAAGACTTGATGCTTGATCTTCATCACCAAGGGAACTCAATTCTTTCTCTATCCCATCCAAGTCTTCATATGGAATATGCCTTGGAAGGTGTGCACTTTCCTCCCTAGCATCAATTTCAATCATCTTGGAGGGGTTTTCTTCAACTCTATGTTCTCATGGAGGCTCCGCATCTCCTAAGTCTTCTACCACTTCTTCTTTGTCTTCAACAATTAAAGCTTCCTCCAATTGTTCCAATACAAAGCAACTTCCCTCATTTCCCACCGGCGTTTCCAATCTCTCCTTCATGCTATGTTCTTCATTTGATTCTCCACATGTAGCCATGGGAGTTCCTTGAGTGTTCAAGCATTGGGAGGCTAATTGATTTGTTACCGCATCCAAGGCGGCCATGAAATTTGCATATCCCTTTTCATCTCTTCTTGCCCTTGGACAAGAACACCAAGGGTTTCATCTATTAGAGATTCGGGCGGGTGGAAGGATTCATTATTTTGGGGAAAGGGTTCATAATAGGAGGGTGGTTCTTCTTGGTGGAGTTGTGTTGGTTCAATGTTTTCCATTCTTTCCACTTGTTGCACAACACACTCCATGGTTGCTTGAAATTGATCCAATGCTTCCTTGAGATGATCCCTTGACTCTTGTTCCTCTTGGATAATATGATTAGGATCATGTGGCTCTTGGATCAATGGATATGAGTATTCTTCCATGGGAGGTTGTGGTGGAAAGTAGTATTCATCTTGTGGTTGAAAATTTTCGTATACTGGAGGTGGTTCATCTTGGTAATAATGTGGAGAAGGTGGCTCTTGAAAATATTGATGTTGGAATGGTGGTGGCTCTATATGTGGTTTATATGGCTCATAAGGTTGTTGGTAGGATGGATATAGATTAGGTCATATGAAGGTGTTTGGTAAGAAAAGGCTTGTGAGTATGGTTGAGAGTTATATTGAGGATATGGATCATAGGCATATGGTGGTGGTTCTTGAAAGTCACAAGGAGATTCACCATAGCCATTGGATTGATATGCATCATAGAATGGCTCTTCTTCATAATGCATTGGTGGAGGTTGTTGCCATGAGGATTAATCATATGCATATGGCTCCTCCCACCTTTGATTATCCCATCCTTGATACATCTCTTCATTATAGTCCTCATTTCCTACAACATGTTGATAGCCAAACTCATAGCCAAGGTGAGAATTCATGATAGCAAGAGGAAAATGAAAACAAAATCAAAGAAGAAGCAAGAAAATTAAATCCTAAAACTAGCAAGAGCTAACAAAAGCAAACATATTCACACTATTCACATATATACAATAACCAATAACACAACACCATTGCAACTCCCCGGCAACGGCGCCATTTTGATGATTGGATTTTTGACGGCTTAGAAATTCAGTAATGAAATCTCGTTGTAAAGTATAGTTTCTAAACCAAACAATAATCCTTTCATACAAAAAGTTGTTTGTCACTAGTACAAACCCCTAAAATTTATAAACCGAAGTATTGGAATCTCGGGTCGTTCTCCCTAAGAATTGTAATGAAGCGTCTTGTTATTGGTTGTGAGTTGTATTTGGGGTTTTTAAGATTTTAGACAAGAAATATAAATGGCAAAGAAAATAAACTAACAACTAACAAAGCTCTTGGCAAGATATGAGACTAGAAGTCCTATCCTAGTTATCCTCCTCAATTGTGATGACAAATTGTCCATTGCTCCCACTTAGTTAACCTCTAATCATGGAGGAAAGTCAAGTGGATGAATCAATTTGATTTCTCAAGTCCTAATCAACTCTTAAAGGAATGACTAGCTTTAGAGGCATTCAAATCAATTAGCAACTTCTAATTATCAATCAACAAAGGAATTAGATAACTCAAGAGTCACTAATTACGTTGCCTAGGCCAAGAGGAACAAAACCTACACTAAAATCCAACCAAGCATTTCATCAAACACTTGGAAGTCATAAAAGAAAAGCATAGTAAATCAACAACAAGAATGAAATCTAACAACAATTATTGCAAAGAATTAACAACAATTCAAGGAAACCACAATTATCATGAATTACCTCAAATTGCATTATTGAAAGAAAACAAAGGAACAACAATCTATCCAAAACAAAATGAAGAATTACAATTATTAAAGCACATAACTAGAAAGAGGGAGATGAGAAGATTAAGAATTGATAAAGGAAAAGTGAATCAAAGCATGAATTAAACCTAGATCTAAGAAGAGAGATTAACCTAAACCTAATCCTAATTCTAGAGAGAAGTGAGAGCTTCTCTCTCTAAAACTAACTAATCCTAATCCTAATGATGCTAAAAAAAATGATTCCAAGATTTCCAAGATGTCTTCCCCTTCAATCCTTGATCCTTTTATTTCTTTCTATCAGTAATTGGCGCCAAAATGGGTTCAGAAACCCTTCCAAATCGCCAGGCACGTGTTGCTTTAATGAAGTCATGTGCGGACTGCGACGCATGCGCGCACAGTACGCGTGCGCGCCCTTGACCGATTCTGCAATGTGCGCGCGAGCGCCTTGTGCGTGTGCGCGTGCTTGGCTTATTTCACTTCTTTGACTTTTCATGCTCCTCTCCACTTGTATGCTTCCTTCCTTGCTCTCTTTGATCCATGCCTAGCCTATTTCAATCCTGAAATCAAAGAGGAATTAGAATTCATCAAAATAAGGCTTAAAAAGCATGTTTTTACATTTAAGCACAAATACGGGAGAGATTACGAAACCATGCTAATTCATAGGTTAAATGTGAGAAAAGATCATCAAAATACCCTAAATTCAATACAAAATAAACTGTCAATTTGGGGTTTATCAACCTCTCCACACTTAAACCTTAGCATGTCCTCATGCTAAAATAAGAATGAACTAAGGGGTAAGACATTCATTTAATGCAACTAAACTATATGAGCCCTATCTAAATGCAACTATCCAAAGTGGATGCAAATGCTTAGTTCAAACAAATCAATTCCCAAGAGAACATGTGTAGGCACAAGAGCTAGGGCAATAGGGATCAAGTCCAAACCACAATTGTATTGAATTATCAAAAGAAATTAATGCTTGCAAGAATATAGATAATATGAGTGAACACATGTGATTGAACTTTTGAACCCTCGCCGGATGTGTATCCGCTCTATTCACTCAAGTGTTTAAGGGTTAATTCACTCAATTCTCCTCTAATCATGCTTTCCAAAAATTGATTTTCTTCTAACAATCAACACCTATTCAATGCATGCATACAATCATCACGAGGTCTTTCATTTAGGTTGTAATGGGGTTAGGGTCAAGGTAGGATCATTTATGGTTAAGTGGGCTAGAGTTTAGATATTGGATTAGCATAGACTTTCCCACCTAACCTATATAATGACCTATACAAATTCAAACTACTCTAACTACCCAATCATCACTTTTTCTTACATATTCATGCATCTTATTTCTTGATTCGTAACACTTATGCATTGATTCCCTTTTATTGAACTTCACTTTGGGGAATTTTGTCCCCTTTTATTATTTTTCTTCTCTTTTTTTTTTCTATATTCCTTTTTTTTTCATTTTATTTTTCTCTTCTTTTTTTTTCTTTTTATACTTTGTACAAGGACATCAATTGCATAAGGTCTTATACATTCAATCAATACATGAATATGTTCCCAATTCCTAAATATGGAAGTGTACTACCCCCTTTCTTTTTTCTTTATCCCCTCCAATGTTCCCAAGCCTCACCAACTTTGAATAATAAACACTCTCACTAGCCTAGGCTAATCAAAGATCCAAACAAGGGACTTCCATTGGTTTTTCGCCTTGGGCTTGTAATGTGCTAAAATGAGAACAAGTTAGTTAAGCGTAGGCTCAAAATTGGCCAACAATGGAGAGTAAAAGGTAGGCTATTTGGGTAAGTGGGCTAATGAAATAATGGCCTCAATCATACAAATGTATGAATACAGGAAATAAATGGACATATAGAATCAAGCAAATCAAGGATCACAATCATAGAAAGAGAACAGTTGCACACAAGAATGGAAAATAAGTGGTTATAAAATGTAACCACATCAATAGGCTCAAGTCTCACAAGCTTGTGTTCTAAGCTCAATACATGCTTCACAAAGTATGAAATTCAAGCAAGTTTCACCAAAAATTTTTTTCAATTAATTGGGTTGGTGCCCTATAAGTAAGTTTCTTGGAAAATCTCAACATTTGACTAAGCATTATTGTGATTGAAAAATTCAAAAATCTTCTTAGTTTACCCTTTCTTTTTTTCACTTAAAACCAATTTCTTATGCGAAAAGGGTGACTAAGTTTTTGCAATTTAAACATGGTTTCTAATCACAAGCACAAACTAAAAAGAAAGATATACAAAAGAAGATATGCAAAAATGTATAAAGAAAAATCAAACTAAAAGTATGGAATCTATCATCCAAAACATCTAAAAATCCAAAATAAGCAGTAAAGGTATCCAAAACGAACCAAAATAGTAAGAGTATCCAAAATAAACTCAAAATGCATCAAATATATAAAAAGGTATGCAAAGTAAGATAACTAGGAAAGTGGCCAAAATGTTCACCGGTCCTCTAATGATGCTACCGATGACCTCCCCACACTTAAGATCGAGCATCGTCCTTGATGCTAAACTGGAGGATCAGGGGAAGGTACACTGGCAGGTGCTGACTCTGTCTGAGGCTGCGGAATCTCTGTGTCTGGTGCAGCTGGAGGTGCATCCTGCTAAAGTGGCTCCTCATGGGTGTCCTCCTCCTGATGCTCCTGCTCATCGGAGGCTAAAGAGTCTGGAAGTGGGGGTAACTCAGCGCCCAGGGAGATGAGTGCCTGATCCATCCAATCCAGTCGGCGCCTGATGTGGCATTTTTCGCGCTCTAAAAACCGAAACAGACGCTGAACCAGTAGGTAAGAAGATGGGGCTGCTGCTGTAGAAGAGGATGGGGCTGCTGTCGAGGCTGAAGGTCCGGCTGCCCCTACCACTGCTCTAGCCCTAGAGCGGCGTCTAGACGGGGGTCTCTCAGTCACCCAAGTGCCCCAAGGAATAGTGACCTCCTTGGCACCATCCTCTGGCGGCGGTGGTATTGGTGGACGAAATTGTGATTATCAATATTGGCTCTTTGGCATATACACAAAAACTATTGTGGCTCTTGGTTAAATTCACAACTCCGTTCAACTAACCAGCAAGTGTACTGGGTCGTCCAAGTAATAAACCTTACGTGAGTAAGGGTCGATCCCACAGAGATTGTTGGTATGAAGCAAGCTATGGCCACCTTTGTAAATCTCAGTCAGGCAGGTTAAAATGGTTTATGGGTTTTCGAAAATAAAGATAAGAAAATAGAAATAATAAAAGAGATAGAAGACTTATGTAGATTCATTGATGAGAATTTCAGATAAGCGAATGGAGATGCTGTATGGCCCAAGGATGCCTGCTCTCCTACTGCTTCTACTCAATCCTTCTTACTCCTTTCCATGGCAAGCTTTGTATAGGGGTTCACCATCAGCTGTGGCTACTTTCAATCCTCTCGGGAAAATGATCCTATGCGGCTGTCACTCGCACGGCTAATCGTCTGGAGGCATCACCCATGGTTGATGGCTACATCCCATCCTCGCAGTGAAAACTAATGCTCACGCACTCTGTCACAGTACGGCTAATCACTGGTTGGTTCCCGCTCCTACTGGAATAGAATCCCTTGATTCTTTTGCGTCTGTCACTAACGCCCAGCACTTGCAAGTTTGAAGCACGTCACAGTCATTCATTACCGGAATCCTACTCGAAATACCACAGACAAGGTGAGACTTTCTGGATTCCCAGGATCCTACTCGGAATACCACAGACAAGGTGAGACTTTCTGGATCCTCATAAATGCCGCCATCTATCTAGCTTATACCACGAAGATTCTGTTGGGGAATCTAAGAGATACGCATTCAAGCTCTGTTGCATGTAGAACGGAAGTGGTTGTCAATCACGCGCGTTCATAAGTGAGAATGATAATGAGGGTTACTTATCATCACATTCATCATGTTCTTGGGTACGAATGAATATCTTGGAATAAGAATAAGAGAGATTTGAATAAAAGAAAATAGAATTTCATTAATACTTGAGGTACAGCAGAGCTCCACACCCTTAATCTATGGTGTGCAGAAACTCCACCATTGAAAATACATAGGTAAAAGAGGTTCAGGCATGGCCGAATGGCCAGCCCCCCTAACGTGATCAATGATCTCTTAGGATGAAGAATAAAACAAAACTGAGACCAAAGATGTCTAATACAATAGATAAATGTCCTATATATACTAGACTAGCTACTAGGGTTTACATGAGTAAGTATTTGATGCATAAATCCACTTCCGGGGCCCACTTGGTGTATGCTTGGGCTGAGCTTGATCAATCCACGAGCTGAGGCTTTTCTTGGAGTTGAACTCCGAGTTTTGACGTGTTTTGGGCGTTCAACTCCGGATCATGACGTTTTTCTGGCGTTTAACTCCAGACAGCAGCTTGTACTTGGCGTTCAACGCCAGGTTACGTCGTCATTCTTCGAATAAAGTATGGACTATTATATATTGCTGGAAAGCCCTAGATGTCTAATTTCCAACGCCGTTGAGAGCGCGCCATTTGGAGTTCTGCAGCTCCAGAAAATCCATTTCGAGTGCAGGGAGGTCAGATTCCAACAGCATCAGCAGTCCTTTTGTCAGCCTTCTTCAGAGTTTTGCTCAAATCCCTCAATTTCAGTCAGAATTTACCTGAAATCACAGAAAAACACACAAACTCATAGTAAAGTCCAGAAATGTGAATTTAACATAAAAACTAATGAAAACATCCCTAAAAGTAGCTCAAACTTACTAAAAACTATATAAAAACAATGCCAAAAAGCGTATAAATTATCCGCTCATCACAACACCAAACTTAAATTGTTGCTTGTCCCCAAGCAACTGAAAATCAAATAGGATAAAAAGAAGAGAATATACTATAAATCCCAGAATATCAATGAATATTAATTTAATTAGATGAGCGGGACTTGTAGCTTTTTGCTTCTGAACAGTTTTGGCATCTCACTTTTTCCTTTGTAGTTTAGAGTGATTGGCGTCTCTGGGAACTTAGAATTTCGGACAGTGTTATTGACTCTCCTAGTTAAGCATATTGATTCTTGAACACAGCTACTTATGAGTCTTGGCCGTGGCTCTAAGCACTTTGTTTTCCAGTATTACCACCGGATACACAAATGCCACAGACACATAACTGGGTGAACCTTTTCAGATTGTGACTCAGCTTTGCTATAGTCCCCAGTTAGTGGTGTCCAGAGCTCTTAAGCACACTCTTTTTGCCTTGGATCACGACTTTAACCACTTAGTCTCAAGCTTTTCACTTGGACCTTCATGACACAAGCACATGAATAGGGACAGCTTGATTTAGCCGCTTAGGCCTGGATTTAATTTCCTTAGGCCCTCCTATCCATTGATGCTCAAAGCCTTGGATCCTTTTTACCCTTGCCTTTTGGTTTTAAGGGCTATTGGCTTTTTCTACTGCTCCTTCTTTTTCTTTTTATATTTTTTTTCGCCATTTTTTTTTCGCAAGCTTCCTTTTTCACTGCTTTTTCTTGCTTCAAGAATCAATTTCATGATTTTTCAGATCATCAATAACATTTTTCTTTGTTCATCATTCTTTCAAGAGCCAACAATTTTAACACTCATAAACAACAAGATCAAAAATATGCACTGTTCAAGCATTCATTCAGAAAACAAAAAGTATTGCCACCACATCAATATAATTAAATTAAATTCAAGGATAAATTCGAAATTTATGTACTTCTTGTTCTTTTGAATTAAAACATTTTTCATTTAAGAGAGGTGAAGGATTCATGGAATTATTCATAATCTTTAAGGCATGGTTACATACTAATGATCATGAAGTAGAGACACAAAACATAGATAAACATAATAATTAAAAACCAAAAACAGAAAGAAATAAAGAACAAGGAATGAATCCACCTGAGTGAGGGTGGCGCCTTCTTGAAAGTCCAATGGTGCTTTTTGAGCTCCTCTATGTCTCTTCCTTGCTTCTGTTGAATGATTCCTAGTAATTTTGGTGTTTCTACCCTTTAGTTGCTTCCAATATTTGTGTGGAGGATAACTTTATCCCCTGAGGTATCTCAGGGATCTCTTGATTTGCAGCCACAAGTTAAACCACTGAGCTATGACGGCTTATATGAGTCTTTCCATCTCCCAAGACTCAGAGGTGGAAGCTTTTGTCTTCCCTTTAAGGTTTCTCTGGCCTTAGGTGCCATTAATGGTAATGGAAAAGCAAAAAAAGCTATGCTTTTACCACACCAAACTTAAAATATTGCTCGCCCTCGAGCAAGAGAAGAAAGAAGAGAAGAAGAAGAAGAAGAAGAAAATGGAGGTGAGTGAGGGGAGATGGATTCGGCTATATGGGTGGGATTGGGTGGGAAAGAGAAGTTGAATTGTAAAGGTAGGCGGGGTGTATGGGGAAGAGTGGATAGATGTAGGTGGTGAATGAAAAACAGAAGGGATGACCATGAATGGAGTGAGAGAGGGCGAGGGAGGTGGGGATCCTGTGAGGTCCACAGATCCTGAGGTGTCAAGGAATTCCATCCCTGCACCAAATAGGCATGTAAAATGCCTTGGCACACCATTCTGGCGTTTAAACGCCCCTTGGTGCACGTTCTGGGCGTTCAACGCCCATGTAATGCATGTTTCTGGCGTTGAACGCCAGTTTCATGCTTGTTGCTGGCGTTCAGCGCCAGTTTGTCCTCTCTGTGCGCCTTCCTGGTGTTAAACGCCAGGTTGTTGCTTGTTTCTGGCGTTCAGCGCCAGAATGGTGCTCTGTTCTGGCGTTGAACGCCGGTGGTGGACGAAATTGTGATCACTTGTATGTATTTATAAAAGATGTATACTCTGAGGGCATTGTTTATTTTCTTCACAATCTCGTTCAACTAACCAGCAAGTGTACTGGGTCGTCCAAGTAATAACCTTACGTGAGTAAGGGTCGAATCCACAGAGATTGTTGGTATGAAGCAAGCTATGGTCACCTTGCAAATCTCAGTTAGGCAGATTAAAGAGGAATTGTAATTATAATAAATAAAAAGGAATAATAAAAGGGATAGAAGACTTATGCAGATTCATTGGTAGGAATTTCAGATAAGCGGATGGAGATGCTGTAGAGCTCTTGGACGCCTGCTCTCCTACTCCTTCTACTCAATCCTTCTTACTCCTTTCCATGGCAAGCTTTGTATAGGGGTTCACCATCAACTGTGGCTACTTTCATTCCTCACGGGGAAATAACCTGTGCGGCTGTCACTCGCACAGCTAACCAGTCTGGAGGCATCACCCATGGCTGATGGCTACATCCCATCCTCACAGTGAAAACTATGCTAACGCACTCTGTCACAGTACGGCTAATCACCGGTTGGTTCCCGCTCCTACTGGAATAGAATCCCTCTTTTGCGTCTGTCACCAACGCCCAGCAGGTTAAAGTTTGAAGCACGTCACGGTCATTCATGATCGGAATCCTACTCGGAACACCACAGACAAGGTTGGACTTTCCGGACTCCCAGGATCCTACTCGAAACACCACAGACAAGGTTGGACTTTCCGGATCCAGATGAATGCCGCCAACTATCTAACTTATACCACGAAGATTCTGTTGGGGAATCTAAGAGATACGCATTCAAGCTCTGTTGCATGTAGAACGTAAGTGGTTGTCAATCACGCACATTCGTAATTGAGAATGATAATGAGGGTAATTTGACTCATAACATTCATCATATTCTTGGGTACGAATGAATATCTTGGAATAAGAATAAGAGAGAATTGAATAAAAGAAGATAGAATTTCATTAATACTTGAGGTACAGCAGAGCTCCACACCCTTAATCTATGGTGTGCAGAAACTCCACCGTTGAAAATACATAAGCAAAGAGTTCAGGCATGGCCGAATGGCCAGCCCTCTCTAACGTGATCAAGTGACCGAATAATGAAAGACTTAAAGTGGTCAAAAGATGTCTAATACAATAGATAAATGTCCTATATATACTAGACTAGCTTCTAGGGTTTCCATGAGTAAGTAATTGATGCATAAATCCACTTCCGGGGCCCACTTTGTGTGTGCTTGGGCTGAGCTTGATGAATTCACGTGCTAAGGCATATCTTGGCGTTGAACTCTGAGTTATGACGTGTTTTGGGCGTTCAACTCCGGATCATGACGTTTTTCTGGCGTTTAACTTCAGACAGCAGCGTGTACTTGGCGTTCAACGCCAAGTTACGTCGTCATTCTTCGAATAAAGTATGGACTATTATATATTGCTGGAAAGCCCTGGATGTCTACTTTCCAACGCCGTTGAGAGCGCGCCAATTGGAGTTCTGTAGCTCCAGAAAATCCATGTCGAGTGCAGGGAGGTCAGATTCCAACAGCATCAGCAGTCCTTTTGTCAGCCTTTTTCAGAGTTTTGCTCAAATCCCTCAATTTCAGTCAGAATTTACCTGAAATCACAGAAAAACACACAAACTCATAGTAAAGTCCAGAAATGTGAATTTAGCATAAAAACTAATGAAAACATCCCTAAAAGTAGCTTAAACTTACTAAAAACTATATGAAAACAATGCCAAAAAGCGTATAAATTATCCGCTCATCACAACACCAAACTTAAATTGTTGCTTGTCCCCAAGCAACTGAAAATCAAATAGGATAAAAAGAAGAGAATATACTATAAAGTCCAAAATATCAATGAATATTAATTTAATTAGATGAGCGGGACTTGTAGCTTTTTGCTTCTGAACAGTTTTGGCATCTCACTTTTTCCTTTGTAGTTTAGAGTGATTGGCTTCTCTAGGAACTTAGAATTTCAGATAGTGTTATTGACTTTCCTAGTTAGGCATGTTGATTCTTGAACACAGCTACTTTATGATTCTTGGCTGTGGCCCTAAGCACTTTGTCTTCCAGTATTACCACCGGATACACAAATGCCACAGACACATAACTGGGTGAACCTTTTCAGATTGTGACTCAGCTTTGCTAAAGTCCCCAGTTAGTGGTGTCCAGAGCTCTTAAGCACACTCTTTTGCTTTGGATCACGACTTTAACCACTCAGTCTCAAGCTTTTCACTTGGACCTTCATGACACAAGCACATGGTTAGGGACAGCTTGATTTAGCCGCTTAGGCCTGGATTTTATTTCCTTGGGCCCTCCTATCCATTGATGCTCAAAGCCTTGGATCCTTGCTACCCTTGCCTTTTGGTTTTAAGGGCTATTGGCTTTTTCTGCTTGCTTTTTCTTTCTATTTTATTTTTTTTCGCCACTTTTTTTTTTCACTGCTTTTTCTTGCTTCAAGAATCAATTCATGATGTTTTTCAGATCATCAATAACATTTCTCCTTGTTCATCATTCTTTCAAGAATCAATGATTTTAACACTCATAAACAACAAGATCAAAAATATGCACTGTTCAAGCATTCATTCAGAAAACAAAAATTATTGCCACCACATCAATATAATTAAATTAAATTCACTAATAATTTCGAAAATTATGTACTTCTTGTTCTTTTGAATTAAAACATTTTTCTTTTAAGAGAGGTGAAAGACTAATGGATTTTATTCATAGCTTTAAGGCATGGTTTACACACTAATGATCATGAAGTAGAAACACAAAAACATAGATAAACATAACACTTAAAAACCGAAAACAGAAAGAAAATAAAGAACAAGGAATGAATCCACCTCTTAGTGGCGTCTTCTTCTTGAAGGACCAATGATGTTCTTTAACTCTTCTATGTCCCTTCCTTGCCTTTGTTGCTCCTCTCTCATAGCTCTTTGATCTTCTCTTATTTCTTGGAGAGTAAGGGCGTGTTCATGGTGTTCCACCCTTAGTTGTTCCACGTTATGGCTCAAGTCCTCTAAGGAGGTACTGAGTTGCTCCCAATAGTTGTTGGGAGGAAAGTGCATTCCATGAGGCATTTGTTGATGAACTTCGTCATGTTCTCCTTGGGGGCCGTGAGGGACTTCCCTTGTTTGCTCCATCCTTTTCTTGGTGATGGGCTTGTCTTCTTCAATGGAGACATCTCCATCTATGATAACTCCAGCTGAATAACATAGATGGCATATGAGGTGGGGGAAGGCTAGCCGTGCCATGTATGAAGGCTTGTCAGCTATTTTGTAGAGTTCATTGGTTATGACTTCATGAACCTCTACTTCCTCTCCAATCATGATGCTATGGATCATGATTGCCCGATCCACAGTAACTTCAGATCGGTTGCTTGTAGGGATGATGGATCTTTGGATGAACTCCAGCCATCCTCTAGCTACAGGCTTGAGGTCCAGTCTTCTTAGTTGGACTGGTTTGCCTTTGGAGTCTACTCTCCATTGGGCGCCTTCCACACAAATGTCCATTAGGACTTGGTCCAACCTTTGATTGAAGTTGACCCTCCTTGTGTAGGGGCGTTCATCACCTTGCATCATGGGTAGATGAAACGCCAACCTCACATTTTCCGGACTGAAATCTAAGTATTTCCCCCGAACCATTGTGAGATAGTTCTTTGGATTCGGGTTCATACTTTGATCATGGTTCCTTGTGATCCATGCATTAGCATAGAACTCTTGAACCATCAGTAATCCGACTTGTTGCATGGGGTTGGTTATGACTTCCCACCCTCTTCTTTGGATCTCATGTCGGATTTCCGGATACTCATTCTTTTTGAGCTTGAAGGGGACCTCAGGGATCACCCTCTTCTTTGCCACAACATCATAGAAGTGGTCTTGGTGGCTCTTGGAGATGAATCTCTCCTTTTCCCATGATTCGGAAGTGGAAGCTTTTGCCTTCCCTTTTCCTTTTCTTGAGGAAACTCCGGTCTTGGGTGCCATTGATGGTGAATGAAAAATAAAAAGCTAGGCTTTTTACCACACCAAACTTAAAATTTGCTCGTCCTCGAGCAAAAAGAAAAGAAGAGTAGAAGAAGAAGAAGAAGAGAATTTGGAAGAGAGGGAGAGAAGTGGGTTCGGCTATGTAGAGAAGAAGGGGTTATGTTGTGTGAAAATGAAGAAGAAAAGGGAGGTATTTATAGGGAGGGGGGAGGGTTAGGTTTCGGCCAATTTGGGTGGGAATGGGTGGGAAATTGAATTTGAATGTAGTGGGGGTAGGTGGGGTTTATGGGGAAGAGGAGGTTGATGTGAATGGTGCATGGGGTAATTGGGAAGAGAATTTGATGTGATTGGTGAAGGTTTTTGGGAAGGGTGACATTGAGAATGAGATTTGGATTAGGAGAGTGTGAATAGGATTAAAAGAAAAGGTAGGTGGGGATCCTGTGGGGTCCACAGATCCTGAGGTGGGAATCCTGTGGGGTCCACAGGTCCTGAGGTGAAAAGAAATACCATTCCTTCACCCTATAGGCGTGTAAATTGCCTTCATGCACCATTCTGGCATTCAAACGCCCATTGGTGCATGTTCTGGGCGTTAAACGCCCATGTGATGCTTGATTCTGGCGTTGAACGCCAGTTTCAAGCTTGTTTCTGGCGTTCAGTGCCAGATTGTCCTCTGCGTGCGCATCCTGGCGTTAAACGCCAGGATGTAGCTTGTTTTGGGCGTTCAGCGCCAGGAAGATGCTCTGTTCTGGCGTTGAACGCCCGCCAGATGCATCTTCTGGGCGTTGAACGCCGGCCCGTGCGTCCTCCAGGGTGAAAAATTTTTTTCTTCTGTTTTTGACTCTGTTTTTAATTTTTTGATTTTTTTCGTGACTCCTCATGATCATGTACCTATTTAAACACAAAAATAACAAAGAAACAAAATAAAATAAAATTAGATAAATAAAATTGGGTTGCCTCCCAACAAGCGCTTCTTTAATGTCAATAGCTTGACAGTGGCTCTTATGGAGCCACAGAGTGATCAAGTCAATGTTGTCTCCACACCAAACTTAGAGTTTGGATATGGAGTTTGAACACCAAACTTAGAGTTTGGTTGTGGCCTCACAACACCAAACTTAGAGTTTGACTGTATGGGCTCTTCTTGACCTTGAACTGAGAGAAGCTCTTCATGCTTACTCTCTTTTGTCACAGAGGGATTGCCATGTGCTTGAAACACAAGGTATTCTCCATTCAATTGAAGGACTAATTCTCCTCTGTTGACATCTATCACAGCTTCTGCTGTGGCTAGGAAAGGTCTTCCTAGGATGATGCATTCATCATCTTCCTTCCTAGTATCTAGGATTAGGAAATCAGCAGGGATGTAAAAGTCTTAAACTTTTACTAGCATGTCCTCTACTATCCCATGAGCTTCTCTCATGGATTTATCTGCCAATTGTAATGAGAACAAGGCAGGTTGTACCTCAATGATTCCTAGCTTCTCCATTACAGAGAGTGGCATAAGGTTTATCCCTGACCCAAGATCACACAGAGCTTTTTCAAAGCTCATGGTGCCAATGGTGCAAGGTATCAAGAACTTGCCAGGATCTTGTCTCTTTTGAGGTAGAGTTTCCTGAATCCAAGTATCCAAATCACTGATGAGCAAGGGAGGCTCACTTTCCCAAGTCTCATTACCAAATAGCTTGGCATTCAGTTTCATGATAGCTCCTAGATATTGAGCAACTTGCTCACTAGTCACATCTTCATCCTCTTCAGAGGATGAATAATAGTCAGAGCTCATGAATGGCAGAAGGAGATTTAATGGAATCTCTATGGTCTCTGTATGAGCCTCAGATTCCTCAGGATCCTTATTAGGAAGCTCCTTCTTGCTTGGAGGACGTCCCAGGAGGTCTTCCTCACTGGGATTTTCGTCCTCCTCCTCCTTTGTGCATTCGGCCATGTTGACTAAGTCAATGGCTTTGCACTCTCCTTTTGGATTCTCTTCTGTATTGCTTGGGAGAGTACTGGGAGGAGTTTCAATAACTTTCTTACTCAGCTGGCCTACTTGTGCCTCCAAATTTCTAATGGAGGATCTTGTTTCATTCATGAAACTGAAGGTGGCCTTTGACAGATCAGAGACTATATTAGCTAAATTAGAATTATTTTGTTCAGAGTTCTCTGTCTGTTGCTGAGAAGATGATGGATATGGCTTGCTATTGCCTAGCCTATTGCGTCCACCATTGTTAAAGCCTTGTTGAGGCTTTTGTTGATCCTTCCAGGAGAAATTTGGATGATTTCTCCATGATGGGTTATAGGTATTTCCATATGGTTCACCCAGATAATTAACCTCTGCCATGGCAGGGTTCTCAGGATCATAAGCTTCTTCAGAAGCTACCTCTCTAGTACTGTTGGATGCATGTTGCAATCCCTTCAGATTTTGAGAGATCATGTTGACCTGCTGAGTCAACACTTTGTTCTGAACCAGTATGGCATTCAAAGCATCAATTTCAAGAACTCCCTTCTTCTGAGGGACCCCATTATTCACGGAATTCCTCTCAGAGGTATACATGAACTGGTTGTTTGCAACCATGTCAATGAGTTCTTGAGCCTCTTCAGGCGTTTTCTTTAGGTGAATAGATCCACCTGCAGAATGGTCCAGTGACATTTTCAAAAATTCAGAGAGACCATAATAGAATATATCTAATAGGGTCCATTCTGAAAACATGTCAGATGGACATCTCTTGGTCAGCTGCTTGTATCTTTCCCAAGCTTCATAGAGGGATTCACCATCTTTTTGTTTGAAAGTTTGAACATCCACTCTCAGCTTGCTCAGCTTTTGAGGAGGAAAGAATTTATCTAAGAAGGCAGTGACCAGCTTATCCCAGGAGTCCAGGCTATCCTTAGGTTGTGAATCCAACCATATTCTAGCTCTGTCTCTTACAGCAAAAGGGAAAAGCATGAGTCTGTAGACTTCAGGATCAACTCCATTCGTCTTTACAGTATCACAGACTTGCAAGAATTCAGTTAAGAACTGATAAGGATATTCAGATGGAAGTCCATAAAACTTGCAGTTTTGTTGCATCAAAGCAACTAGTTGAGGCCTAAGCTCAAAGTTATTGGCTCCAATGGCAGGAATGGAGATGCTTCTTCCGTCAAATTTGGATGTTGGCTTTGTGAAGTCACCAAGCATTCTCCTTGCATTATTATTATTATTATTTTCGGCCATCTCCTTCTCTTGTTCGAAAATTTCTGAAAGGTTGCTTCTGGATTGTTGTAATTTAGCTTCTCTTAATTTTCTCTTCAGAGTCCTTTCAGGTTCTGGATCAACTTCAACAAGAGTGCCCTTTTCCTTGTTCCTGCTCATAAGAAAGAGAAGAAAACAAGAAAAGAAAGAGGAATACTCTATGTCACAGTATAGAGATTCCTTTATGTTAGTAGAAGAAGAAAGGGGTAGAGTGAAGAAGAAACACAACTGTGAGGATGGCAGAGATGTGAGATGAGATGTTAGGATGTGAATGAAGAGAGGTGAAGAGAAGTGTTAGTAATTAAATAATTAAATAGAAGAAGAAAAGAGAAAGGAATTTTCGAAAATAATTTTGAAAAAATGGTTAGTGATTTTCGAAAATTAAAGATAAGATGAGATTAAAATTAGAATTTAAAACAATTAAAAAGAATTTTTGAAAAAGAGGGGGAGAATTTTCGAAAATTTAGAGAGGGAAAAGTAGTTAGGTGGTTTTGAAAAAGATAAGAAACAAACAAGGAGTTAGTTAGTTGATTGAAAAAGATTTGAAATCAAATTTTGAAAAAGATAAGAAGATAGGAGGTTAGATAAGATATTTTGAAATCAAATTTTGAAAAAGATAAAATTTTTGAAAAAGATAAGATAAAAGATAAAAAGATATATTTGAAAAAGATATTTTGAAAAAGATTTAATTTTAAAATTGACTTAACTAACAAGAAACTACAAGATAAGATTCTAGAACTTAAAGATTGAACCTTTCTTAACAAGAAAGTAACAAACTTCAAATTTTTGAACCAATCACATTAATTGTTAGCTAATTTTTGAAAATTTGATAAAAAGATAAGAAAAAGATTTTGAAAATATTTTGAAAAAGATTTTTTTGAAATTTTCGAAATATATATAAAAAAAATGAAAAAGATATGATTTTTGAAAAAGATTTTGAAAAGATAAGATTTTTAAAATTGAAATTTTGACTTGACTTGTAAGAAACAACTAATTTTTAAAAAATTTTTGACCAAGTCAACCCAAAATTTCGAAATTTTAGAGGAAAATAAGGAAAAGATATTTTTGATTTTTGAATATTGAATGAAAAACACAAAAATGACCCAAAACATGAAAATTTTGGATCAAGACACAAGATGCATGCAAGAATGCTATGAATGTCAAGATGAACACCAAGAACACTATGAAGATCATGATGAACATCAAGAACATAATTTTGAAAAATTTTTGATGCAAAGAAAACATGCAAGACACCAAACTTAGAAATCTTTAATACATGGAAAATATGAATGCAAAGATGCACATGAGAAACAAGAAAAGACACAAAACAAGAAATCATCAAGATCAAACAAGAAGACTTGTCAAGAACAACTTGAAGATCATGAAGAACACTATGAATGCATGAGATTTTCGAAAAAATGCAAGAAAAATTTTAAAAGCATGCAATTGACACCAAACTTAAAAATTAACACAATACTCAAACAAGAAACACAAAATATTTTTTGATTTTTATGATTTTCTAATTTTTTTGTATTTTTATTAATTTTTTTTCGAAAAACATTTTTGGAAAAAACGAAAAATAAAAGAAAAATTTTTGAAAAAGATTTTTGAAAAGAAAATTACCTAATCTGAGCAACAAGATGAACCGTCAGTTGTCCATACTCGAACAATCCCCGGCAACGGCGCCAAAAACTTGGTGGACGAAATTGTGATCACTTGTATGTATTTATAAAAGATGTATACTCTGAGGGCATTGTTTATTTTCTTCACAATCTCGTTCAACTAACCAGCAAGTGTACTGGGTCGTCCAAGTAATAACCTTACGTGAGTAAGGGTCGAATCCACAGACATTGTTGGTATGAAGCAAGCTATGGTCACCTTGCAAATCTCAGTTAGGCAGATTAAAGAGGAATTGTAATTATAATAAATAAAAAGGAATAATAAAAGGGATAGAAGACTTATGCAGATTCATTGGTAGGAATTTCAGATAAGCGGATGGAGATGCTGTAGAGCTCTTGGATGCCTGCTCTCCTACTCCTTCTACTCAATCCTTCTTACTCCTTTCCATGGCAAGCTTTGTATAGGGGTTCACCATCAACTGTGGCTACTTTCATTCCTCACGGGGAAATAACCTGTGCGGCTGTCACTCGCACAGCTAACCAGTCTGGAGGCATCACCCATGGCTGATGGCTACATCCTATCCTCGCAGTGAAAACTATGCTAACGCACTCTGTCACAGTACGGCTAATCACCGGTTGGTTCCCGCTCCTACTGGAATAGAATCCCTCTTTTGCGTCTGTCACCAACCCCCAGCAGGTTAAAGTTTGAAGCACGTCACGGTCATTCATGATCGGAATCCTACTCGGAACACCACAGACAAGGTTGGACTTTCCGGACTCCCAGGATCCTACTCGGAACACCACAGACAAGGTTGGACTTTCCGGATCCAGATGAATGCCGCCAACTATCTAACTTATACCACGAAGATTCTGTTGGGGAATCTAAGAGATACGCATTCAAGCTCTGTTGCATGTAGAACGTAAGTGGTTGTCAATCACGCACATTCGTAATTGAGAATGATAATGAGGGTAATTTGACTCATAACATTCATCATATTCTTGGGTACGAATGAATATCTTGGAATAAGAATAAGAGAGAATTGAATAAAAGAAGATAGAATTTCATTAATACTTGAGGTACAGCAGAGCTCCACACCCTTAATCTATGGTGTGCAGAAACTCCACCGTTGAAAATACATAAGCAAAGAGTTCAGGCATGGCCGAATGGCCAGCCCTCTCTAACGTGATCAAGTGACCGAATAATGAAAGACTTAAAGTGGTCAAAAGATGTCTAATACAATAGATAAATGTCCTATATATACTAGACTAGCTTCTAGGGTTTACATGAGTAAGTAATTGATGCATAAATCCACTTCCGGGGCCCACTTGGTGTGTGCTTGGGCTGAGCTTGATGAATTCACGTGCTAAGGCATATCTTGGCGTTGAACTCTGAGTTATGACGTGTTTTGGGCGTTCAACTCCGGATCATGACGTTTTTCTGGCGTTTAACTTCAGACAGCAGCGTGTACTTGGCGTTCAACGCCATGTTACGTCGTCATTCTTCGAATAAAGTATGGACTATTATATATTGCTGGAAAGCCCTGGATGTCTACTTTCCAACGCCGTTGAGAGCGCGCCAATTGGAGTTCTGTAGCTCCAGAAAATCCATGTCGAGTGCAGGGAGGTCAGATTCCAACAGCATCAGCAGTCCTTTTGTCAGCCTTCTTCAGAGTTTTGCTCAAATCCCTCAATTTCAGTCAGAATTTACCTGAAATCACAGAAAAACACACAAACTCATAGTAAAGTCCAGAAATGTGAATTTAGCATAAAAACTAATGAAAACATCCCTAAAAGTAGCTTAAACTTACTAAAAACTATATGAAAACAATGCCAAAGAGCGTATAAATTATCCGCTCATCAGCCGGCCAGATGCATCTTACTGGCGTTGAATGCCAGTCTGCGCTACCTCCAGGGTGAAAAAATTTTTTCTTCTGTTTTTGACTCTGTTTTTAATTTTTTTGAATTTTTTCGTGACTCCTCATGATCATGTACCTAATTAAACACAAAAATAACAAAGAAACAAAATAAAATAAAATTAGATAAATAAAATTGGGTTGCCTCCCAACAAGCGCTTCTTTAATGTCAATAGCTTGACAGTGACTGTCATGGAGCCACAAGGTGATCAGGTCAATTTTAGTGTGTAGTCCCAACACCAAACTTAGAGTTTGGATATGGGGTTTGGACACCAAACTTAGAGTTTGGTTGTGGCCTCACAACACCAAACTTAGAGTTTGACTGTGTGAGCTCTTCTTGACTCTGAACTGAGAGAAGCTCTTCCTGCTTACTCTCTTCTGTCACAGAGGGATGGCCATGTGCCTTAAACACAAGGTAGTCCCCATTTAATTGAAGGACTAACTCACCTCTGTTGACATCTATCACAGCTTCTGCTGTGGCTAGGAAAGGTCTTCCTAGGATGATGCATTCATCATCTTCCTTCCTAGTGTCTAGGATTATGAAATCAGCAGGGATGTAAAGGTCTTCAACCTTTACTAGCACGTCTTCTACTATTCCATAAGCTTGTCTCAATGACTTATCTGCCAATTGCAATGAGAACAAGGCAGGTTGTACCTCAATGATCCCCAGCTTCTCCATTACAGAGAGTGGCATAAGATTTATCCCTGACCCCAGTTCACATAGAGCTTTTTCAAAGCTCATGGTGCCAATGGTACAAGGTATTAAGAACTTGCCAGGATCTTGTTTCTTTTGAGGTAGAGTTTTCTGAATCCAGGTATCTAGTTCACTAATGAGCAAGGGAGATTCACTTTCCCAAGTCTCATTACCAAACAGCTTGGCATTTAGCTTCATGATAGCTCCTAAATATTGAGCAACTTGCTCTCCAGTCACATCTTCATCCTCTTCAGAGGAAGAATAGTCTTCAGAGCTCATGAATGGCAGAAGGAGATTTAATGGAATCTCTATGGTCTCTATATGAGCCTCAGATTCCTCTGGATCCTTAATAGGAAACTCCTTCTTGCTTGAAGGACGTCCCAGGAGGTCTTCCTCACTAGGATTTTCGTCCTCCTCCTCCTTAGTGCATTCGGCCACTTTGATTAAATCAATGGCCTTGCACTCTCCTTTTGGATTCTCTTCTGTATTACTTGGGAGAATACTAGGAGGAGTATCAATGACTTTCTTACTCAGCTGGCCCACTTGTGCCTCCAAATTTCTAATGGAGGATCTTGTTTCATTCATGAAACTGAAAGTGGCCTTTGACAGATCAGAGACTATATTGGCTAAATTAGAAGTGTTTTGTTCAGAATTCTCTGTCTGTTGCTGAGAAAATGATGGATATGGTTTACTATTACTCAGCCTGTTGCGTCCACCATTGTTAAAGCCTTGTTGAGGCTTTTATTGATCCTTCCAGGAGAAATTTGGATGATTTCTCCATGATGGGTTATAAGTGTTTCCATAAGGTTCACCCATGTAATTAACCTCTGCCATGGCAGGGTTCTCAGGATCATAAGCTTCTTCAGAAGCTGCCTCTCTAGTACTGTTGGATGCATGTTGCAATCCATTCAGATTTTGAGAGATTATGTTGACCTGTTGAGTCAACATCTTGTTCTGAGCCAATATGGCATTCAGAGCATCAATTTCAAGAACTCCTTTCTTCTGAGGTATCCCACTATTCACGGAATTCCTCTCAGAGGTATACATGAACTGGTTGTTTGCAACCATGTCAATGAGTTCTTGAGCCTCTTCAGGCGTTTTCTTCAGGTGAATAGATCCACCTGCAGAATGGTCCAATGACATTTTCGAAAATTCAGAGAGACCATAATAGAATATATCTAATAGGGTCCATTCTGAAAACATGTCAGATGGACATCTTTTGGTCAGCTGCTTGTATCTTTCCCAAGCTTCATAGAGGGATTCACCATCTTTTTGTTTGAAGGTTTGAACATCCACTCTCAGCTTGCTCAGCTTTTGAGGAGGGAAGAACTTATCTAAGAAAGCAGTGACCAGCTTATCCCAGGAGTCCAGGCTATCCTTAGGTTGTGAATCCAACCATATTCTAGCTCTGTCTCTTACAGTAAAAGGGAAAAGCATGAGTGTGTAGACTTCAGGATTAACTCCATTCGTTTTTACAGTCTCACAGATCTGCAAGAACTCAGTTAAAAACTGATAAGGATCTTCAGATGGAAGTCCATAAAACTTGCAGTTTTGTTGCATTAATGCAACTAGTTGAGGCTTAAGCTCAAAGTTATTGGCTCCAATGGCAGGAATGGAGATGCTTCTTCCATCAAACTTGGACGTTGGCTTTGTGAAGTCACCAAGCATTCTCCTTGCATTATTATTATTATTATTATTTTCGGCTGCCATGTCCTTCTCTTGTTCGAAAATTTCTGAAAGGTTATTTATGGATTGTTGTAATTTAGCTTCTCTTAATTTTCTCTTCAGAGTCCTTTCAGGTTCTGGATCAACTTCAACAAGAGTGCCCTTTTCCCTGTTCCTGCTCATATGAAAGAGAAGAAAACAAGAAAAGAAAGAGGAATCCTCTATGTCACAGTATAGAGATTCCCTTATGTTAGTAGAAGAAGAAGGGGGTAGAAGAATGAAGAAGGATGAATTCGGATTTTTGGATGAAGAGAGGTGAAGAGAAGTGTTAGTAATTAAATAATTAAATAAAAGAAGAAAAGAGAAGGAGAAATTCGAAAATAATTTTGAAAAAGAGGATAGTAATTTTCGAAAATTAAAGATAAGATGAGATTAAAATTAAAATTTAAAACAGTTAATTAATTAAAAAGAAATTTTGAAAAAGGGATGAGATATTTTCGAAAATTAGAGAGGGAGAAGTAGTTAGGTGGTTTTGAAAAAGATAAGAAACAAACAAAAAGTTAGTTAGTTGATTGAAAAAGATTTGAAATCAAATTTTCAAAAGATAAGAAGATAAGAAGTTAGATAAGATATTTTGAAATCAAATTTTTAAAAAAAGATAAAATTTTTGAAAAAGATAAGATAAAAGATAAAAAGATATATTTGAAAAAGATATTTTGAAAAAGATTTAATTTTTTTTAAAAAAATATTTAACTAACAAGAAACTACAAGATAAGATTCTAGAACTTAAAGATTGAACCTTTCTTAACAAGAAAGTAACAAACTTCAAATTTTTGAACCAATCACATTACTTGTTAGCTAATTTTCGAAAATTTGATGTAAAAGATAAGAAAAAGATTTTGAAAATATTTTGAAAAAATAATTTTGAAATTTTCGAAAATTATAAAAAAAAAATGAAAAAGATATGATTTTTGAAAAAGATTTTGAAAAGGTAAGATTTTTAAAATTGAAATTTTGACTTGACTTGTAAGAAACAACTAATTTTAAAAATTTTTGACCAAGTCAACCCAAAATTTCGAAAATTTGGAGGAAAATAAGGAAAAGATATTTTTTTTTTTATTTTTTTTTTGAATTTTTAATTATGAAAGAGAAAAACAACAAAAATATTCAATGCATGAAATTTTTAGATCAAAACAATGAATGCATGCAAGAATGCTATGAATGTCAAGATGAACACCAAGAACACTTTGAAGATCATGATGAACATCAAGAACATAATTTTGAAAAATTTTTAATGCAAAGAAAACATGCAAGACACCAAACTTAGAAATCTTTAATGCATGGAAAATATGAATGCAAAGATGCACATGAAAAACAACAAACAACACAAAACAAGAATTCATCAAGATCAAACAAGAAGACTTGTCAAGAACAACTTGAAGATCATGAAGAACACTATGAATGCATGAAATTTTCGAAAAATGCAAGAAAAAATTTGAAAGCATGCAATTGACACCAAACTTAAAAATTAACACAAGACTCAAACAAGAAACACAAAATATTTTTTTGATTTTTATGATTTTCTAATTTTTTTGTATTTTTATTATTATTTTTTTTTTTCGAAAATATTTTTGGAAAAACGAAAAATAAAAGAAAAAATTTTGAAAAAGATTTTTGAAAAGAAAATTACCTAATCTGAGCAACAAGATGAACCGTCAGTTGTCCATACTCGAACAATCCCCCGCAACGGCGCCAAAAACTTGGTGGACGAAATTGTGATTATCAATATTGGCTCTTTGGCATATACACAAAAACTATTGTGGCTCTTGGTTAAATTCACAACTCCGTTCAACTAACCAGCAAGTGTACTGGGTCGTCCAAGTAATAAACCTTACGTGAGTAAGGGTCGATCCCACAGAGATTGTTGGTATGAAGCAAGCTATGGCCACCTTTGTAAATCTCCGTCAGGCAGGTTAAAATGGTTTATGGGTTTTCGAAAATAAAGATAAGAAAATAGAAATAATAAAAGAGATAGAAGACTTATGCAGATTCATTGATGAGAATTTCAGATAAGCGAATGGAGATGCTGTATGGCCCAAGGACGCCTGCTCTCCTACTGCTTCTACTCAATCCTTCTTACTCCTTTCCATGGCAAGCTTTGTATAGGGGTTCACCATCAGCTGTGGCTACTTTCAATCCTCTCGGGAAAATGATCCTATGCGGCTGTCACTCGCACGGCTAATCGTCTGGAGGCATCACCCATGGTTGATGGCTAAATCCCATCCTCGTAGTGAAAACTAATGCTCACGCACTCTGTCACAGTACGGCTAATCACTGGTTGGTTCCCGCTCCTACTGGAATAGAATCCCTTGATTCTTTTGCGTCTGTCACTAACGCCCAGCACTTGCAAGTTTGAAGCACGTCACAGTCATTCATTACCGGAATCCTACTCGGAATACCACAGACAAGGTGAGACTTTCCGGATTCCCAGGATCCTACTCGGAATACCACAGACAAGGTGAGACTTTTCGGATCCTCATAAATGCCGCCATCTATCTAGCTTATACCACGAAGATTCTGTTGGGGAATCTAAGAGATACGCATTCAAGCTATGTTGCATGTAAAACGGAAGTGGTTGTCAATCACGCGCGTTCATAAGTGAGAATGATAATGAGGGTTACTTATCATCACATTCATCATGTTCTTGGGTACGAATGAATATCTTGGAATAAGAATAAGAGAGATTTGAATAAAAGAAAATAGAATTTCATTAATACTTGAGGTACAGCAGAGCTCCACACCCTTAATCTATGGTGTGCAGAAACTCCACCGTTGAAAATACATAGGTAAAAGAGGTTCAGGCATGGCCGAATGGCCAGCCCCCCTAACGTGATCAATGATCTCTTAGGATGAAGAATAAAACAAAACTGAGACCAAAGATGTCTAATACAATAGATAAATGTCCTATATATACTAGACTAGCTACTAGGGTTTACATGAGTAAGTATTTGATGCATAAATCCACTTCCGGGGCCCACTTGGTGTATGCTTGGGCTGAGCTTGATCAATCCACGAGCTGAGGCTTTTCTTGGAGTTGAACTCCGAGTTTTGACGTGTTTTGGGCGTTCAACTCCGGATCATGACGTTTTTCTGGCGTTTAACTCCAGACAGCAGCTTGTACTTGGCGTTCAACGCCAAGTTACGTCGTCATTCTTCGAATAAAGTATGGACTATTATATATTGCTGGAAAGCTCTGGATGTCTACTTTCCAACGCTGTTGAGAGCGCGCCATTTGGAGTTCTGTAGCTCCAGAAAATCCATTTCGAGTGCAGGGAGTTCAGATTCCAACAACATCAGCAGTCCTTTTGTCAGCCTTCTTCAGAGTTTTGCTCAAATCCCTCAATTTCAGTCAGAATTTACCTGAAATCTCAGAAAAACACACAAACTCATAGTAAAGTCCAGAAATGTGAATTTAACATAAAAACTAATGAAAACATCCCTAAAAGTAGCTCAAACTTACTAAAAACTATATAAAAACAATGCCAAAAAGCGTATAAATTATCCGCTCATCAGGTATCATATCATCATCATGGCTAGGAACATCCGCCAGTGATGCCATGCTGGTAATCAAGACAGGAAAAGGAAGGAGGCCACGAATATGGGCTCGCCACATACACTGCCGAATAAGTCAAGGAAAATAAACCTCCTTTCCCTCTATAACACAACCAATCAAAAGGAGCATCTCCATAGGGATCTCAGAAAAGTGAGTGGTGGGTAAGACATAGTGGGCAAATATCATTTGCCAAGTCTTGGCCTCTCTAGTCAGATGAGCAAAGAGCATCCCTTTAGGCTTAGTGTTGTTCGCATCCATGACCCAAGTGGCATCTGGTAAACCACTCATGCGCCTAAGCGCCTCATAGTCAAAGGTCATGCTGTGAATAGCTATCTCAGCCTGCTGATGAGCGCAGGTGCCATCAGTGAGATGTCGGCATTGCAATGCCTCCTTTATGGCTAACTCAGTGATCATAATCTCTCTACCCCTCACCTGAACTGAATCCAAAGTGGGACGGAAGAAGTTGCAATTGAATTCCTTAACCCAAGAAATGTTGATATCTCCCAAATCTCTATCAACAAAGTCCATGCCCAACTCTAGGATGTGACTAGTAATTGCTCATCTCACATCATTAGGTAGGAGTAATTTCTTCTCAGTATTCAGTTTCGTCATTCGATACTTGGAAAGGCGAAGCTCACGGTAAAGATTTGGAAACTTGGTTGGATCGGTAGAAGGTAGCAACTGATTTTCCTTTTCTTCATCATTCAATGGATTCTTAGCATAATTCTTGTAAATGGAGGGGATAGAGGGTGTAGAATGTTTTCTTTTCTTGGAGGTAGTGGTTATGGCTTTTCCTTTATCCGACATCCTAAAAAAGATAGTAGAATATAAGCAATGAAGCACTTAGCACAAAGCAAAGAAAGCATGTTCAGGATATCAATTGGCTAATAAACAATCATGATGTGAACTGAACTTGAAAATAAAATTGGTAAACAAATAAGCATAAGTGAACAAGTAAATCAAGAATGCAATGTTCCCTAAAGTCAGCAACTCTTGCTAATTAAGCAATAAAATCATCATACTTTTGAAAGAATGGTTAAAGAGGGTAAATGTCAGTAGAAGTTAAATGGTGAAAGAAATTAGTGAGTTAGAAAAGTGGATTAGTGGTATGATGATATTTAGGCTCAAATAAAAGAGAAGTTGTGGTTCAGGTTCACAATGATTGGTGCAAATCCCGGAAGTCAAAAGGAAACGGAAATTAGCCCAAATTTCCAATAGAGATTAAGATGAAAACAAATTTCTTGAAAATTGGGCAGCATTCCGGCTTAAAATTGGACGTTCCCAGATAGCAAAGTAGCACAAACAGCAAGACTACAACATCAATCAAGTATAACAGCAATGGGATAGCATTCAGCAATACAAATTGCATATAGAGTAGCACAGAATCAACATATAATGGACAAGTAGGCAAACAGCGAATAAGCACATCCGGAGCACTTATCAGGCCTAGAATCCTCTAACCAGACCTAGCTACCTAACAGTAATTATTTCTATCTAACCTAACATGCAAAATTTCAATTCTAACTAATTAACAAAAACAAACAGTAGCTAACAGAAACAAAAAATTAACAGAAAGCAGAGTTGGAGCAGGAACCTGGAGCAGAGTAAAAAGAAATGGAAATGGGAAGTAGGGCAGGAGAGTAAGGAAGCAGCGGACGTGAACTAGGCAGAGCGCCGCTGCGGGAGGGTGGCGGTTACGACAGAGCAGTGATAGCGCTCGGTGGCGTAGAGGCAGAGTGAAGGGGAGTGGCGGCGGTGAGAGAGGGAGAGTGAGAGGGGAGGAGCCGCTGAGTGCTTGTCGCCGGCGGTGATGGCGGAGTGACGGCGGAGGTGGTTCGGGCAAGGACTGGTGGTGTGCAGAGCGAGACAATGGGAGGTTGGACGTGGGAGAGAGATGACGGACGAAGGTTGCCGGTAGTGGCGGTGGCCGTCGCTGCTATTGGCGGAGAATGAAGGAGAGAAGAGGAAGAAGATGATGGGGGGAGAAGGGATGTGCGCGACTGCGCAACACCCTCACGCATTAGGGTTATCCCCTTTTCTTGATTTGGAGCGGGCGCACACAGTGCGTGTCCCCGTAGATTGATGAAATTAGGGACCTGCGCGTGCACGTACAGCGCGCTCAAGCGTGGATGGGGAAACTATATAGGTGTGCGTGCGCGTACAGTGCGCGCACACGTACATTGAGTTGGACCGGAGGCTTAGAGTGGGCGCAGTGCGCGCCCAACTCTCTGGACAAAGGCCTGGAATGGTGGCATTAGCTAAGGGACGCGCACGCGGCAAAGGCGTGTTCGCGTACATTGGTAGTGCAACATAAAGCGCGCGAGCGCGATGCGTGCGCTCGCGTTCTCTCCTCTTTTTGTATATGGGCGCGCACGCGACGGTTGTGCGTCCGCGTGAGATGAGTTGGGCTGGGGGCTTAAAGATGGCCCAGATCCAGCGCAACTGGTGGATGAAATTGTGATAAAAGAGTTTCAGGCACTGTTAGAGAAGCTCACAACTCCGTTCAACTAACCAGCAAGTGTATTGGGTCGTCCAAGTAATAAACCTTACGTGAGTAAGGGTCGATCCCACAGAGATTGTTGGTATGAAGCAAGCTATGGTCACCTTGTAAATCTCAGTTAGGCAGATTAAATTGGTTTATGGGTTTTGAAAATTAATAGTAAAAAGAAGAAATATTAAAAGGGATAGAATACTTATGCAGACTCATTGGTGGGAATTTCAGATAAGCGAATGGAGATACTGTATGGCTCAAGGACGCCTGCTCTCCTACTGCTTCAACTCAATCCTTCTTACTCCTTTCCATGGCAAGCTGTGTATAGGGGTTCACCATCAGCGGTGGCTACTTTCAATCCTCTCGGGAAAATGATCCTATGCGGCTGTCACTCGCACGGCTAATCGTCTGGAGGCATCACCCATGGTTGATGGCTACATCCCATCCTCGCAGTGAAAACTACGCTCACGCACTCTGTCACAGCACGGCTAATCACTGGTTGGTTCCTGCGCCTACTGGAATAGAATCCCTTGATTCTTTTGCGTCTGTCACTAACGCCCAGCACTTGCAAGTTTGAAGCACGTCACAGTCATTCATTACCGGAATCCTACTCGGAATACCACAGACAAGGTTAGACTTTCCGGATTCCCAGGATCCTACTCGGAATACCACAGACAAGGTGAGACTTTTTGGATCCTCATAAATGCCGCCATCTATCTAGCTTATACCACGAAGATTCTGTTGGGGAATCTAAGAGATACACATTCAAGCTCGGTTGCATGTAGAACGGAAGTGGTTGTCAATCACGTGCGTTCATAAAGGAGAATGATAATGAGGGTTACTTATCATCACATTCATCATGTTCTTGGGTACGAATGAATATCTTGGAATAAGAATAAGAGAGATTTGAATAAAAGATAATAGAATTGCATTAATACTTGAGGTACAGCAGAGCTCCACACCCTTAATCTATGGTGTGCAGAAACTCCACCGTTGAAAATACATAAGTAAAAGGTTCAGGCATGGCCGAATGGCCAGCCCTCTCCATGATCAAGTGACCGAATATTCAAGAGATTAAACTGTCAAAAGATGTCTGATACAATAGATAAATGTTCTATTTATAATAAACTAGCTCCTAGGGTTTACATGAGTAAGTAATTGATGCATAAATTCACTTCCGGGGCCCACTTGGTGTATGCTTGGGCTGAGCTTGATCAATCCACGAGCTGAGGCTTTTCGTGGAGTTGAACTCCGAGTTTTGACGTGTTTTGGGCGTTCAACTCCGGATCATGACGTTTTTCTGGCGTTTAACTCCAGACAGCAGCTTGTACTTGGCGTTCAACGCCAAGTTACGTCGTCAATCTTCGATTAAAGCATGGACTATTATATATTGCTGGAAAGCTCTGGATGTCTACTTTCCAACGCTGTTGAGAGCGCGCCATTTGGAGTTCTGTAGCTCCAGAAAATCCATTTCGAGTGCAGGGAGGTCAGATTCCAACAACATCAGCAGTCCTTTTGTCAGCCTTCTTCAGAGTTTTGCTCAAGTCCCTCAATTTCAGCCAGAATTTACCTAAAATCACAGAAAAACACACAAACTCATAGTAAAGTCCAGAAATGTGAATTTAACATAAAAACTAATGAAAACATCCCTAAAAGTAACTCAAACTTACTAAAAACTATATAAAAACAATGCCAAAAAGCGTATAAATTATCCGCTCATCAGGTATCATATCATCATCATGGCTAGGAACATCCGCCAGTGATGCCATGCTGGTAATCAAGACAGGAAAAGGAAGGAGGCCACGAATATGGGCTCGCCACATACACTGCCGAATAAGTCAAGGAAAATAAACCTCCTTTCCCTCTATAACACAACCAATCAAAAGGAGCATCTCCATAGGGATCTCAGAAAAGTGAGTGGTGGGTAAGACATAGTGGGCAAATATCATCTGCCAAGTCTTGGCCTCTCTAGTCAGATGAGCAAAGAGCATCCCTTTAGGCTTAGTGTTGTTCGCATCCATGACCCAAGTGGCATCTGGTAAACCACTCATGCGCCTAAGCGCCTCATAGTCAAAGGTCATGCTGTGAATAGCTATCTCAGCCTGCTGATGAGCGCAGGTGCCATCAGTGAGATGTCGGCATTGCAATGCCTCCTCTATGGCTAACTCAGTGATCATAATCTCTCTACCCCTCACCTGAACTGAATCCAAAGTGGGACGGAAGAAGTTGCAATTGAATTCCTTAACCCAAGAAATGTTGATATCTCCCAAATCTCTATCAACAAAGTCCATGCCCAACTCTAGGATGTGACTAGTAATTGCTCATCTCACATCATTAGGTAGGAGTAATTTCTTCTCAGTATTCAGTTTCGTCATTCGATACTTGGAAAGGCGAAGCTCACGGTAAAGATTTGGAAACTTGGTTGGATCGGTAGAAGGTAGCAACTGATTTTCCTTTTCTTCATCATTCAATGGATTCTTAGCATAATTCTTGTAAATGGAGGGGATAGAGGGTGTAGAATGTTTTCTTTTCTTGGAGGTAGTGGTTATGGCTTTTCCTTTATCCGACATCCTAAAAAAGATAGTAGAATATAAGCAATGAAGCACTTAGCACAAAGCAAAGAAAGCATGTTCAGGATATCAATTGGCTAATAAACAATCATGATGTGAACTGAACTTGAAAATAAAATTGGTAAACAAATAAGCATAAGTGAACAAGTAAATCAAGAATGCAATGTTCCCTAAAGTCAGCAACTCTTGCTAATTAAGCAATAAAATCATCATACTTTTGAAAGAATGGTTAAAGAGGGTAAATGTCAGTAGAAGTTAAATGGTGAAAGAAATTAGTGAGTTAGAAAAGTGGATTAGTGGTATGATGATATTTAGGCTCAAATAAAAGAGAAGTTGTGGTTCAGGTTCACAATGATTGGTGCAAATCCCGGAAGTCAAAAGGAAACGGAAATTAGCCCAAATTTCCAATAGAGATTAAGATGAAAACAAATTTCTTGAAAATTGGGCAGCATTCCGGCTTAAAATTGGACGTTCCCAGATAGCAAAGTAGCACAAACAGCAAGACTACAACATCAATCAAGTATAACAGCAATGGGATAGCATTCAGCAATACAAATTGCATATAGAGTAGCACAGAATCAACATATAATGGACAAGTAGGCAAACAGCGAATAAGCACATCCGGAGCACTTATCAGGCCTAGAATCCTCTAACCAGACCTAGCTACCTAACAGTAATTATTTCTATCTAACCTAACATGCAAAATTTCAATTCTAACTAATTAACAAAAACAAACAGTAGCTAACAGAAACAAAAAATTAACAGAAAGCAGAGTTGGAGCAGGAACCTGGAGCAGAGTAAAAAGAAATGGAAATGGGAAGTAGGGCAGGAGAGTAAGGAAGCAGCAGACGTGAACTAGGCAGAGCGCCGCTGCGGGAGGGTGGCGGTTACGACAGAGCAGTGATAGCGCTCGGTGGCGTAGAGGCAGAGTGAAGGGGAGTGGCGGCGGTGAGAGAGGGAGAGTGAGAGGGGAGGAGCCGCTGAGTGCTTGTCGCCGGCGGTGATGGCGGAGTGACGGCGGAGGTGGTTCGGGCAAGGACTGGTGGTGTGCAGAGTGAGTCAATGGGAGGTTGGACGTGGGAGAGAGATGACGGACGAAGGTTGCCGGTAGTGGCGGTGGCCGTCGCTGCTATTGGCGGAGGATGAAGGAGAGAAGAGGAAGAAGATGATGGGGGGAGAAGGGATGTGCGCGACTGCGCAACACCCTCACGCATTAGGGTTATCCCCTTTTCTTGATTTGGAGCGGGCGCACACAGTGCGCGTCCCCGTAGATTGATGAAATTAGGGACCTGCGCGTGCACGTACAGCGCGCTCAAGCGTGGATGGGGAAACTATATAGGTGTGCGTGCGCGTACAGTGCGCGCACACGTACATTGAGTTGGACCGGAGGCTTAGAGTGGGCGCAGTGCGCGCCCAACTCTCTGGACAAAGGCCTGGAATGGTGGCATTAGCTAAGGGACGCGCACGCGGCAAAGGCGTGTTCGCGTACATTGGTAGTGCAACATAAAGCGCGCGAGCGCGATGCGTGCGCTCGCGTTCTCTCCTCTTTTTGTATATGGGCGCGCACGCGACGGTTGTGCGTCCGCGTGAGATGAGTTGGGCTGGGGGCTTAAAGATGGCCCAGATCCAGCGCAACTGGTGGATGAAATTGTGATAAAAGAGTTTCAGGCACTGTTAGAGAAGCTCACAACTCCGTTCAACTAACCAGCAAGTGTACTGGGTCGTCCAAGTAATAAACCTTACGTGAGTAAGGGTCGATCCCACAGAGATTGTTGGTATGAAGCAAGCTATGGTCACCTTGTAAATCTCAGTTAGGCAGATTAAATTGGTTTATGGGTTTTGAAAATTAATAGTAAAAAGAAGAAATATTAAAAGGGATAGAATACTTATGCAGACTCATTGGTGGGAATTTCAGATAAGCGAATGGAGATACTGTATGGCTCAAGGACGCCTGCTCTCCTACTGCTTCAACTCAATCCTTCTTACTCCTTTCCATGGCAAGCTGTGTATAGGGGTTCACCATCAGCGGTGGCTACTTTCAATCCTCTCGGGAAAATGATCCTATGCGGCTGTCACTCGCACGGCTAATCGTCTGGAGGCATCACCCATGGTTGATGGCTACATCCCATCCTCGCAGTGAAAACTACGCTCACGCACTCTGTCACAGCACGGCTAATCACTGGTTGGTTCCTGCGCCTACTGGAATAGAATCCCTTGATTCTTTTGCGTCTGTCACTAACGCCCAGCACTTGCAAGTTTGAAGCACGTCACAGTCATTCATTACCGGAATCCTACTCGGAATACCACAGACAAGGTTAGACTTTCCGGATTCCCAGGATCCTACTCGGAATACCACAGACAAGGTGAGACTTTTTGGATCCTCATAAATGCCGCCATCTATCTAGCTTATACCACGAAGATTCTGTTGGGGAATCTAAGAGATACACATTCAAGCTCGGTTGCATGTAGAACGGAAGTGGTTGTCAATCACGTGCGTTCATAAAGGAGAATGATAATGAGGGTTACTTATCATCACATTCATCATGTTCTTGGGTACGAATGAATATCTTGGAATAAGAATAAGAGAGATTTGAATAAAAGATAATAGAATTGCATTAATACTTGAGGTACAGCAGAGCTCCACACCCTTAATCTATGGTGTGCAGAAACTCCACCGTTGAAAATACATAAGTAAAAGGTTCAGGCATGGCCGAATGGCCAGCCCTCTCCATGATCAAGTGACCGAATATTCAAGAGATTAAACTGTCAAAAGATGTCTGATACAATAGATAAATGTTCTATTTATAATAAACTAGCTCCTAGGGTTTACATGAGTAAGTAATTGATGCATAAATTCACTTCCGGGGCCCACTTGGTGTATGCTTGGACTGAGCTTGATCAATCCACGAGCTAAGGCTTCTCTTGGAGTTGAACTCCGAGTTATGACGTGTTTTGGGCGTTCAACTCCGGATCATGACGTTTTTCTGGCGTTTAACTCCAGACAGCAGCATGAACTTGGCGTTCAACGCCAAGTTACGTCGTCAATCTTCGATTAAAGCATGGACTATTATATATTGCTGGAAAGCTCTGGATGTCTACTTTCCAACGCTGTTGAGAGCGCGCCATTTGGAGTTCTGTAGCTCCAGAAAATCCATTTCGAGTGCAGGGAGGTCAGATTCCAACAACATCAGCAGTCCTTTTGTCAGCCTTCTTCAGAGTTTTGCTCAAGTCCCTCAATTTCAGCCAGAATTTACCTAAAATCACAGAAAAACACACAAACTCATAGTAAAGTCCAGAAATGTGAATTTAACATAAAAACTAATGAAAACATCCCTAAAAGTAGCTCAAACTTACTAAAAACTATATAAAAACAATGCCAAAAAGCGTATAAATTATCCGCTCATCAGCAACTCTCTGGATATTGGCTCAGAAGTTACAGCAGCAGATCGACGCGGACGCGGCAGGTGTGCGTCCGCGTGCACTTCCTTGTAGCTGTATGGACGCGCACGCACGTAGTGCGCGTCAGCGTGGAATGAGTTGGGCTTGAGGCTTAAGGTTGGCCTAGGGGAGGCCCAACTCTCTGGAATATGGGTGATGATGCATCCGCTCATGGACGCGTGTGCGTACATCGTGCGCGTGCGTCCACCCCCTTTTTTTTTAAGCAATAAAATTGTGCTCAGGTGCTCCCTATAAAGCTCACAACTCTTTATTCACTCAACTATCATCTAATTCACCAAAACATGCAATTTGATATTATTCATTTACTACTAAACACAACATACATATGACTATGCTAACAATTAAGTTGTACAAACAAATCTATATGAAACATCTACCTACAATGGCAACTCAAATCACTTATTAAGCAAAATTAAAAGATTATGGAAAGAGTTTACCATGGTGGGGTGTCTCCCACCTAGTGAGAGCTTCTCTCTCTAGAAACTACTTCTAAAACTAAACTATGACTAATGATCAAAAGTTAGTTGATTCCTTTTAAATCCTTGGCCTAAATAGCATCATAAATGAGTTGGATTGGGCCCACAAGGATTCTAAAATTCGCTGGCCACGTTTTGCTTTAAGTGAACCAGGTGGCAGCAACAGCGCGTTCTTGTACTATGCGCGTATGCGTCACCATGCGCAGTTCAACCATAGCAAATCTTATATCGTTTCGAAGCCCCGAATGTTAGCTTTCCAACCCAACTAAGACCGCATCATTTGGACCTTTGTAGCTCAAGTTATGGTCGTTTAAGTGCGAAGAGGTCGGCTTGACAGCTTTCCGGTTCTTTCATTTCTTCATGAGTTCTCCAACTTTTCATGCTTTCTTTCTTCATTCCCTTGATCCAATCTTTGCCTCATAAACCTTAAATCACTTAACAAACATATCAAGGCATCTAATGGAATCAAGGTGAATTAAATTTATTTATTTTAAGACCTAAAAAGCATGTTTTCACTCTTAAGCACAATTAAAGTAGAATATACAAAACCATGCTATTTCATTGAATAAATGTGGGTAAAAGGTGATAAAATCCCCTAAAATCAATACAAGATAAACCCTACAAATGGGGTTTATCATGGTGCACGTAATTGTGATCACACTTTTCAGAACTCCGGTACAACTAACCAGCAAGTGCACTGGGTCGTCCAAGTAATAAAACCTTACGCGACTAAGGGTCAATCCCACGGAGATTGCCGGCATGAAACAAGCTATGGTCATCCTGTAAATCTTAGTCTGGCAAATTCAATTGATTATGAGTTTTGATAATTGAAAGATAAATAAAACATAAATTAAAATAAAGATACTTATGTAATTCATTGGTGAGAATTTCAGATAAGCGTTTGGAGATGCTTTGTTGCTTCTAAACATCTGCTTTCCTATTGTCTTCATCCAATCATGCGTGCTCCCTTCCATGGCAAGCTATATGTTGGTCGATCACCGTTGTCAATGTCTACCATCCGTCCTCTCAGTGAAAATGGTCCATGCTACGGTTTTTGTACGGCTAATCAACTGTCGGATCTCTCGTCTCGGATGAAAAATACCAGGCACAGCTACCGCACGGCTAATCATCTGGTTCTCACTTGTGTCAGAATAGGATCTCTCTATCCTTTTGCATACTGTCACTGCACCCAACATTCGTGAGTTTGAAGCTCGTCACAGTCATCCCATCCCAGATCCTACTCGAAATACCACAGACAAGGTTTAGACTTTTCGGATCTCAGGAATGCTGCCAATTGGTTCTAGCCTATACCACGAAGGTTCTAACCTCACAGACTTGGTCCGTCGATTAGAGACCCAAGAGGCTATACTCCGGCTGTCGTCCAATGACTACGTTGAACATCATGTAGACCGCTTGTGGTTGTCAGGCACGCGGATCTTGGCCAAGGGAGTAACGAAGATAGTGGGTGAATGTCACGGGTCACCCCTTCATTCTGACTTAACTGAATTAAGTACGAGAGTATATCTTAGAGAAGAAATAGGCATGAATTGAAAGAAAAATAGTAGTACTTGCATTAATTCATGAAGAATAGCAGAGCTCCACACCTTAATCTATGATGTGTAGAAACTCCACTGTTGGAAAATACATAAGAGAAAAAGGTCTAGGCATGGCCGAATGGCCAGCCTCCCCAAATATGAAAAGTCTCACAAAAGTGATCCCAAGATCAAAAGATGATATAAAAGATATCCCAGTCTAAAGATAAACATACAATAGGAAAAAGTGCTATTTATACAAAACTAGTAACTTATGTTTACAGAAAATAAGTAACTAAGTGCAGATAGTGTAGAAATCCACTTCCGGGGCCCACTTGGTGTGTGCTTGGGTTGAGCATTGAGCTTTACACGTGCATAGGCCTTTTCTAGAGTTAAACGCCATCTTGGATGCCAGTTTGGGCGTTTAACTCCAGTTATGGCGTTTTACGCCAGAAAAAGGTCTCTAGTGGGTGTTTGGACGCCAGTTTGGGCCATCAAATCTCAGACAAAGTATGAACGATTACACATTGCTGGAAAGCCCAAGATGTCTACTTTCCAACGAAATTAAGAGCACGCCAATTTGTTTTCTGTATCTCCAAAAAATTTACTTCAAGTGCAGGAGGGTCAGAATCCAACAACATCTGCAGTCCTTTCTCAGCCTCTGAATCAAACTTTTGCTTAGGTCCCTCAATTTCAGCCAGAAAATACCTGAAATTACAGAAAAACATCCAAACTCATAGTAAAGTCCAGAAATGTGATTTTTGCATAAAAGATAATAAAAATATAATAAAAAAGTAACTAAAACATACTAAAAACTATGTAAAAACAATGCCAAAAAGCGTATAAATTATCCGCTCATCACAACACCAAATTTAAATTGTTGCTTATCCCCAAGCAACCAAAAACAAAATAGAGATAAAAAGAAGAGAAAATAAAATAAATTCCAAAATATCAATGAAGCTTAGTTCCAATTAGATGAGCGGGACTAGTAGCTTTTCGCTTCTAAACAGTTTTGGCATCTCACTTTATCCTTTGAAGTTTAGAATGATTGGCATCCATATGAACTCAGAATTCAGATAGTGTTATTGATTCTCTTAGTTTAGCATGTTGATTCTTGAACATAGCTACTTTATGAGTCTTGGCCGTGACCCTAAGCTCTTTGTTTTCCAGTATCATCAATGGATACATAAATGCCACAGACACAGAACTGGGTGAACCTTTTCAGATTGTGACTCAGCTTTGCTAAATTCCCTAGTTAGAGGTGCCCAGAGTTCTTAAGCACACTCTTTTGCTTTGGATCACGACTTTAACCACTCAGTCCCAAGCTTTTCACTGGACCTTCATGACATAAGCACATGGTTAGGGACAACTTGATTTAGCCGCTTAGGCCAGGTTTTTATTCCTTTGGGCCCTCCTATCCGTTAATGCTCAAAGCCCTGGATCCTTTTTACCATTGCCTTTTAGTTTAAAGGGTTACTGGCTTTTTGCTTTTGCCTTTTGGTTTAAAGAGCTATTGGCTTTTTTTGCTTGCTTTTTTTTTCTTTCTTTTTCTTTATTTTTGGCCATATATTTTTTTTCGCAAGCTTTGTGTTTTTCACTGCTTTTTCTTGCTTCAAGAATCAATTTTATGATTTTTTAGATTATCAATAACATTTCTCTTTTTTCATTATCCTTTCAAGAGCCAATAATTTCAACATTCACAAACTTCACTATCAAAAATATTCACTGTTCACGCATTCATTCAGAGAACAAAAAGTATTGTCACCACATCAAAATAATTAAACTAATTTCAAGATAGAATTCAAAATTTATGTACTTCTTGTTCTTTTGCAAATAGAAACATTTTTCATTTAAGAGAGGTGAATGATTCATGGAACATTCATAGCTTTAAGACATAGACACTAAACACTAATGATCATGTAATAAAGACACAAATATAGACAAAGCATAAAGCATAAAACCGAAAAAAAAGAAAAATAAGAACAAGAAAATTAAAGAACGGGTCCACCTTAGTGACGGTGGCTAGTTCTTCGTCTTGATGATCCTATGGAGTGCTTGAGCTCCTCAATATCTCTTCCATGCCTTTGTTGCTCCTCTCTCATGGCTCTTTGGTCCTCTCGAATTTCATGGAGGATAATGGAGTGCTCTTGGTGCTCCATCCTTAGTTGCTCCAAATTGGAACTCAAATCTCCTAAAGAGGTGTTGAGTTGCTCCCAATAGTTGTTTGGGAGAAAATGCATCCCTTGAGGCATCTCAGGGAATTCTTGTTGAGGTCCATGAGTGGGCTCTCTTGTTTGCTATATCCTCTTTTTAGTGATGGGCTTGTCTGCTTCAATGGGGATGTCTTCCTTTATGACAATTCCAGCTGAATTGCATAGGAGACAGATGAGATGAGGAAAGGCTAACCTTGCCAAACTGGAGGGCTTGTCAGCCACCTTGTATAGTTCTAAAGGTATGATCTCATGAACTCCACTTCCTCTCCAATGATGATACTATGGATCATGATAGCCCAATCCATAGTTACTTCGGATCGATTGCTAGTAGGAATGATAGAGCGTTGGATGAACTCCAACCATCCTCTAGCCATGGGTTTGAGGTCATGCCTTCTCAGTTGAATCGGCTTGTCTTTGGAGTCTCTCTTTCATTGGGCTCCTTCCGCACAGATGTCCATGAGGACTTGGTCCAACCTTTGATAAAAGTTGACCCTTCTAGTGAAAGGATGAGGATCTCCTTGCATCATTGGCAAGTTGAATGCCAACCTCATGATTTCTAGACTGAAATCCAAGTATTTCCCCCGAACCATTGTGAGCCAATTCCTTGGGTTCGGGTTCATACTTTGATCATGGTTCTTAGTGATCCATGCATTAGCATAGAACTCTTGAACCATTAAGATTTTGACTTGTTGGATGGGGTTGGTGAGAACTTCCCAACCTCTTCTTTGCACTTCACGTTGGATCTCCAAATATTCACTCTTTTTGAGCATGAAGGGGACCTCGGGGATCACCTTTTTCTTTGCCATAACTTTATAGAAGTGGTCTTGACGGACCTTTGAGATGAATCTTTCCATTTCCCATGACTCGAAGGTGGAAGCAACTACCTTCCCTTTCCTCTTTCTAGATGTTTCTCCGGCCTTAGGTGCCATTAATGGTTATGGAAAAACAAAAAAAGTAGAGCTTTTTCCCACTCCAAACTTAAAAGGTTAGCTCATCCTCAAGCAAAAAAAGAAAGAAGGGAGTAGAAGAAGAAGAAATGGAGGAGATAGAGGGGGGTGCGTGGTTCGGCCAAGGGGGTGAAGAAGTGTTTGTGTTGTGTGAAATTGAGGGTGGTAAGGAGGGGTATTTATAGGGTAAGGGAGAGAGGGAATCCATGCGAGAATGGGTGGGTTTGGGAGGGAAATATTTTGAATTCGAATGGTGAGGTAGGTGGGGTTTTATGAGGGGTTTTTGGGGAAGAGTGGATGTATGTGAGTAATGGAGAGATTATGGGGAAGAGGGTAGGATTTGATAGGTGAATGGTGTTTGGGGAAGAGTGTTATGGAAAGGTGTGAAGAGGAAAGAGAGTGAGTTGGGGTAGGTGGGGATCCTATGGGGTCCACAGATCCTGAGGTGTCAAGGATTTCTCATCCCTGCACCTTTTTGGCGTTTAAACACCATCTGTGTGCCATTTCTGGCATTTAACGCCAGCTCTGCTACCTTTCCTGGCGTTAAACGCCAGTCTGTCTGCCCATTCTGGCGTTTAACGCCCAGAATGCTGCCATTTTGGGCGTTAAACGCCAGTAAGATCATCCTACAGGGTGTGATATTTTTTATGTTGTTTTTTATTCCTACCTTAATGCTACAGCTATTTTTGTGACTCTACATGGTCATTATCCTAAAGAAAACATAAACTAACAATGGAAAATGCAATGAAAAAAACATAGATAAATAAGATTGGGTTGCCTCCCAATAAACGCTTCTTTAATGTCAATAGCTTGATAGTAAGCTCTTACAGAGCTGCACAGATACTTAGAGCATGATTGTGGCCTCCCAACACCAAACTTAGAGTTTGAATGTGGAGGCTCTGCTTGACTCTGTATGGAGAGATTTGGATAAAGCTTTTCATGTTTCTTCTCCATGTTTACAGATGAAGATCCTTGAGCCTTAAACACAAGGTAGTCCTCATTCAATTGAAGGACTAACTCTTCTCTGTCCACATCAATCACAGCCATTACTGTGGCTAGGAAGGGTCTTCCAAGGATGATGAATTTATCTTCATCCTTTCCAGTGTCTAGGATTATGAAGTCAGCAGGGATGTAAAGGCCTTCAACCTTCACTAAGACATCCTTTACAAATCTATAAGCCTGTTTCATTGATTTGTCTGCCATCTCTAATGAGATTCTTGCAGATTGTACCTCAAAGATTCCTAGTTTCTCTATTACAGAGAGTGGCATGAGGTTTATACCTGACCCCAGGTCACACAGAGCCTTCTCAAAGGTCATGGTGCCTATGGTGAAAGGTATTAAGAACCTTCCGGGATCTAGTTTCTTTTGAGGTAATGTCTGCTAAACCCAGGCATTCAGTTCACTGATGAGTAATGGAGATTCATCCTCCCAAGTCTCATTACAAAATAACTTGGCATTTAGCTTCATGATTGCTCCTAGGTATCGAGCAACTTGCTCTTCAACAATATCTTCATCTTCTTTAGAGGAAGAATACTCATCAGTGCTCATGAATGGTAATAGAAAGTTCAGTGGAATCTCTATGGTCTCTATATGAGCCTCAGGTTCCTTTGGTTCCTCACTAGGGACTTCCTTATTGGCTAGTGTTCGTCCATTGAGGTCTTCCTCACTAGAGATCACTGCCTCTTTCTCCTCTATAGGTTCGGCCATTTTGGTTATATTAATGGCTTTGCACTCTCTCTTTGGATTCTCTTCTGTATTGCCTAGGAGAGTACTAGGAGGAGTTTCAGTAACTCTTTTACTCAGCTGACCCACTTGTGCCTCCAAATTTATGATGGAGGACCTTGTTTCAGTTATAAAACTGAGAGTGGCCTTAGATAGATCAGAGACTATATTTGCTAAGCCAGAGGGGCTCTGCTCAGAATTCTCTGCTTGTTACTGAGAAGAAGATGGAAAAGGCTTACTATTGCCAAACCTATTTCTCCCACCATTATTATTATTGAAGCTTTGTTGAGGCTTCTGTTGATCCTTCCATGAGAAATTTGGATGATTTCTCCATGAAGGATTATAGGTGTTTCCATAGGGTTCTCCCATGTAATTCACCTCTTCCATTACAGGATTTTCAGGGTCATAAGCTTCTCCTTCAGAGGAGGCTTCTTTAGTACTGCCGGATGCAGCTTGCAATACAGTCAGATTTTGAGAAATCATATTGACTTGCTGAGTCAATTTTTTATTCTAAGCCAATATGGCATTCAGAGCATCAATCTCAAGAACTCAGTCATCCCATTACTCACAGGATTTCTTTCAAAATGGTACATGAGCTGATTATTTGCAACTACCTCAATGAGTTCCTGAACTTCAGCAGGGGTTCTCTTCAGTTGAAGAAATCCACCAGAAGAATGGTCCAATGACATCTTGGATAATTCAGATAGACCATCATAAAATATATCCAAGATGCTCCATTCTGAAAGCATGTGAGAAGGACACCTTCTGGTCAATTGCTTGTATCTTTCCCAAGCTTCATAAAGGGATTCACCTTCTTTCTGTCTGAAGGTTTGGACATCCACTCTAAGCTTGCTCAGCTTTTGAGGTGGAAAAAATTTGGCCAAGAAAGCAGTAACCAACTTATCCCAATAGTTTAGGCTTTCTCTAGGTTGTGAGTCCAACCATGTCCTAGCTCTGTCTCTTACGGTAAAGGGGAAAAGCATAAGTCTATAGACCTCGGGGTCAACCCCATTGGTCTTAACAATATCACAGATCTGCAAGAATTCAGCTAAGAACTGATGAGGATCTTCCGATGGAAGTCCATGAAACTTGCAATTCTACTGCATTGGAGAAACTAATTGAGGCTTAAGCTCAAAGTTGTTTGCTCCAATGGTAGGAAGTGAGATGCTTCTTCCATAGAAGTTGGAAGTTGGTGTAGTATAGTCACCAAGCATCTTCCTCGCATCTCTAGCATTATTGTTGGGTTCGGCTTCCATGTCTGCTTCTTTTTCGAGATTTTCTGTAAGGTTCTCTCCGGAGTGTTGTGCTTTAGCTTCTCTTAGCTTCCTCTTCATAGTCCTTTCAGGTTCAGGATCAGCTTTAACAAGAATGTCCTTATCCTTGTTCCTGCTCATATGAAAAAAAAAGAGAACAAAAGAGAGTATTAGAATCCTCTATGTCACAGTATAGAAATTCTTTTATGTGTCAGAAGAAAAGAAGAATAGGAACATGAGGTAGAGAAAGAAGAAGAAGAATTCGAACACAGAGGGAGAAAGAGGATTCGAATTATTAGATGAGAAGTGTTAGTACTTAAATAAAATAAATAGAAAGAGATGAGAGAGTGAGAGTATTCGAATTTTAAAAAGAGGGAGAAGAAAAATATTTTTATTTTTATTTAATTAATTAAGTTAGTTTCGATAATTTGAAAAAAAAAATAGAAGAAAATTAAAAACTAAAACAATTAGTTAATTAAAAAGATTTAAAAAAATGGTTAGTGATTTTCGAAAATTAGAAGTGGAAAAGTAGTTAGGTGGTTTTGAAAAGGATAAGAAATAGTAAACTTTTTAAAATTAAAACAAACAATTCAAGTAGTTAGTTGAAAAAGATTTGAAAATAAATTTTTGAAAAGATAAGAAGTTAGAAAAAGATTTTGAAATTAGAATTTTAAAAGATATGATTGAAATTTATTTTGAAAAAGAGTTGAAAAAGAAATTAAAAAGGTTTGACTTTTAAAATTAAAGTTGATGACGTGACTAACAAGAAACTAAAAGATATGATTCTAGAATTCAAAGATTGAACCTTTCTTAACAAGAAAGTAATAAACTTGACATTTTTGAATAAAAACATTAATTGTTAGCAAGGATTTTCGAAAATATGAAATAAAATTAAGAAAAAGATTTTGAAAAATTAGTTTTAAAGTTTTTGAAAACATAAAAAAAATGAAAAAGATATGATTGATAAAAGATTATATGAAAAAGATAAGATTTTAAAATTTAAAAGGGGTGAATTAAAAGGATTTGGAAAGATTATTAACTTTTGAAAATAGAAATTGAAATATGAACGTTTAAAATATGTTTGATGCAAAAAGTTAAGAATTAAAACATGAAAAATTGAAAAAAATCGAGTTGGAAACAAAATTACCCCCCTTGTGTCATCCTGGTGTTAAACGCCTAGAATGCTATCCATTATGGCGTTTAACGCCCACCTGACTGCCTCTTTGGGTGTTTAACACCCAGCCAGATACCCTGGCTGGCGTTAATCGCCAGGAATCCTTCTTTACTTGGCGTTTCTCTGAATGCCCAAAATGCTGCCATTTCTGGGGTTAAACGCCCAGAATGCTACCTATTCTGGCGTTTAACGCCCAGAATGATACCTTTATTGGCGTTAAACACCCAGAATGATAGCCATTCTGGTGTTTAACGCCCAGAATGATACCTTTATTGGCGTTAAACGCCCCGAATGATAGCCATTCTGGCGTTTAACGCCCAAAATGCCTCTTTACTGGCGTTTTAACGCCAGTGAGCTCTTTTTCTCAGTGATTCCTCTGCTTTATGTTCTGATCCTTCATTTCTTTGTATTATTTACTGAAAAGATATGTAAATTTTTTTTGATTTGAAATTTTGACTTGACTAACAAGAAACAACTAAATTTAAAAAATTTTTTACCAAGTCAACTCAAAATTTCCAAAATTATGAGAAGAAAAAGGAAAATATATTTTTTTATTTTTGACTTTTTAATGAGGAGAGAGAAAATCAACAAAATGAAACAAAACATAAAAGTTTAAGATCAAAATAAATAATGCATGCAAGAACACTTTGAATGTCAAGATGAACACCAAGAACACTTTGAAGTTCAAGATGAACATCAAGAACATATTTTTGAAAATTTTTAAGAAAATTAAGACATGCAAGACACCAAACTTAGAAATTTTGAATGTTTAAACACTATGGATTAAAAAATGCATATGAAAAACAACATAAAACACAAAACAAGAAAATCATAAGATTAAACAAAGAAAATCATGAAGAACAACTTGAAGATCAAAAAGAACACATGATGAATTTTCGAAAATCTAAGAAAGATTAAAGACATGCAAGGCACCAAACTTAGAATTTGGCACTAGACTCAAATAAGAAACACAATTTTTTTTGGTTTTTATGATTTTAAAATTTTTTTTGTATTTTTCGAAAATAAAAATAAAAATAAAAGCTTAAACATAAAATAAAATTACCTAATCTAAGCAACAAGATGAACCGTCATTGTCCAAACTCGAACAATCCCCGGCAACAGCACCAAAAACTTGGTGCACGGAATTGTGATCACACTTTTCACAACTCTGGTACAACTAACCAGCAAGTGCACTGGGTCGTCCAAGTAATAAAACCTTACGCGAGTAAGGGTCGATCCCACAGAGATTGCCGGCTTGAAGCAAGCTATGGTCATCCTCTAAATCTTAGTCAGGCAGATTCAATTGATTATGAGTTTTGATAATTGAAAGATAAATAAAACATAAATTAAAATAAAGATACTTATGTAATTCAATGGTGGGAATTTCAGATAAGCGTTTAGAGATGCTTTGTTGCTTCTGAACCTCTGCTTTCCTATTGTCTTCATCCAATCATGCGTGCTCCCTTCCATGGCAAGTTGTATACTGGTGGATCACCATTGTCAATGGCTACCATCCGTCCTCTTAGTGAAAATGGTCCAAGGTACAGTTTCTGTATGGCTAATCAACTGTTAGATCTCTCGTCTCGGATGAAAAAACCAGGCACAGCTACCGCACGGCTAATCAACTGTCAATTCTCACTTGTGTCAGAATAGGATCTCTCTATCCCTTTGCACAATGTCACTGTGCCCAACATTCGTGTGTTTGAAGCTCGTCACAGTCATCCCAACCCAGATCCTACTCGAAATACCACAGACAAGGTTTAGACTTTCCGGATCTCAAGAATGCTGCCAATTGGTTCTAGCCTATACCATGAAGGTTCTAACCTCACAGACTTGATTCATGGATCAGAGACCCAAGAGACTATACTCTGCCTGTCGTCCAATGACTACGTTGAACATCATGTAGACCGCTTGTGGTTGTCAAGCACGCAGATCTTGGCTAAGCGAGTAACGAAGATAGTGGGTGATTGTCACGGGTCACCCTTCATTCTGACTTAACTGAATTAAGTACGAGAGTATATCTTGGAGAAGAAGTAGGCATGAATTGAAAGAAAAACAATAGTATTTGCATTAATTCATGAATAATAGCAGATCTCCACACATTAATCTATGATGTGTAGAAATTCCACCGTTGGAAAATTCATAAGAGAAAAAGGCATTGCCGAATAGCCAGCTTCCCAAAATATGAAAAGTTGCACAAAAGTGATCCCAAGATCTAAAGACGATCCAAAAATATCACAAACTAAAGATAAAGATACAATAGGAAAAAGTGTTATTTATACTAAACTAGTAACTTAGGTTTACAGAAAATAAGTAAGTAAGTGCAGATAGTGCAGAAATCCACTTCCGGGACCCACTTGGTGTGTGCTTGGTGGTGCGCGAAATTGTGAACAATACTTTTTCACAACTCTCATAATCCCCAGTAATGGCTCAAAAAACGTGGTAGCTCAATACCATGGCATTACATAACTTCGCACAACTAACCAGCAAGTGCACTGGGTCGTCCAAGTAATAAACCTTACGCGAGTAAAGGTCGATCCCACGGAGATTGTTAGTATTGAAGCAAGCTATGGTCATCTTGTAAATCTTAGTCAGGCAAACTCAAGTAGTAATGGTGATGAACGAAAATAACACAAAGGTAAAGATAGAGATACTTATGTAATTCATTGGTAGGAACTTCAGATAAGCGCATGAAGATGCCTTCCCTTCCGTCTCTCTGCTTTCCTACTGTCTTCATCCAATCCTTCTTACTCCTTTCCATGGCAAGCTTAAGCAAGGGTTTCACCGTTGTCAGTGGCTACCTCCCATCCTCTCAGTGAAAGCGATTGCATATGCTCTGTCACAGCATAGCGGAATTCATCTGTCGGTTCTCAATCAGGCCGGAATAGAATCCAGTGATTCTTTTGCGTCTGTCACTAACGCCCCGCCCTCAGGAGTTTGAAGCACGTCACAGTAATTCAGTCATTGAATCCTACTCAGAATACCACAGACAAGGTTAGACCTTCCGGATTCTCTTGAATGCTGCCATCAGTTTTCGCCTATACCACGAAGACTCTGATCTCACGGAATGGTTGGCTCGTTTGTCAGGTGAGCACTCGGTTGTCAGGCGATCAACCATGCATCGTGCAATCAGGAATCCAAGAGATATTCACTATGGCCTTAGTTGCTTGTAGAACAAGAGTGGTTGTCAGTCACTTTGTTCATGGGTGAGAATGGTGATGATTCGTGACAATCATCACCTTCATCAAGTTGAAGAACAAATGATATCTTGGACAAAGAACAAGCGGAATTGAATGGAAGAACAATAGTAATTGCATTAATACTCGAGGTACAGCAGAGCTCCACACCTTAATCTATGGTGTGTAGAAACTCCACCGTTGAAAATACATAAGCATGAGGTCTAGGCATGGCCGAATGGCCAGCCTCCCAATGATCTAAGATAGCATACAAAACGAAGATAGCTACCAAAGTCCTCTAATACAATAGTAAAAGGTCCTACTTATAAGAACTAGTAACCTAAGGTGTACAGAAATGAGTAAATGACATAAAAATCCACTTCCGGGCCCACTTGGTGTGTGCTTGGGCTGAGCAATGAAGCAAATTTCGTGCAGAGACTCCTCTTGGAGTTAAACGCCAGCTTTAGTGCCAGTTTGGGCGTTTAACTCCCATTTGGGTGCCAGTTCCAGCGTTTAACGCTGGGATTTCTTGAGGTGACTTTGAACGCCGGTTTGGGCCATCAAATCTTGGGCAAAGTATGGACTATCATATATTGCTGGAAAGCCCAGGATGTCTACTTTCCAACGCCGTTGAGAGCGCGCCAATTGGGCTTCCGTAGCTCCAGAAAATCCACGTCGAGTGCAGGGAGGTCAGAATCCAACAGCATCTGCAGTCCTTTTTGGTCTCTGAATCAGATTTTTGCTCAGGTCCCTCAATTTCAGCCAGAAAATACCTGAAATCACAGAAAAACACACAAACTCATAGTAAAGTCCAGAAAAGTGAATTTTAGCTAAAAACTAATAAAAATATACTAAAAACTAACTAGATCATAACAAAAACATACTAAAAACAATGCCAAAAAGTATACAAATTATCCGCTCATCACAACACCAAACTTAAATTGTTGCTTGTCCTCAAGCAACTGAAAATCAAATAAGATAAAAAGAAGAGAATATGCAATGAATTCCAAAAACATCTGTGAAGATCAGTATTAATTAGATGAGCGGGGCTTTTAACTTTTTGCCTCTGAATAGTTTTGGCATCTCACTCTATCCTTTGAAATTCAGAATGATTGGCTTCTTTAGGAACTCAGAGTCCAGATAGTGTTAATGATTCTCTTAGTAAAGTATGATGATTCTTGAACATAGCTATTTATTGAGTCTTGGCTGTGGCCCAAAGCACTCTGTCTTCCAGTATTACCACCGGATACATACATGCCACAGATACATAATTGGGTGAACCTTTTCAGATTGTGACTCAGCTTTGCTAAAGTCCCCAATTAGAGGTGTCCAGGGTTCTTAAGCACACTCTTATTTGCCTTGGATCACAACTCTTTATTTCTCTATAAATATATTTTTTTCGTTTTTTTTTTTTTTTTGAATAGCTTTTTCTTGCTTCAAGAATCATTTTAATGATTTTTCAGATCCTCAGTAACATGTCTCCTTTTTCATCATTCTTTCAAGAGCCAACATTCATGAACCACAAATTCAAGATACATATGCACTGTTTAAGCATACATTCAGAGAAAAAAATATTGCCACCACATCAAAATAATTAAACTGTTATAAAATTCAAAATTCATGCAATTCTTCCTTTTTCAATTAAACACATTTTTATTCAAGAAAGGTGATGGATTCATAGGACATTCATAACTTTAAGGCATAGACACTAAGACACTAATGATCACAAGACACAAACATGGATAAACATAAGCATAAAATTCGAAAAACAGAAGAATAAAGAACAAGGAAATCAAGGAATGGGTCCACCTTAGTGATGGCGGCTCTTCCTTGCTCTTGAAGATCCTATGGAGTGCTTGAGCTCCTCAATGTCTCTTCCTTGTCTTTGTTGCTCCTCCCTCATGATTCTTTGATCTTCTCTAATCTCATGAAGGATGATGGAGTGTTCTTGATGCTCCACCCTTAGTTGTCCCATGTTGGAACTCAATTCTCCTAGGGAGGTGTTTAGTTGCTCCCAATAGTTTTGTGGAGGAAAGTGCATCCCTTGAGCAATCTCAGGGATCTCATGATGAGTGGGGTCTCTTGTGTGCTCCATCCTCTTCTTAGTGATGGGCTTGTCCTCCTCAATGGGGGTGTCTCCCTCTATGTCAACTCCAACTGAATAACAGAGGTGACAAATGAGATGAGGAAAGGCTAACCTTGCCATGGTAGAGGACTTGTCCGCCACCTTATAGAGTTCTTGGGCTATAACCTCATGAACCTCTATTTCTTCTCCAATCATGATGCTATGGATCATGATAGCCCGGTCTATGGTAACTTCGGACCGGTTGCTAGTGGGAATGATTGAGCGTTGTATGAACTCTAACCATCCTCTAGCCACGGGCTTGAGGTCATGCCTTCTCAATTGGACCGGCTTTCCCCTTGAATCTTGCTTCCATTGTGCGCCCTCTTCACATATGACTGTGAGGACTTGGTCCAACCTTTGATCAACGTTGACCCTTCTTGTGTAAGGATGTTCATCTCCTTGCATCATAGGCAAGTTGAACGCCACCCTCACACTCTCCTGACTAAAATCCAAGTATTTCCCCCGAACCATAGTAAGATAATTCCTTGGATTCGGATTCACACTTTGGTCATGGTTCTTGGTGATCCATGCATTGGCATAGAACTCTTGAACCATCAAGATTCCGACTTGTTGAATGGGGTTGGTAAGAACTTCCCAACCTCTTCTTCGGATCTCACGTCGGATCTCCGGATATTCACCCTTTTTGAGTGAAAAGGGGACCTCGGGGATCACCTTCTTCAAGGCCACAACTTCATAGAAGTGGTCTTGATGCACCCTTGAGATGAACCTATCCATCTCCCATGACTCGGAGGTGGAAGCTTTTGCCTTCCCTTTCCTCTTTCTAGAGGTTTCTCCGGCCTTGGATGCCATAATGGTTATGGAAAAACGAAAAAGCAACGCTTTTACCACACCAAACTTAAAATGTTTGCTCGTCCTCGAGCAAAAGAAGAAAGAAGAGAGTAGAAGAAGAAGAAATGAGGAAGAGGCAGATGGTGGTGTGTTCGGCCAAAGAGGGGGAGAAGTGGTGTTTAGGTTGTGTGAAAATGAAGGGTTGAAGAAGGGTATATATAGGAGAGAGGGGGGTAATGGTTCGGCCATTATGGGTGGGTTTGGGAGGGAAAGTGGTTTGAATTTGAAGGGTGAGGTTGGTGGGGATTTATGAAGGATGGATGTGAGTGGTGAAGAGAAAGATGGGATTTGATAGGTGAAGGGTTTTTGGGGAAGAGGTGTTGAGGTGATTGGTGAATGGGGGAAGAAGAGAGAGAGTGGTGGTGGGGTCCTGTGGGGTCCACAGATCATGTGGTGTCAAGGAAAAGTCATCCCTGCACCAAATGGCATCAAAATTCACGTTTTGAGCCAATTCTGGCGTTAAACGCCGGGCTGGTGCCCATTCCTGGCGTTTAACGCCAGGTTCTTGCCCTTTTCTGGCGTTTAACGCCAGTCTGGTGCCCCTTTCTGGCGTTAAACGCCCAGAATGGTGCCAGACTGGGCGTTAAACGCCCAACTGCTAGGCTTACTGGCGTTTAAACGCCAGCAGCATCTTCCTCCAGGGTGTGCTGTTTTTCTTCCTGTTTTTCATTCTGTTTTTGCTTTTTCAATTAATTTTGTGACTTCTCATGATCATCAACCTACAAAAGAGATAAAATAACAAAAGAAAATAATTAAATATAAAACATTGGGTTGCCTCCCAACAAGCGCTTCTTTATTGTCACTAGCTTGACAGAGGACTCTCATGGAGCCTCAGAAATGCTCAGAACCGTGTTGGAACCTCCCAACACCAAACTTAGAGTTTGAATGTGGGGGTTCAACACCAAACTTAGAGTTTGGTTGTGGCCTCCCAACACCAAACTTAGAGTTTGACTGTGGGGGCTCTGTTTGGCTCTGTTTTGAGAGAAGCTCTTCATGCTTCCTCTCCATGATGACAGAGGGATATCCTTGGGCCTTAAACACCAAGGATTCTTCATTCACTTGAATGATCAACTCTCCTCTATCAACATCAATCACAGCCTTTGCTGTGGCTAGGAAGGGTCTGCCAAGGATGATGGATTCATCCATGCACTTCCCAGTCTCTAGGACTATGAAATCAGCAGGGATGTAATGGTCTTCAATCTTCACCAAAACATCCTCTACAAGTCCATAAGCTTGTTTTCTTGAGTTGTCTGCCATCTCTAGTGAGATTTTTGCAGCTTGCACCTCAAAGATTCCTAATTTCTCCATTACAGAGAGGGGCATGAGGTTTACACTTGACCCTAAGTCACACAAGGCCTTCTTGAAGGTCATGGTGCCTATGGTACAAGGTATAGAAAACTTCCCAGGATCTTGCCTCTTTTGAGGCAGTTTCTGCCTAGACAAGTCATCCAGTTCTTTGGTGAGCAAAGGGGGTTCATCCTCCCAAGTCTCATTTCCAAATAACTTGTCATTTAGCTTCATGATTGCTCCAAGGTATTTAGCGACTTGCTCTTCAGTGACATACTCATCCTCTTCAGAGGAAGAATACTCATCAGAGCTCATGAATGGCAGAAGTAAGTCCAATGGAATCTCTATGGTCTCATTTTGAGCCTCAGATTCCCTTGGTTCCTCATTGGGGAACTCATTGGAGGCCAGTGGACGCCCAGTGAGGCCTTCCTCAGTGGCGTTCACTGCCTCTTCTTCCTCCCAAAATTCGGCCATGTTGATGGCCTTGCACTCTCCTTTTGGATTTTCTTCTGTATTGCTTGGGAGAGTACTTGGAGGGAGTTCAGTAATTTTCTTGCTTAGCTGACCCACTTGTCCTTCCAAATTTCTAATGGAGGACCTTGTTTCAGTCATGAAACTTTGAGTGGTTTTGATTAGATCAGAGACCATGGTTGCTAAATCAGAAGTATTCTGCTTAGAACTCTCTGTCTGTTGCTGAGAAGATGATGAAAAAGGCTTGCTATTGCTAAACCTGTTTCTTCCACCATTATTATTATTGAAACCTTGTTGAGGTCTCTGTTGATCCTTCCATGAAAGATTTGGATGATTCCTCCAGGAAGGATTATAGGTGTTTCCATAGGGTTCTCCCATGTAATTCACCTCTTCCATTGAAGGGTTCTCAGGATCATAAGCTTCTTCCTCAGATGAAGCTTCCTTAGTACTGCTTGGTGCATTTTGCATTCCAGACAGACTTTGAGAAATCATATTGACTTGTTGAGTCAATATTTTGTTCTGAGCCAATATGACATTCAGAGTATCAATCTCAAGAACTCCTTTCTTCTGACTAGTCCCATTGTTCACAGGATTTCTTTCAGAAGTGTACATGAATTGGTTATTTGCAACCATTTCAATCAGTTCTTGAGCTTCTGCAGGCGTCTTCTTCAAATGAAGAGAGCCTCCAGCAGAGCTATCCAAAGACATCTTGGACAGTTCAGAGAGACCATCATAGAAAATACCTATGATACTCCATTCAGAAAGCATGTCAGAGGGACACTTTTTGATTAATTGTTTGTATCTTTCCCAAGCTTCATAGAGGGATTCTCCTTCCTTCTGTCTGAAGGTTTGGACTTCCACTCTAAGCTTACTCAATTTTTGAGGTGGAAAGAACTTTGCCAAGAAGGCATTGACTAGCTTTTCCCAAGAGTCCAGGCTTTCTTTAGGTTGAGAGTCCAACCATGTTCTAGCTCTGTCTCTTACAGCAAAAGGGAATAGCATTAGTCTGTAGACCTCAGGGTCAACCCCATTAGTCTTGACAGTGTCACAGATTTGCAAGAACTCAGCTAAAAACTGATGAGGATCTTCCAGTGGAAGTCCATGGAACTTGCAATTCTGTTGCATTAGAGAAACTAATTGAGGCTTAAGCTCAAAGTTGTTTGCTCCAATGGTAGGGATAGAGATGCTTCTCCCATAGAAATCGGGAGTAGGTGCAGTGAAGTCACCCAGCACCTTCCTTGCATTGTTGGCCTTGTTGTTGTTTTCGGCTGCCATTTGTTCTTCTTCTTTAAAGAGTTCGTTCAGGTGCTCTAAAGAGAATTGTGCTTTGGCTTCTCTTAGCTTTCTCTTCAAGGTCCTTTCAGGTTCAGGATCAGCCTCAACAAGAATGCCTTTGTCTTTGCTCCTGCTCATAAGAAAGATAAGGGAACAAGAAAATGTGGAATCCTCTATGTCACAGTATAGAGATCCCTTTAGGTGTCAGAGGAAAAGAAGAGTAGAAGACAGGAGTGGAAAATTCGAACTTAACAAAGAAGATGGAGTTCGAATTTTGCATTAAGGGATAGTGTTAGTCCATAAATAGAAGGATGTGAGAAGGAGGGAAGTAATTTTCGAAAATTAAGTGAAAAATTTTGAAAACATTTTTGAAAAACATTACTTAATTTTCGAAAATGAAAATGGAAAAGAAATCAAGTGATTTTTGAAAAAGATTTTTAAATTAGAAATCACAAACATTTGATTGAAAACTATTTTGAAAAAAGATGTGTTTAAGAAGATATGATTGATTTTTAAAAAAAATATGATTGAGAAGATATGATTTGAAAACATTTTAAAAAAAGATTTGATTTGAAAATTAAAAACTTGACTAACAAGAAAAGATATGATTCAAACATTAAACCTTTCTCAACAGAAAAGGTAATATACTTGAAATGTTGAATCAAATCATTGATTGATAGTAAGTATCTTTAAAAATGGAAAGAAATTGATTTTAAAAAAGATTTGATTGAAAAATTGATTTGAAAAAGATTTGATTTTGAAAAGATTTTGAAAACTTAAAAAAAATTTGATTTGAAAACAGAATCTTCCCTTCTAGCCATCCTGGCGTTAAACGCCCAGAATGGTATCCATTCTGGCGTTTAACGCCCAAAATGCTACCCTTTTGGGCGTTAAACGCCCAACCAGGTGCCCTGGCTGGCGTTTAAACGCCAGTCTGTCCTTCTTCACTGGGTGTTTTGAACGCCCAGCTTTTTCTGTGCAGTTCCTCTGCTGTATGTTCTGAATCTTCGATTCTCTGTGTTATTGACTTGAAAAGACACAAATTAAAAATATTTTTGGATTTTTAATAATAAGGACAAACCAAAATGCAACAAGAATCAAATAACAATGCATGCAAGACACCAAACTTAGCAGTTTGTATACTACTGACACTAACAAATTGAAAATGCATATGAGACACACAAAACAATCAAGTCAATAGAATTCAAAGATCATAGCAAGTAAATCATCAAGAACATCTTGAAGATCACTTAGACACATGCATGCAATTGACACCAAACTTATGATGAGACACTAGACTCAAACAAGAAATATTTTTTTTTTGATTTTATGATTTTGTAAATTTTTTTGTGTTTTTCGAAAATGAAGTGAAAAAAAGTATCAAAATTCTTAATGAGAATTCCAGGAATCAGTGCAATGCTAGTCTAAGACTCCGGTCCAGGAATTAGACATGGCTTCACAGCCAGCCAAGCTCTCAAAGAAAGCTTCGGTCCAAAACACTAGACATGACCAAAGGTCAGCCAAGCCTTAGCAGATCACTGCTCCAAAAGCAAGATTGATAAGAAATCAACAAGCTCTTGTGGTGATAAGTTGAAACCTCGGTCCAATGAGATTAGACATGGCTTCTCAGCCAGCCAGATTTCAACAAATCATCATGAAACTCTAGAATTCATCTTCAAGAATTTCGAAAAAAATAAATACCTAATCTAAGCAACAAGATGAACCGTCAGTTGTCCAAACTTGAACAATCCCCGGCAATAACACCAAAAACTTGATGTTGTTGCCGGATCTTGGCACTGATGTTACCAAAAGCTTGCTCAAAACTTGAACAATCCCCGGCAACGGCGCCAAAAACTTGGTGCGCGAAATTGTGAACAATACTTTTTCACAACTCTCATAATCCCCAGTAATGGCTCCAAAAACGTGGTAGCTCAATACCATGGCATTACACAACTTCGCACAACTAACCAGCAAGTGCACTGGGTCGTCCAAGTAATAAACCTTACGCGAGTAAGGGTCGATCCCACGGAGATTGTTAGTATTGAAGCAAGCTATGGTCATCTTGTAAATCTTAGTCAGGCAAACTCAAGTAGTAATGGTGATGAACGAAAATAACACAAAGGTAAAGATAGAGATACTTATGTAATTCATTGGTAGGAACTTCAGATAAGCGCATGAAGATGCCTTCCCTTCCGTCTCTCTGCTTTCCTACTGTCTTCATTCAATCCTTCTTACTCCTTTCCATGGCAAGCTTAAGCAAGGGTTTCACCGTTGTCAGTGGCTACCTCCTATCCTCTCAGTGAAAGCGATTGCATATGCTCTGTCACAGCATAGCGGAATTCATCTGTCGGTTCTCAATCAGGCCGGAATAGAATCCAGTGATTCTTTTGCGTCTGTCACTAACGCCCCGCCCTCAGGAGTTTGAAGCACGTCACAGTCATTCAGTCATTGAATCCTACTCAGAATACCACAGACAAGGTTAGACCTTCCGGATTCTCTTGAATGCTGCCATCAGTTCTCGCCTATACCACGAAGACTCTGATCTCACGGAATGGTTGGCTCGTTTGTCAGGCGAGCACTCGGTTGTCAGGCGATCAACCATGCATCGTGCAATCAGGAATCCAAGAGATATTCACTATGGCCTTAGTTGCTTGTAGAACAAGAGTGGTTGTCAGTCACTTTGTTCATGGGTGAGAATGGTGATGATTCGTGACAATCATCACCTTCAACAAGTTGAAGAACAAATGATATCTTGGACAAAGAACAAGCGGAATTGAATGGAAGAACAATAGTAATTGCATTAATACTCGAGGTACAGCAGAGCTCCACACCTTAATCTATGGTGTGTAGAAACTCCACCGTTGAAAATACATAAGCATGAGGTCTAGGCATGGCCGAATGGCCAGCCTCCCAATGATCTAAGATAGCATACAAAACGAAGATAGCTACCAAAGTCCTCTAATACAATAGTAAAAGGTCCTACTTATAAGAACTAGTAACCTAAGGTGGACAGAAATGAGTAAATGACATAAAAATCCACTTCCGGGCCCACTTGGTGTGTGCTTGGGCTGAGCAATGAAGCAAATTTCGTGCAGAGACTCCTCTTGGAGTTAAACGCCAGCTTTAGTGCCAGTTTGGGCGTTTAACTCCCATTTGGGTGCCAGTTCCAGCGTTTAACGCTGGGATTTCTTGAGGTGACTTTGAACGCCGGTTTGGGCCATCAAATCTTGGGCAAAGTATGGATTATCATATATTGCTGGAAAGCCCAGGATGTCTACTTTCCAACGCCGTTGAGAGCGCGCCAATTGGGCTTCTGTAGCTCCAGAAAATCCACTTCGAGTGCAGGGAGGTCAGAATCCAACAGCATCTGCAGTCCTTTTTGGTCTCTAAATCAGATTTTTGCTCAGGTCCCTCAATTTCAGCCAGAAAATACCTGAAATCACAGAAAAACACACAAACTCATAGTAAAGTCCAGAAAAGTGAATTTTAGCTAAAAACTAATAAAAATATACTAAAAACGAACTAGATCATAACAAAAACATACTAAAAACAATGCCAAAAAGTATACAAATTATCCGCTCATCACTTGGTCTGAGCATTGAGCTTTACATGTGCATAGGCCTTTTATAGAGTTAAATGCAAGCTTGGATGCCAGTTTGGGCGTTTAACTCCAGTTCTGGTGCTAGTTATGGCGTTTTACGCCAGAAAAGGGTCTCTAGTGAGCGTTTGGACGCCAGTTTGGGCCATCAAATCTTCGGCAAAGTATGGACTATTATACATTGCTGGAAAGCCCAAGATGTCTACTATCTAACCCAATCAAGAGCACTCCAAGTGGTCTTCTGCAGCTCCAAAAAATCCACTTTGAGTGGAGGAGGGTCAGAATCCAACAGCATTTGCAGTCCTTTCTCAGCCTCTGAATCAGACTTTTGCTTAGGTCCTTCAATGTCAGCCAGAAAATATCTGAAATTACAGAAAAACACACAAACTTATAGTAAAGTCTAGAAATGTGTTTTTTTCATAAAAACTAATAAAAATATAATAAAAAGTAACTAAAACATACTAAAAACTATGTAAAAATAATGCCAAAAAGCGTATAAATTATCTGCTCATCAGAGTGGTTAGGCCAAGATTTTGTTTCTTCTAGGCCCTCCCAACCATTGATGTTCAAAGTCTTGGATCCTTGCTCTTTTCTTTTGGTTTAAAGAGCTATTGGCCTTTTTCTATTGCTTACTTTTTCTGCTTTTTTTTTTCGCATGCATATATATATATATTGATTTTATTGCAACAGGCTTTTTCCTTTCTTGCTTTTTCTTGCTTCAAGAATCAATTTTTGGATTTTTTAGATTACCAATAATACTTCTCCTTTTGCATCATTCTTTCAGGAGCCAACATTCTTACTTTCAATTTCAAATATGCAATTTTCATTCATACATTTAGAAAATTAAAGCAATGCCACTGATAATGAGACTTATTGTTACTTCAGAATCAATCAAAACAAGAATCAATTTGTTAGTAGCATTGTCCAAACCAACAATGAATTCTCATAATCAAATGTTTAATCCAAAGGATGTCACAATCAAAACACAATAATCGAGAGTATTTAGACTCTTGGGTCATCTTCCCTAGGAGTTGCAATGAAATGTATAATTATTGGCTATGAGAGAGCATGAGGAATTGGGATTGCAAAAGAGGCAAGGAATGTAAATTTCAAGAAATTAAATGAACATGCAAGGAATTAAAAGTCAAAGCAATAAAATGCAAGGAAAGGAAAATTCAAATGCAAGAAAACCTCTTTTCGCAAGTAATTAAGAGCTAAGGTTACCTATCCTAGTCATTGACCACAAACACATGATGATTATGAAGAGTTAATTCTACTTAGTCAACCTTACATCGAAGATAAGTCAAATAGGTATAGTTGATTCCAATCCCTAAGTCCTAAGTCAACACTATTAGATCACTTAGAGTCAAGGGAAACCAAATCAACTAAATACTTTAACATATAAAAAAAGATTGGATATCAATGACTCAGTGGTTACCAAAGTCATCAATCCCAAGCCAAGAGTGAAGAAAAACTAAGTAGAAACTAAGCCAAGCATTTTTTATGAAACACTTGGTGTGCACGAAAATAAAATAATATTAAATTACATTTAAAATAAATTCTAAAGATACCAAAAGCAAGAAAATAACAATAACAATTAAAGGAAGCAACAATTAACATGAAAACATAAATTGCATTAAATGTAAATAAAAATAACGAGAATCTACATTAACATAAAAAGTAACCAAAATGAGAAAGTAAGAAGATAAACTAAGGAAATTAAGACAATAGAATAAGAAAAGGTAGAAGAAACTAGATGAAAACAAGAATTAAAAGTAGAAACTACAAAGAAATTAAACTAAATACCCTAAGTTCTAGAGAGAAGGGGGAACTTCCCTCTCTAGAAAATGAACTATATGATGCTAAAGTAGCCCTAATTGCTCCGCCCCTTTCACATGGAAAGAGGGCCCCTTTGATATAGCAAGAATCAGCTTCAGAAAGTCCCAAAATTGGGCTCTGGAGGCCCAGAAATCGTCCCCAACGATTTGCATTAATGAGAACACGCGCTGATAGTTGTGCGTACGCACACATGCTGATTTTCCTCCTGTGCGTGGGCACAGGTGCTGATTTTGACCCTTGTGCGTAGGCATAGAAGGTGTGCGTGAGAACAGGCTGAAATGCTTCTCTCCTTTGATTTCTTCATGTTTTCTCCTTTTTTGCATGCTTTCTTCCACTTCTACTAAACCATTCTTGCCTCTAAGACCTGAAATCACTCAACAAACATATAATGGCATCGAATGGAATAAAAGTTGGATTAAATTGCTTAATTTAAGCACAAAAACACATGTTTGCACATTTAGGTTCAATTTAGGGATCAAACACAAAAGTATGCTATTTTGGTGAATAAGTGTGAGTTTATGTGATGAAATCCATTCAAATCAAGACAAAATATCACTCATCAGCCACCATATCAAAATAATTCACTATTCTTATTATATAACACAAAAATTTATGCATTTCTAATCCTTCTAAAAAATCACTATTTTATTCATGTTTAATGATGATAAGAGGAATATTTTATAGCTAATTGGAAAATAAAATTTAATTATTATTAATGCTTATGCAACTCCTAAATTAAAAGGCAGAAAAATAAAATTAAAGACTTAAATACTACAAGTGATCATGTAAAACTATATATGAGAAACAAGAATTAGAATAACAGAAATATGGGGGGTGAAACTCAACCACCTTAAGCATGGGGGGTGCTGGGCTCTTCAGGGGAGAGCTTCTGGTGCTTCAACTCTTCTATCTCACGCCCTTGCTTCTCTTGTTCCTTGTCTAGTTTGCAAATCATGCTAGTCTAATCTTTCTGCTCCTCTCTTAGTTAATCCAAGGTGGTTTACAGTTGCATCACAGATGCTTTCAACTGATCCCAATATTCGATTGGAGTCTCAGGTGCCTTCTTTTTGGGATGATCCTCTGGTATCTTGGAGCTCTCCATCACCTGCTTGGTAATTGGGCTTTCCACTGGAATAAATGTGTCTACATGAATCGTGACTTAAGCCTCTTGGCACAGGCAAAAGATAAGATTTGGATAGGCCAACCTTGCTTAAGTAGAGATCCTGTTTGCAAACTTGTACATCTCATGGGGGATTATTTACTGAACTTCTACCTCATTCCCCATCATGATGCAGTGAATCATCACAACTCTTGGAATAGTGACTTCCGAGTGGTTACTAGTAGGGAGTATAGAACGCCCAATGAAGTCTAGCCATACTCTAGCAATTGGCTTGAGGTCTATTCTTTTCAGCTGGCTTGGCTTGCCTTTTGCATCCTCAATCCATTGAGTTCCAGGCAGGCATATGTCCTCTAGGACTTGGTCCAGCTTTGGATTAGCTACCACCCTTCTATTGTAGGAATCAGGGTCATTGATGAGCGGATAATTTATACGCTTTTTGGCATTGTTTTTAGTATGTTTTTAGTATATTTTAGTTAGTTTTTAGTATATTTTTATTAGTTTTTAGTTAAAATTCACTTTTCTGGACTTTACTATGAGTTTGTGTGTTTTTCTGTGATTTCAGGTATTTTCTGGCTGAAATTGAGGGACCTGAGCAAAAATCTGATTCAGAGGCTGAAAAGGACTGCAGATGCTGTTGGATCCTGACCTCCCTGCACTCGAAGTGGATTTTCTGGAGCTACAGAAACCAATTGGCGCGCTCTCAACTGCGTTGCAACATAGACATCCTGGGCTTTCCAGCAATATATAATAGTCCATACTTTGTCCGAGATTTGATGGCCCAAACCAGCGTTCCAAATCAGCTCAAAACTGCCCGACGTTAAACACCGGAACTGGTACAAGAATGGGAGTTAAACGCCCAAACTGGCACAAAAGCTGGCGTTTAACTCCAAGAGAAGTCTCTACACGAAAATGCTTCAATGCTCAGCCCAAGCACACACCAAGTGGGCCCGGAAGTGGATTTTTATGTCATTTACTCATCCTTGTAAACCCTAGGCTACTAGTTCTCTATAAATAGGACCTTTTACTATTGTATTCATATATCGGGGTAGCTATCTTTAGTCTTATGCTATCTTAGATCATGGGGGCTGGCCTCACGACCATGCCTAGACCTTGTTCTTATGTATTTTCAACGGTGGAGTTTCTACACACCATAGATTAAGGTGTAGAGCTCTGCTGTACCTCGAGTATTAATGCAATTACTATTGTTCTTCTATTCAATTCAGCTTGTTCTTGTTCTAAGATATCTCTTGTTCTTCAACTTGATGAATGTGATGATCCATGACACTCATCATCATTCTCACCTATGAACGTGTGCCTGACAACCACCTCCGTTCTAACTTAGATTGAGTGGATATCTCTTGGATCCCTTAATCAGAATCTTCATGGTATAAGCTAGAATTGATGGCGGCATTCAAGAGAATCCAGAAGGTCTAAACCTTGTCTGTGGTATTCTGAGTAGGATTCAATGATTGAATGACTGTGACGAGCTTCAAACTCCTGAAGGCTGGGCGTTAGTGATAGACGCAAAAGAATCAGTTGATTTTATTCCAACCTGATTGAGAACCGACAGATGATTAGCCGTGCCGTGATAGGGTGTGTAGAACATTTTCACTGAGAGGATGGGAGGTAGCCACTGACAACGGTGAACCCCTACATACAGCTTCCCGTGGAAAGGAGTAAGAAGGATTGGATGAAGACAGTGGGAAAGCAGAGAGACAGAAGGGACAAAGCATCTCCATACGCTTGTCTGAAATTCTTACCAATGAATTACATAAGTATCTCTATCTTTATCTTTATGCTTTATTCATAAATCATCCATAACCATTTGATTCTGCCTGACTGAGATTTACAAGATGACCATAGCTTGCTTCATACCAACAATCTCCGTGGGATCGACCCTTACTCGCGTAAGGTTTATTACTTGGATGACCCAGTGCACTTGCTGGTTAGTTGTGCGAAGTTGTGATACCATGGTATTGAGCACCATGTTTTTGGAGCCATTACCAGGGATTGTTTGAGTTGTGAAAAGAAGAGATCACAATTTCGTGCACCAAGTTTTTGGCGCCATTGCCGGGGATTGTTTGAGTTTGGAAAACTGACGGTTCATCTTGTTGCTTAGATTAGGTATTTTTCTGACGGTTAATGAATTCTTAAGAATGAATTCTAGTATTTTTCTTATCATCACCAAAGCTGATTGATTTTCATCAATTTAGCTCTTGAATGCAATGTCCTACTGAAGCTTGGCTAGCCATGTTTAATTCCTTTAGACTGAAGTTTTAGACTAACATTGCATGATTCCTGGAATTCTCATTAAGAATTTTGATATCTTTATTTTCTTTTCCACTTAATTTTTTAAAAAAACCAAAACAATTACAAAATAAAAAAAAAACAAAAATATTTTATGTTTCTTATTGAGACACTAGTCTCATTTTAAGTTTGGTGTCAATTTCATGTTTCTGTTCTTCTTGCATTTTTCATGTGTCTTCAGTGATCTTCAAGTTGTTCTTGATGATTTGCTTGCAAAGATCTTTAAATTCTCTTATCTTGAGTGTTTTGTTGTTTCTCATATGCATTCTCAACTTGTTAGTGTCAATAGTATACAAACTTTTAAGTTTGGTGTCTTACATGCATTGTTTATTTGATTTCAGTTGCACTTTGATTATTCCTCATTATTAAAAATCCAAAAAATTTTTAATTTGTGTCTTTTCAAGTCAATAATACATAGAATTGAAGATTCAGAACATACTGCAGAGGAATTACACAGAAAAAGCTGGGCGTTCAAAATGCCCAGTGAAGAAGGAAAACTGGCGTTTAAACGCCAGCCAGGGTGCCTGGCTGGGTGTTTAACGCCCAAAAGGGGTGAGTTTTGGGCGTTAAACGCCAGAATGTGCACCATTCTGGGCGTTTAATGCCAGGATGGCACAAGAGGGAAGATTTTGTTTTTAATGCCAAATTTTTTCAAGTTTTCAAAATTTTTCAAAATCAAATCTTTTTCAAATCAAATCTTTTCAATCAAATCTTTTTCAAAATCAATTTCTTTCCATTTTCAAAAATACTTGCTAACAATTAATGATTTGATTCAATATTTCAAGTATGCTACCTTTTCTGTTGAGAAAGGTTTAATGTTTGAATCATATCTTTTCTTGTTAGCCAAGTCATTAATTTTCAAAATCAAATCTTTTTAAATTGTTTTTCAAAACATATCTTCTCAATCACATCTTTTTATAACCATAACTTTTCAATCATATCTTCCTAATCACATCTTTTTCAAAATAGTTTTCAATCATATCTTTTTAATTTCTAATTTCAAAATCTTTTTCAAAAATCATTTGATTTCTTTTCCACTCTTAGTTTTCGAAAATCAATTAATCTTTTTCAAAATATTTTTAAAATCTTTTTAATTTATTTTCAAAAATTTCTTCCCCTCTTCTCACATCCTTCTATTTATGGACTAACACTACTCCTCAATGCACAATTCGAACTCCATCTTTCCTTGATAAGTTCGAATTTTCTACTTCTTCCTTCTATTTTTCTTTTCCTCTGACACCTTAAGGAATCTCTATACTGTGACATAGAGGATTCCATATTTTCTTGTTCTTTTCTCTTTCATATGAGCAGGAGCAAAGACAAAAGCATTCTTGTTGAGGCTGACCCTAAACCTGAAAGGACCTTAAACCGAAAGCTAAGAGAAGCTAAAGCACAATTCTCTGCAGAGGACCTAACAGAAATCTTTAAAGAAGAAGACATGGCAGCCGAAAACAACAACAATGCCAACAATGCAAAGAAGGTGCTGGGTGACTTTACTGCACCTACTCCCGACTTCTATGGGAGAAGCATTTCTATCCCTGCCATTGGAGCAAACAACTTTGAGCTTAAGCCTCAATTGGTTTCTCTAATGCAACAGAATTGCAAGTTTCATGGACTTCCATTGGAAGATCCTCATCAGTTTCTAGCTGAGTTCTTGCAAATCTGTGACACTGTCAAAACCAATGGAGTTGACCCTGAGGTCTACAGACTTATGCTATTCCCTTTTGCTGTAAGAGACAGAGCTAGGATATGGTTGGACTCACAACCTAAAGAAAGCCTGAACTCTTGGGAAAAGCTAGTCAATGCCTTCTTGGCAAAGTTCTTTCCACCTCAAAAATTGAGTAAGCTTAGAGTGGAAGTCCAAACCTTCAGACAAAAGGAAGGTGAATCCCTCTATGAAGCTTGGAAAAGATACAAACAATTGATTAGAAAGTGTCCTTCTGACATGCTTTCTGAATGGAGCATCATAGGTATCTTCTATGATAGTCTGTCTGAACTGTCCAAGATGTCATTGGATAGTTCTGCTAGAGGCTCTCTTCATCTGAAGAAGATGCCTGCAGAAGCTCAAGAACTGATTGAAATGGTTGCAAATAACCAATTCATGTACACTTCTGAAAGGAATCTTGTGAACAATGGGACGAATCAGAAGAAAGGAGTTCTTGAGATTGATACTCTGAATGCCATATTGGCTCAGAACAAAATATTGACTCAGCAAGTCAATATGATTTCTCAAAGCCTGTCTGGAATGCAAGCTGCACCAGGCAGTACTAAGGACGCTTCATCTGAAGAAGAAGCTTATGATCCTGAGAACCCTTCAATGGAAGAGGTGAATTACATGGGAGAACCCTATGGAAACACCTATAATCCTTCATGGAGAAATCATCGAAATCTTTCATGGAAGGATCAACAGAGACCTCAACAATGTTTCAACAACAATAATGGAGGAAGAAACAGGTTTAGCAATGGCATGCCTTTTCCATCATCTTCTCAGCAACAGACAGAGAATTCTAAGCAGAGCCACTCTGACTTAGCAACCATGGTCTCTGATCTAATCAAAACCACTCAAAGTTTCGTGACTGGAACAAGGTCCTGATGTGTGGAAAATGATCCAACACAAAACTCATCGGCAAGTGTACCGGGTCGCATCAAGTAATAAAACTCACGGGAGTGAGGTCGATCCCACAGGGATTGAAGGATTGAGCAATTTTAGTTCAGTGGTTGATTTAGTCAAGCGAATCAAGTATTGGTTGAGTGATTTTGTATCCAACAGTAAGTAAATAGCAGAAAATGTAAAGAGAGAGGGATGAATTGCAGAAATTAAAAAGAACAGAAAGTAAAAGAGCTGAATCTTAAAGAACAAGAAATTAAATGACTGAAACTTAAAGTGCAGGAAATGTAAATTGCAGTAACTTAAAGTGCAAGAAATATAAATTGCATGAATGGAAAAGGGATTTGAGGACTGGGAATTCAGAAATTCAGCAAGGAAAATTAAATTGCAACAATTAATAAAGCAAAAAATGAATTAAAAGTAACTAAAATTCAAACAGAAAGTGAAAATGTAATGGTTCAGCAGAAGAACCGAAAAGAGAATTAGATCTCAGGGCTCTAGAGACTAGATAGCAGAGTCTAGATCTCAATTGCCCTTCCCAGATCCAAGTTCAGAAAGCAATTAACAAGAAATTAAAGATTGCAATAGTGAAGGAAATGGAATTGAACTCAATTATGCAGAAAAGAAATTAAAGAGATCTTGAATGGAGATTGAGACAGAAATTCCTCAATTTTTCAAACCCAAGACTCAAACAAGAAAAGTAAAAATGCTCAAGCAAGAACGAGTAAGAAGAGAGATCAATTCTCCTCCCCAATTCTCTGAAATCTCAGTGCCTCACTCTCAGTGAAGTCTCCAAGAGAAGGTTCAAAAGTCAAAAATAAAAGAAAAGGTTCAAAGCTCAAAAGAAAGGTCCTAATTACATCAAACTATCTCCTATTTATACACTTTCTATTCTTGGATCTTGGGATTTGGATGGGCTTTTGATTTAGTGAAGAAATGAATTAAATTGGATTTTTAATCCAATTTTCAGCCCATGAAAAATTAGCTTCCAGGAGGCTGCCCTGCCCTTGTGGAGGGCAGGGCAGGAAAGTGTGTGTGCGGCCCTTGTGCGTGCGTGTTGGTGCGTGTGGTGCTGCAGGATGCTGCCCTGCCCTTGTGGAGGGCAGGGCAGAGTTTTTTGGTGCGCCAGATTTGGCTGCCCGTGCGTGCTACTGCTGCCGAGACCCCCTTGGTGCGCCAGATTCTTGTGAGCTGGCCGTGCACCACAAAATGCTGCCCTGCCCTCGCGGAGGGCAGGGCAATGTTTCCAAAAGTGAAGTCCCACGTTCGAAACTCGGTGGAGGCACACACTACTTCTTTTCTTTTGTTTTCTTGGCACCAAAGTAAGGCCTAGTTCCTTGCTTCCTCATGGCGCCGAGTTCGATCCTTGTGGCAAGCATTGGTAAGCTTTTTCCTTGAATTTATTTCTCTGATGAGCCCGATATTGCTCTTGAGGAGGGCAGGGCAGAGTTTTTGTTCCCTTTGGTCCTTGGCATCAAATTGTGCTCTGCCCTTGTTGTGGGCAGGGCAGTAATGCTTTTCATGGTTTGGCTCATTATGTTGCCCTCCTGGAGGGCAGTGTGCCCTTGTGGAGCGCAATGTTTGCTTCCTCCTTCTATGCGCCACACTCTTTTCTCCTTGGGCCACGCTTTCTTAAGCCACATTTTTCCTTTTTTTCTTTCTTTCTTCACCTATAAGAAACCAAAACAACCACTCAAAGTATCTCTAAACTCACAAGGTTTATAATTCATTAAAAATCAATTAATTCTTGCTCAAACCTCATGATTTAGCATCAATTTAATGGTAGGTTCTTGATTTAAAGAAGTTATGCATTTTCATTCCAAATCACTTACTTAAGATGCAAGAAAGTGCATAAAGACTAATAAAACAAGTGAAATTAGCTTGAAAATTGGGTATATGATGACTTGTCATCACAACACCAAACTTAAATCTTGCTTGTCCCCAAGCAAGCATCAAAACTAAGAGAAAATGAAATGAACAAGAAGAGCAAACATATCCTTATTAGGCATATAGCAGAACTTTATTTATGGAGTTTATATGCAGACAATGACAACCCAAGTTATTGTTTGCTGTTACATAATATACACTTTTCCTCAAAGACTTACTAAACTTGCTGTTATAAGGTTTACTCTTTAATTACTCCCTTGCTAACTTTTCTTTTCTTATGTTGCTCAACATGCTTATTATTCTTTTGGAGGCTTGGTGTCTAATGTTGCAGAAGTAGCCTTTGGCTTTATTTTTTTTACTCAACATCTTTCCACCACAGACACATGGCTTACTATTTCTTCCTAGGATCATTAATGCCCAGCATCTCTTTGGATAACTAAATGTTCTGTATCTAAGTTGCTCTTTATTGTGGACTTTCAATTGGCCATCCCAAATCAGTTGATCTAAGTGACCGGGTTTTGAAATACCCCTCAAAATTTACTTATCCGAGCATATCCTAGTACAAGAACACCACAGGCATGTGTCCTAGGGTCCAAGCTATTGGTGTCCAGCCTTTATTCTTTGTTTTTCTTGCCACATTGGCTTTTTCTTCTTCCTTTTCTTTCTGTTTTATTTTCTTTTGTTCTCAAGGGTTTTTCTTTATTGATAGGAACCTTTATAACAGCAAGCTAGCTCACACTTCAATGAAAATGATACTATGCAGCAATTATTTCATGAGTTATGCATTTAATCAGACACATATACCACCATTAACTTCCATTCTACTTATGCAACATTGGATATTTACTTTCCAATTCAAACAATTCTCTTTTATTCAAGCATATGGGAAACAACACAAAATTCAGCTCGGCAATGGATGACAAGCAAAATTCAGATTTAGCATTTCTCTAGCTATTTATTAAATGACAAAGAAAAATAAAATAAAAAAATGCACAAAGTAAAAGAAATAAACAATGGAGGCATATCATGTTTCAGACATGCATCTCCTTATTAGGGATATGAAGGAAGAAGTATGAAAGAACTTTGCCACTTTCTAATGATTGTGGCTGCCACTTGATTCTCCCTTTTTCTTCTTTCTCTTCCCTAGCTTGGAGTAGTCTCGGACTTCTTCACCAGGGCATCTTCTATCCCAGACAGAATCTAAGAGTCCTGAGAGTCCAACTTCTTCCAATCTGTTAAGTGTTAACTCTGTGTAATGATGAGATCTTGCTTTTTACTTGGCTTCAAATTCAGGGCATTGCTCAAATGGCTTGATCTGTGGATTGAGTGTTGGCAAATTGTGGGTCAAGTACTCCAACCTTGCTTGTATGTTTTCATCACTCTCCATTCTTTGCACATTTCTAATTTCTTCCATAGTGTGATGAATATTCTTCCATTGATACAGGTTGTGACTATATTCTCCTGCTTTAGCTTGACTAAAATACAGCTTATCATATGATTCCTTGAATTCTTTGTATTGCTCTTTTTGTCCTTCAAGAATCTGTGCTTGAAATTCTTGCTGCTGAGTCATCATTTGTTGTTGCCATCTCTCTTGCTTCTCCTCCATTTGATGCTGCCAAGCTTCTCGTTCCTCTTTATCCCTCAAATATTGCTCCCTAAACTCTGGATGGGGCTCTAGATATTGCTCTTGGCACCCTTGATTTTGCTCTTGTTGAGCTTGCATGAGTTGCTGAAATAGCTCTTCAATTGTTCTTTGTAGCTGGCTCATGTCTATGGCACCATGAGCTTGATTTCGTCCTTCCTCTCTTTGTGATCTCCTTTGTCTGGGAGCTACCACCCCCTCTTGATCATCTTCTTCATTCATTCCTTCCATACACTTCTTGGTGATTCCTTTCCCCTTTTTCACCTTTTCTGTGTCCTCATCTTCAGATAATTTATACGCTTTTTGGCATTGTTTTTAGTATGTTTTTCGTATGTTTTAGATAGTTTTTAGTATATTTTTATTAGTTTTTAGTTAAAATTCACTTTTCTGGACTTTACTATTAGTTTGTGTGTTTTTCTATGATTTCAGGTATTTTCTGGCTGAAATTGAGAGACCTGAGCAAAAATCTGATTCAGAGGCTGAAAAGGACTGCAGATTTTGGCCTCCCTGCGCTCGAAGTGGATTTTCTGGAGCTACAGAAGCCCAATTGGCGCGCTCTTAACTGCGTTAGAAAGTAGACATACTGGGCTTTCCATCAATATATAATAGTCCATACTTTTCCCGAGATTTGATGGCTCAAACCGGCGTTCCAAATCAGCTCAAAACTGCCCGACGTTAAACGCCGGAACTGGCACAAGAATGGGAGTTAAACGCCCAAACTGGCACAAAAGCTGGCGTTTAACTCCAAGAGAAGTCTCTACACGAAAATGCTTCAATGCTCAGCCCAAGCACACACCAAGTGGGCCCGGAAGTGGATTTTTATGTCATTTACTCATCCTTGTAAACCCTAGGCTACTAGTTCTCTACAAATAGGACCTTTTACTATTGTATTCATATATCGGGGTAGCTATCTTTAGTCTTATGCTATCTTAGATCATGGGGGCTGGCCTCACGGCCATGCCTAGACCTTGTTCTTATGTATTTTCAACGGTGGAGTTTCTACACACCATAGATTAAGGTGTGGAGCTCTGCTGTACCTCGAGTATTAATGCAATTACTATTGTTCTTCTATTCAATTCAGCTTGTTCTTGTTCTAAGATATCACTTGTTCTTCAACTTGATGAATGTGATGATCCGTGACACTCATCATCATTCTCACCTATGAACGTGTGCCTAACAACCACCTCCGTTCTACCTTAGATTGAGTGGATATCTCTTGGATCCCTTAATCGGAATCATCGTGGTATAAGCTAGAATTGATGGCGGCATTCAAGAGAATCTGGAAGATCTAAACCTTGTCTGTGGTATTCTGAGTAGGATTCAATGATTGAATGACTGTGACGAGCTTCAAACTCCTGAAGGCTGGGCGTTAGTGACAGACGCAAAAGAATCACTGGATTCTATTCCAACCTGATTAAGAACCGACAGATGATTAGCCGTGCCGTGACAGGGTGCGTAGAATATTTTCACTGAGAGGATGGGAGGTAGCCACTGACAACAGTGAAACCCTACATACAACTTGCCATGGAAAGGAGTAAGAAGGATTGGATGAAGACAGTGGAAAAGCAGAGAGACGGAAGGGACAAAGCATCTCCATACGCTTGTCTGAAATTCTTACCAATGAATTACATAAGTATCTCTATCTTTATCTTTATGCTTTATTCATAAATCATCCATAACCATTTGATTCTGCCTGACTGAGATTTACAAGATGACCATAGCTTGCTTCATACCAACAATCTCCGTGGGATCGATCCTTACTCGTGTAAGGTTTATTACTTGGATGACCCAGTGCACTTGCTGGTTAGTTGTGCGAAGTTGTGATACCATGGTATTGACCACCAAGTTTTTGGAGCCATTACCGGGGATTGTTTGAGTTGTGAAAAGAAGAGATCACAATTTCGTGCACCACCACCTACCAATGTTGAAGTAATTGAAAAATTACCACCACCTACCAATGTTAAGGCAATCAGAAGCTTTCTGGGGCATGCAAGATTCTACAGAAGATTTATAAAGGATTTTTCAAAAATTGCAAAACCTCTGAGTAATTTGCTAGCTGTAGACACGCCATTTATTTTTGATAAGGAGTGTCTACAGGCGTTTGACCTTCTGAAGGCTAAGCTGGTCACAGCACCAGTTATCTCTGCACCAGACTGGACACTGCCATTCGCACTAATGTGTGATGCCAGTGACCATGCCATTGGTGCAGTATTGGGACAAAGGCATAACAAGCTTCTGCACGTCATTTATTATGGCAGCCGTATTCTAAATGATGCACAGAAGAACTACACAACCACAGAAAAGGAGTTACTTGCAGTGGTTTATGCCATTGACAAGTTTAGATCTTATTTAGTAGGATCAAAAGTGATTGTGTACACTGACCATGCTGCTCTTAAATATCTACTCACAAAGCAGGATTCAAAACCCAGGCTCATAAGATGGGTGTTGCTTCTGAAAGAGTTTGATATAGAAATAAGAGACAGAAAAGGGACAGAGAATCAAGTAGCTGATCACCTGTCCCGGATAGAACTAGTAGCAGGAGCATCCCTCCCTCCTACTGAAATCTCTGAAACCTTTCCTGATGAGCAACTCTTCGCCATTCAGGAAGTCCCATGGTATGCAGACAGGAAAGGGAAGAAGCATGAAAAGCTTCTCTCAAAATAGAGTCAAACAGAGCCTCCACAGTCAATCTCTAAGTTTGGTGTTGGGAGGCCGCAACCAAATTCTAAGTTTGGTGTTGAACCCCCACAGTCAAACTCTAAGTTTGGTGTTAGGAGGTTCCAACATTGCTCTGAGTATCCATGAAGCTCCAAGAGAGCCCACTGTCAAGCTACTGACATTAAAGAAGCGCTTATTGGGAGGCAACCCAATGTTATATTTATCTATTTTCCATTGTTATTTTATGTTTTCTGCAGGTTGATGATCATGTGAAGTCATAAAATCAATTGAAAAAGCAAAAACAAAATGAAAAACAGAAGGAAAAATAGCACACCCTGGAGGAAAAACCTGCTGGCATTTAAACGCCAGTGAGGGTAGCAAATGGGCGTTTAACGCCCAGTCTGGCACCATTCTGGGCATTTAACGCCAGAAAGGGGCACCAGACTGGCGTTAAATGCCAGGAAGGGGTAAGAAGCTGGCGTTAAACGCCAGAAATGGGCACCAGCCCGGCGTTTAACGCCAGAATTGGCATAAAGAGCATTTTTGCTCGCCACTTGGTGCAGGGATGAATTTTTCTTGACACCTCTGGATCTGTGGACCCCACAGGATCCCCACTTACCCCACCACTCTCTCTCTTCTTCACCCATTCACCAATCACCTCAACACCTGTTCCCCAAAAAACCCCTCACCTATCAAATCCCGCCATTCTCTTCACCACTCACATCCATCCTTCATAAAACCCCACCTACCTCATCATTCAAATTCAAACCACTTTCCCTCCCAAACCCACCCACAAAGCCCCCTCCATCTCCTCCATTTTCTTCTTCTTCTACTCCCTTCTTTCTTCTTTTGCTCGAGGACGAGCAAACCTTCTATGTTTGGTGTGGTAAAAGCGTTGCTTTTTGTTTTTCCATAACGATTTATGGCATCTAAGGCCGGAGAAATCTATAGGAAGAGGAAAGGGAAGGCAGTTGCTTCCAACTCCGAGTCATGAGAGATGGAGAGATTCATCTCAAAAGCCCATCACTAAGAAAGATGATGGAGCAAACAAAAGAGCCTACTCATGGACCTCAACAAAAGCAACCATTATCCTCTATTTCGAATTTACTCTTGGATCTCTGGGTATTCATCTTTTCCTAATTCGAATCTTGCCTTAGGAATTACTGGCCCCTTACTTATTACTTTGTGACAATGTTCTTCATGTTGCTTAGTGTAGAATCTGATAGGTTTGAAGACAACTGTTGGGTCATATTCTTTCTTGTTTATTGGAGCGGTTTTTCCACTTCTTGGAGCCATGGGGTTCGAATTTGAATGAGAGAACAAGACTCCTTCCACACCAAACATAATAGGTTTGCTCGTCCTCAAGCAAAAAGGAAAAAAAGAAGATGAAAAAGGTGAGGGAGAGGATAATAGAAGAAGAGTACTCGAATGAAGAGGGGGATAAAGGTGATGCATGAAATTTGTATCGCTACAAATTTCCTTCGGCAAGTATACCAAATTGTCGTCAAGTAAAAACTCACAATAGAGTGAGGTCGAATCCCATAGGGATTGATTGGTTGAGAAACTTTAATCAGAGAAATGTTCTAGTTGAACTAAATAGAATTGAGTTGAGATTTGTAGAAATTTAAATGGCGGGAAAAATAAAAAGCAAGAAATGTAAATGACGGAAAAGTAAATAGTTGAATGTAAATGGCATAAAGTAAATTTCAGAAAAGTAAATGGGGATGGGGATAATGAACATCAAAGTAAACAACAGAATATAGAGAATGGGAGGATGAGAATGGGGAAGCTCATTGGGTTTAGGAGATGTTGTATTCTCTAGATCAAGTTCATTTTCATCTCTTTCTTAGTCCATGCAACTCATTGATCTCTTAGCAATCTTAGATGATTGAATCCCAATTCCTTGGTAAGCCAATCTCTCTAAGCTTGAACAATTGCCCAATTCATTGATCTAATTGCTCATGGCTGGGAAGAGGTGATGTGCGATCACTGATTATACCACATGTTTTTCTAGATCAAAGTGTCGGGAGGATTATATGTCACTATATCCATCCAACCCCCAATCTAGTCCAATAGGAGAAAGCCTTTCTAGCATGATTTCCTCATTCCTCTTCCAAGGTTCTAAGGAAATCCAAGTATGAACAATTTCTCTTCTGAGAAAATTGCTCAATTAGATGAAGATTGAAAGCTTCCAGCAAATCAAAGAGAATGAAAAGAAGAAGAATAATAAGAACTATGATTGATCCATTGAATTACAACAGAGCTCTCTCCTCTAATGAAGTAGGGCTTAGTTAATCATGGCTCTAGGAAACGAAAATGAAAATGTAAAGTGCATTTTAAAACAAACTAGTTATAGAAAAGAGTAAAATGGCGAGTGATTACAATCCTAGATCCTCCAGGTCCCAATCCCCCTTTTTTGTTCAAAACTACTCCTATATATTATACTTCTCTGCTCCTCAGTTGAGTCTGCAAATATCTGGATGTGGGCCCTTGGCCTTAGTTGAAGTAGTTAACGAACTCATTGGGCTTTTCTCAACAGTCACGTTAGTTAGGCCGTTAATGTGAGTAACATAAAGTGCAATTTCCTGGCTCGAAGATGTTAATTACACTAACATGGTCACTAACGTCCCATAGTCCCTTAGAATCACGTTAACCTAGCCGTTAGTGGCACTAACGTGGCCACTAAGGCACCACTTTTTCCTTAAGCCCACCTTAATGCCCACATTAGTGGCATTAACGTGGCCACTAACGTCGCCTTCCATGACCATTGATCACGTTAGTGGTGTCAACCTCACCACTAACGTCTTAAGCTGCCCCCTATTCTCCCCTTAAGCTCCTCTTTGATCACGTTAGTGGCACTAACTTTGCCACAAACGGTTTTTTTCTTTCCTTTTGCCCACGTTAATGCCTCACATTAATGGCAATAACATGGCCATTAACGTGGCTCTTTCTTCCCTGAGCCTTCCTTCATTCATGTTAGTGGCACCAACGTTGCCACTAACGGTCTTCATCTTGCTTTGCTCTATGTTAATGCCCATGTAAGCGGCACTAATGTGGGTCTTCTCTGCTTCTTCTTACCTGAATTCAATCAAACAATTACCATCAAAGCCTTGCTCTAATCATAAGATAATGCATCATTCATTACATCATTCAATCCTTGCATTATTCTCATGAAAATGTTTAGAATTCACAATGTTTGATTGAATCAAGATATGAATGCATACTCAACTAAATACTTGCTTATTGCATAAGAAAATGCATTGAACGAACCTAAAACATACTCAAAATGGCTTGTGAAACTAGCCAAGATGCCCTGGCATCACAAATCCAAACTTAAATCTTGCTTGTCCTCATGAAAGTAATAGAACATATGAAGAATGAATAAGAATACAAAGAGATATGAGTCCTTATTGAGAGAATTTAAAACCTTGGTTCATGGGGTTTCATGCATGACAACTTGGATTCATGTTCTCGCTAGTTTCTTGGCCGTAATATGCTCTTGAATACTCACTCTATTGCCTTATATGATACTCTTATTTTTTATCCTTAACTTAGCTTTGTTTTTGCCTTTTTTTTCTCTTTAGAAGCTTATTACTTTATTTGGTTAAGTGATCTGTGTTGAGGCAACTCTTTATGATAAGCTTTCAGCCAACACTCTCGAACTAGTTGGTTCAAGGTGCTAGATGTTGAAACACCCCTGAGGACTTACTCATTCAAGTCTCTCCTCAGCATATACACACCACGGGCACATGGTTTGCTATTCATTACTAAGAACTTGGTGCCTAGCACCTCTTTGGGTCACTAAATGTTTTGTGACAAGGTTGCTCTTGATAGTGGAGTTTCAGTTGATAATCACGGGTTAGTTAACCCAAGTTAGCAAGTGATGAAGCACTCCTCAGAACCTAATCATCCAAGTATATTCTTGCACAAAAACACCACAGACACATATCTCAAGGTTCAAACTATTGGTACCAAGCTTTATTGCTTGCTCTTTTCTTCTTTTTCATTTTCTTTTTCTTTCCAGGATCCTTTTATTCATCTAAGTCTCATAGAATGCACATTAATCTCATATTGAATGAGATATTTTGGCTTTCTACCTTATTGATGAACCAACTTAGCTAGCAAATACCACCACAAACACTAAGAATATATTCTGCAAACCTTGGACTTCACTCTTCTTTTTCATAACATTTTCTTACAATTCCTTTTATTGAACTTAAGAACAAGGCATACAACTTAAGTAAGGTGAGATGATATGGTCATTTAAGCTAGTAAGCCAAAGATAAACTAAAAAAAAACTAAATGATGCAACTGACTTAAAGACTAAAGGGACATTGATCAACAGCAGTACAAGTGCACTTTCAATTGACAATTTTAATTTTGAAGCAGTCAAGAAACAGCACAACCTCTTGGTGTCCTCTTGTTTCCTCTTTGTCATCACCACCCTTTAGCCCTTGTATCCTTCTTTATCTCCTTAGATGATGATGCATATTCCTTCCAAAAGCTTGACGACCCTGCAAAGTATTGAAAGTTGCTTGTGATGCACCACTATTTTGTGGTATATTTTGTGCTTAATTTAGGTGGATTTTATCCACTTATCCCACATTTATTCAATAAAATAGCATGGTTTCATGACTTTCTCCTAATTTGTGCTTAAGTGTAAAAACATGCTTTTTAGGCCCTTAATTGGTTGATTTTGATTCACCTTTGATTCCACTAGATGCCTTGATGTGTTTGTTAGTGATTTCAGGATGAAAAGGCTAGGAATTGATCAAAGGAGTGAAGAGAAAAGCATGCAAAGTAGAGAAATCAAGGATTTGGGATGCATTTACCGACGCGCACACGCAGTAGATGCGTAAGCGCGGATATGAGGTCGTATGGCATTGCGTACGCGTGACATGCAGGTACGTGTGGATGGAAAATGTCAAGCAACGCGTACGCGTGACCCATGCCTATGCATCGATACTCGCACATGACTTCATTAAAGTGAAAATGTTGGGGGCGAATTCTGGACTTCCCAGGCCCAAATCCAACTAACTTCTGAGCCTATTTCATGCAGAAATCAAGAGGAGTCAATGAGGGAATTCATAATTGAATTTTGGAGGGAATGCTTTTGTTAGTTTCTAGAGAGAGAAGCTCTCTCTTCTCTCTAGAATTAGGTTAGATCTAGAATTAGGATTTTTTAGATCTAGATTCAATTCATGCCTTGATTTACTTTTCCTTTTCAATTTCTTGTTCCTCTAGCTTTCCTCTCTCTACTTTAGCATTTTATTCTTGTAATTGTTTACTTTTACGTTGATGAACTCTTGTTTTTCCTATTTTCCTCTTAATGCAATTCATGTTTTATGATCCTTTATTGTTTAATTGTTGTGTTCTTGTTATTTCCTTGCATTTGGTAGTGTTAGAATTTATATTTCTTGTCATTTTACTATACTTTTCTTTTATGCCTTCCAAGTGTTTGATAAAATGCTTGGAAGGATGCTAGAGCATATTTTTCTCCTCTTGGCTTTGGTTGAGTAATTGGAGACTCTTGAGTTATCAAACTCTTTTATTGATTAATAATTGAAAGTTGCTAGTTGATTTGAATTCCACTAAAGCTAGTCTTTCCTTATGAGTTGAATAGAACTTGAGGAATCAAATTGATTATTTCCACTTGACTTTCCTTCATAGTTAGAGGTTGACTAAGTGGAACAATGGACAATTCTTATCACAATTGATGAAGATAATGAGGATAGAACTTCTAGTTCTCATTCCTTGCCAAGAGCTTTGTTAGCTATTAGTTTAATTCTCGCAATTTACTCTTCATGTTCCTTATTCAAAACCCCAAAATACTTGTCCCATAACCAATAATAAGAACACTTCCCTACAATTCCTTTGAGAGATGACCCGAGGTTTGAATACTTCGGTTATTTTTGTTGGTGTTTGTACTTGTGACAAACAATTTTTTGTATGAAAGTTTTGTTTGTTGGTTTAGAAACTATACTTGCAACGAGATTTTATTGTGAAATTCTAAACCATCAAAAATCTGTTCATCAGCTTGCTTCCCAAGCACTTGAGTAGTTAGCTTTTAGGTAGGTTTGTAAGCCTATGAACTTACTTTGGTGTGTGAACACCAAACTTAGTTCCTTGCCTACTTCTTTGTGCAATGAGTTGCATGTAATGTGCCAGCATGTGCCTTTAGTCTTTTTGAGAATGCAAGTTAAACTAGATTCAAGAGTCAAATGGCTTCTGTGACTGCTTGGGATTAGTGATGTCTTATGCTAATTAAAGGATTACAGTGTGTTCAGGTGCATTTCATGGTGGACACCAGACTTGATATCACACCTTCATCCTTGAATTATTAACTCATGGAACAATCACTTTTGGTGTGAAACACCAAACTTAATTCCTTGCAATGCACAAAAGTTAACTTGACTTTTTATTAAACAAAGAAAAGGATCAAAAAAAGGGTTTACCTCTGGTTGGGTTGCCTCCCAACAAGAGCTCTTTTAACATCACTAGCTTGATGGTTATTATCTCAGTTGAGGTTGTACTTCATCTTGGGGCTTTCCCCCATGTTACCCAGATAGTGTTTGAGCCGTTGTCCATTTATAGTAAAGGTCCGTTGTGAGCTTTCTTCCATGATCTCGATGTGCTCATAAGGTGAAACCTTGGTGACAAGAAAGGGTCCTAACCACCTTGACTTTAACTTTCCAGGAAAGAGCTTTAACTTGGAGTTATAGAGGAGTACTTTCTGTCCTTCTTTAAAGCTCCTGGGTACCAACTTGATATCATGCCATTTCTTTGCCCTCTCTTTATAAATCTTGGCATTTTATACGCTTGGGATCTGAATTCTTCTAATTCATGTAGTTGTAGGATCCTTCTTTCACCAGCAGCATTGTTATCAAGGTTCAGTAATTTGAGAGCTCAGAATGCTTTGTATTCAAGCTCCACTGGCAGATGACAAGCCTTTCCATACACCAGTTGATATGAAGACATCCCAATTGGTGTCTTGAAGGCTGTCTTATACGCTCAAAGAGCATCATCCAACTTCTTTGACCAGTCTTTTCTTGAAGCCCCTACAGTTTTTTCAAGAATCCTTTTGAGCTCTCTATTGGATATTTTTGTTTGTCTACTTGTTTGGAGATGATAAGGTGTGGCAACCTTATGCTTGACTCTATATCTCAGGAGGAGAGTCTCTAATGGTCTGTTACAAAAATGGCTTCCTCCATCATTGATAAGAGCTCTGGCAACTCTAATCAGGCTGAAGATATTTTTTCCTAAGAAAGTTCATCACTACTTTGTTATCATTTGTTGGGGTTACAATGGCCTCCACCCATTTGGACACATAGTCTACTGCTACCAAAATGTACTTATTTGAGTATGAGGTTGGGAATGGTCCCTTGAAATCAATCCCCCATATGTCAAATAATTCGGGTTCTAGGATGAAGTATTGTGGCATCTCATTTCTTTTGGGCGGGTTCTCAGCTCTTTGGCATTCATTGTGTAACAACCCCGATTTTTTAGTACGCGAGATCTTTTCTGAAAGTACGAATTTCTCTGGAAGATCATTAAGGGGAGAACTTCTGCTATATCACCAAGCATCTCAATCCTCATTGTTATTATATTATATTTAACTCTGGACCATAGTGGGGATAAGCCCGATGATAAACGAAATTTAGCATGTCGATTTAGAATTCAATGATGAATATGATCGTGAGTATAGTCTAATCGACACTTAAACTTTGCACCAAACAATCCTACAATCTATAACCGAGAGTATTAGTCTCCCGAGTTGTCCTCCCTTGGAATTGCTAGAGTGTGCATCTTATTGATTAGAAAGCCTTGTTATGATTCTTTGAAGGTTTTAGAAAAATAGAAAACAAACAATCAATCCTTAGAAGACCTGGCTTAGGGTTGGCATTAGAAATTCTATCCTTATAGTTCTTTCAATGATGACAACAATTAGGCCTTACTTCATTTAGTTAACCCCTAGGCATAGAAGAAAGTCAAATGAGAGTAATCAACTTGAGTCACAAGTCCTAGCTTTACCTTATGGAAATCTAGCTTTAGTGTACTCCAAGTCAATTAGCAATCCCTAATTCCAAGTCAACAATTGACACAACTATTCAACCTCTTCTAATGGCCCAAACCCTATGCCAAGTAAGAAACTTTTACTCCATAACTAGTGTTGGCATTTCATCAAACATTTGGTGAGCAAGAGTGAAAGCCATGGTAAAATTGAAAAGAAAGTAAAATTAAAAGTATTTCAACATAAGGAACTAACAACAATCAACAAAGAACAACTATGGAAACGAGATTCTAAAGGAATTGATTAAATCCAAAACTACAAAATTGAATCCAAGATCTATGAGAATTAAGCAATTACAAACACTAATTGAGATTGGAGAAGAAGATCTATGACATGAACAAAATGAATTGAGAATTGCAATGGATCTCACCAAAGAGTGAATGAAAATTCAGGAATTGGATGAAGATGAACCCTAATGAGAGATTTGGATATCTCCCCTTCTCCACAAGTGCAACTAACTATCCTCCAAAAAATTTAGAATCCAGAAAATGAGCTAAAAAGTGCTTAACCCTTGTTCCCTTGGTCTTCTTAAGCTTTTCCCGCCAGGGCACTTCCCCAAAATGGGATTCCCAACTGCCTCCACGCCCAAGTCACGTGGCTCTTAAAAAAAATCATCTTCGAACATCGGCGCGCACGCGCAATGTACGCGTGCGCGCCCATGAGGCATCATGTAATGTGCGCGGAGGCGTAATGTACGTGTGCGCGCCACCAGAGATCATGGCCTAGCCGCTACGCAAGCCGGCTCGTGGCTTGGCTCTTGGCTTCGACTTCTAACTGCTCAATCCACGCAGACGCGTCAAGTGCGCACACGCGCCCATGCTGAGATTTCCAAAGTTCAATTCTCATGCTCCCTTCCTTTGCACCCGTCCTCCTTCTCTCTTCCGGTCCATCCCTGCCTAGACCCTGTACTTATGTATTTTCAACGGTGGAACTTCTACACACCATAGATTAAGGTGTGGAGCTCTGCTGTACCTCGAGTATTAATGCAATTACTAGCGTTCTTCCATTCAATTCCGCTTGTTCTTGTTCTAAGATATCACCTGTTCTTCAACTTGATGAATGTGATGATCCGTGACACTCATCATCATTCTCACCTATGAACATGTGACTGACAACCACCTCTGTTCTACCTTCGATTGGGTGAATATCTCTTGGATTCCTGATTGCACGATGCATGGTTGATCGCCTGACAACCGAGTGCTCGTCTGACAAACGAGCCAACTATTCCGTGAGATCAGAGTCTTCGTGGTATAGGCTAGAACTGATGGCGGCATTCAAGAGAATCCGGAAGGTCTAACCTTGTCTGTGGTATTCTGAGTAGGATTCAATGATTGAATGACTGTGACGTGCTTCAAACTCCTAGCAGGCGGGGCGTTAGTGACAGACGCAAAAGAATCGATGGATTCTATTCCGGCCTGACCGAGAACCGACAGCTGATTACCCCATGCTGTGACAGAGCATAGGCAAACGTTTTCACTGAGAGGATGGGAGGTAGCCATTGACAACGGTGAAACCCTACATAAGCTTGCCATGGAAAGGAGTAAGAAGGATTGGATGAAGACAGTAGGAAAGCAGAGAGACGGAAGGGAAGGCATCTTCATGCGCTTATCTGAAGTTCCTACCAATGAATTACATAAGTACCTCTATCTTTACCTTTATGTTTATTTCGTTCATCATCATACATCCATTTGAGTTTGCCTGACTAAGATTTACAAGATGACCATAGCTTGCTTCATACTAACAATCTCCGTGGGATCGACCCTTACTCGCGTAAGGTTTATTACTTGGACGACCCAGTGCACTTGCTGGTTAGTTGTGCGAAGTTGTGTAATGCCATGGTATTGAACACCAAATTTTTGGGGTTCATGACCGGGGATTATGAGAGTTGTGAAAAGTATTGTTCACAATTTCGCGCTACCATGGAGATATCAGGTTCCTCCATAGGTGGGGTGACTACGCTTAGAAGTTTCTTCACGTGAGCATATCGGCGTTGGTTACGCCTCTCATAACGGTCCAACTTCTTGTGCAGGTCTTCAACGCGTTGGGTGGCTGATTTTTGCGGTGTGGATGATGTGGTAGTGCTGCGAGTTGGTGTGGGTAGTCCAATGTCCTTGGTGAATTCCGGAGGCTTGAGGCACCTCTTGGTCGGAATAACATCGCCCTCGACCGGAATTGAGGTTCTCCTATCCTTAGCCTCTCGGTGGACGCCAGCCATTGCAACTAATTCGGTCACCATAGCAGGGAATGGTAGATTTCCCTTGGCATGAATGCACCCCATGGATTGGCGAATGGCATGCGAAATGTCGACCGGTTTCTCGGTAAAGATGCACCATATCAATAATGCAAGCTCGGCGGTAATGGATGACCCATGGGTGCTCGGGAGCACGTACTGAGCTAGAATTTGGGCCCATGCCGTGGCTGCTTGAGTGAGGTAGCGGGCATCCAAACCCTTTGGCCGTTGCTTTATGGTCCCTCGAATCCAGCATGCGTCAGGTAAAGCAATGACGCGGAGGATTGCGTTCCAATCGAATGCACGGTCATCGCATGCAGTCAAGACCTCTTGGTAGGCATCATATCCAACCGTTAACGGCTCAATCCCAAGGATTTCTCGGATGGTTTCCACTGTAACTGACACTTGCTTCCGGCGCATAAATATTGATGTGAGAAGGGGTGAGTGGTAGTTGGAGTAGAATTCCACCACCCATGAGAGATTGGCCTCCTTTGGTTGCCTCAAGAGGAACCTCCATTGCCTCCGGTCAATGTGTGGCATCACTATCGGAGTGAGGTGAGCCGGTAGGACTAGAAGAGGCTCCGGGTGATAATTCCTTTCGATCATTCTTGAGTAAATAAGTTTGCAGTAGCGGTTAGGGAACTTATTTGAATCCTTTGGAGGGTTTTCCTTCTCTAGAACATCAACGGGGCCCTTAGCCTTCTTTAGGAGTGGCTTGGCCGTTAGTTCTTGGGGCGCTCTCTTGGAAGCTGGCTTCTTTGGGGCTTTCCCTTTGTTCCTTTTGATTACCATCCTGTGATAGCAAAGAAAGGGGATAACATTAAACTCAAAGAAGCGTAATTGAATGCGATTATGCAAATGAAGAGTAGTGCCATAAGAATATGGGTATCATTGTTACATGACAGCTGCAACATGTAACTAAGATAACATGTGATGAGCAAGGCGAATCATTTGCATGTGGTGCAAGGGTGGTTTAAGCATGCAAGTAAGAAGCATGAGAGGCATACGCCCTCAAATACCAAAGTGGGAGTCAATTTATGAAAAGGTGAGTGGATGGATTAGAGAATGTGGGGATGCACCCAAAAGTGGTTAGTTAAGAGGCAATTAGTCAAAATGAGCTCAAAACTCAAGTATGCCTTTCATCAAACACTTGGCATGGATCCTTTTTGTAGTATGTAATTAGATGCAAGTGAAAGCAATGTAACAATCCACAATCCAATATTAATGATCACAGTGCACAATGGGTGTAAGAAAATCAAGCAACACATCTCATCTATCAATGCAAGAGAATGTAGGACCCAAATGCCTATGAAGAGTTAAATGGAAAAAACGAAAACACCCAAAAGAAGTAGCTAAAAAGATTTAGGGGGAAAAGAAGGGGACTACCTAAAACAAATTGAAATTGAAGATTAAGAATCAAAAATAGAGAATTAGAGCAAGAGGGGAGTCTAGTAAAGTACCTTGAGAGAGATGGAAATGGGTATGGGAGAGGGGGTTGGAAAATGGAATGATGGAGGGTGGAGGATAATGTAGGGGCCACCGGAGGTAGGTGGTCGGAGGTGGTTAGAACGAAGGAGAAAGTGTAAGAGGGAGAGGGGTAGTAGAGGGGGTGAGAAGAAGAAAGGTGGAGAAAGAATTAAGGGGGGGCAAGTATGTTCTTATTAAATTTGGCGTCGAGCACCCACGCGTGCGTGCCTAGTGCGCGCTGGCGCAGAGAAGCGAGGTGGATTGGGGGCGCGCGCGCGCATGTACTTGTGCTAGTAGCACAAGGATGGCTTAGAGTTGGCACAACTCTCTGGACGAAGTACCAGAAGTTGGCTGTAGGGTTATTGGCGCGCGCGCGCACAGTGCGCGTGCACGACAATGTGGTTATGCCCCAGGCATGAGATGGGCCTGGGGTGGGCCTAACTCTCTGTGAAGTGGCCTAGAGGAGGGTGCAGGACGAGGGACGCGTGCGCGCCCTAGGCGCGCGCGCACATCGTGTTGCAAGCATATGGACGCGTGCGCGCCAGGTGCGCGCACGCGGCAGAGGTGGTGGGCTGGTGGCTTAGTGCAGGCCTGAGAGTGGCCTAACTCTCTGAAATATATGCCAGGAGTGCACAAGGGTAATCGGCACGCGCGCGCACGGTGCGCTAGCGCGTCGATCTGCAGACTTTTGAAAGCGTGCGTACGCGCCATGTGCGCACGCGTGGTTGGCCTGTGCCTCAAGCATGGGGCTGGCGCAGGGTGGGTGCAACTCTCTGGAAAATGTATGCAGGGTCGCTTTTGTCGATCCACGCATCCGCACACGGTGCGCGTCTGCACGGATGGTCGACAAATTCTTCAGGGACGCGCGTGCGCCAGGTGCACGCACGCGCAGAAGGGTGCCTTTTCCAAAATTTTGCATGGTTTGCACCACTTATAACATTCCAATCCTCTAAGCAGCCACCTAAGCACTATAGAAGGATGTTTTAACTTGACACTACCAAATGAACTCAACAAATAAAACAAAATTAGCATTGAAATCTAACTACAACTACTCTATTACCTAGGTACCAATCATGAAATCAAGTGTTAAGCAAGTGTCAATCAAGAAATGATGCAATGGTTATGTACAAAGGAAGATCTTATCATGGTGGGGTGTCTCCCACCTAGCACTTTTGTTTACCGTCCTTAAGTTGGACTTCCACTAGCTCAAAGTTCTTGTTCAAGAGAGGCATCCCTCAAGAGGAATACTTCAAATTCCTTGGGGTTCCTTCTTTGCTCACCATGGTACAATTTGAGACGGTGTCCATTTACCTTGAAAATGTTCGGACTTGATGGGTGGCGCAAGTGGTAGTCCCCAAAAGGTTCTACTTTCTCCACTTGGTAGGGTCCATCCCACCTTGATCTAAGCTTTCCGGGTAGTAATCTCAACCTTGAGTTGTAAAGAAGGACTAGGTCACCGGGTCGGAATTCCCTTCTCCTAATGTTCTTGTCATGGATGGCTTTCATCTTTTCCTTGTAAAGTCTAGAATTGTCATAAGCTTCTAATCTTAAGCATTCCAATTCCGCTAATTGAAGCTTTCTCTCTACTCCAGCTCCACCCAAGCTCATATTACATTCCTTTATTGCCCAATAAACTTTGTGTTCGATTTCTACCGGTAAGTGGCATGCTTTACCATATACAAGCCTAAAGGGGCTCATGCCAATGGGTGTTTTGTAAGCCGTTCGGTATGCCCATAGTGCATCAGAGAGTTTAGCGCTCCAATCCTTCCGATTCGGCTTCACAATCCTTTCCAACACATGTTTGATTTCCCAGTTAGAAACCTCAGCTTGGCCGTTTGTTTGAGGGTGGTAGGCCGTGGCGACTTTGTGTATGATGCCGTACTTCCTCATGAGGTCGTCCATTTTTTTGTTGCAAAAGTGGGATCCTTGGTAACTTATGATTGCTCTTGGGGAGCCAAAGCGACAAATGATATTGTTTCTCACCAAAGAATAAACAACATGAGCATCATCCGTTCGGGTGGGGATTGCCTCCACCCATTTTGACACATAATCGACGGCTAACAAGATGTAGAGAAAGCCATTGGAATTTGGAAATGGTCCCATGAAGTCGATTCCCCATACATCAAAGATTTCACAAAAAAGCATATTTTGTTGGGGGGATTTCGTCCTTCTTAGAAGTATTTCCAAACCGAATGCATTGGGGGCAAGATTTGCAATAGATAGAAGAATCTTTGAGAAGTGTTGGCCACCAAAATCCGCAATCAAGGACCTTTCTTGCTGTTCTTTGGGGGCCATAGTGGCCACCTCCTTCGGAAGCATGGCAAGCGTCCAAGATTGCTTGGAATTCGGTTTGAGGTATGCACCGTCACACTATTTGATCCGCTCCACACCTCCACAAATAAGGATCGTCCCAAACATAGTATTTGGATTCGCTTTTCAGCTTATCCTTTTGATGTTTGCTGAGATTGGGAGGGAGGGTGCGTGAAACCAAGTAGTTTGCTATTGGCGCATACCAAGGAACTACTTCCGAGATTGCGTGCAAACCATCTAGAGGAAAGGAGTCATTGATAGGAGTGGTGTCGCCTTTTGTGTGTTCGAGGCGACTTAGATGGTCCGCCACTAAGTTTTGAGAACCACTCCTATCTTTGATCTCCAAGTCAAATTCTTGTAACAAAAGCACCCAACGAATTAATCTCGGTTTTGATTCCTTTTTGGTCAACAAATACTTTAGTGCCGCATGATCCGAGTACACTACAACCGTGGAACCGAGAAGATAGGCTCGGAACTTGTCCAAAGCAAAAACAATGGCTAGGAGTTCCTTTTCGGTTATAGTGTAGTTGGATTGGGCACCGTCTAGTGTTTTGGAAGCATAAGCTATGACGTAGGGAATCTTACCTTCGCGTTGTGCTAACGCGGCTCCTATTGCATAATTTGAGGCATCGCACATGATTTCAAATGGTTGAGTCCAATTCGGTCCTCGCACAATAGGGGCTTGTGTCAATGCTACTTTAAGTTTGTCATATGCTTCCATACATTCCTTGCTTAGCTAAAATTCAGTGTCCTTTTGTAGTAGTCGAGAGAGAGGTAAGGCTATCTTGCTAAAGTCTTTGATGAATCTCTGGTAGAATCCTGCATGTCCAAGAAAAGAACAGACTTCCCTCTCGGAGGAGGGGTAAGGTAAACTAGATATGACATTTATTTTTGCCGGATCTACGGAGATGCCTTCTTTTGAGACTATGTGTCCCAAAACAATGCCTTGTTTGACCATGAAATGACATTTTTCAAAATTTAAAACAAGGTTTGTTTTGGTGCATCTTTCTAAGACTTTTTCAAGGTTACCTAAGAAATGATCAAATGAATCACCGTACACACTAAAGTCGTCCATAAAAACTTCCATACATTGTTCTAGAAAGTCCACAAATAAGCTCATCATGCATCTTTGAAACGTTGCCGGTGCATTGCATAGGCCAAATGGCATACGCTTGTAAGCGTACGTTCCGAAGGGGCAAGTAAATGTGGTTTTTTCTTGGTCATCTAGAGCAATGTGAATTTGGAAGTATCCAGAATAACCATCAAGAAAGCAATAATATGATTTACCGGCTAGTCGATCAAGCATTTGATCAATGAATGGTAGTGGGAAGTGATCTTTTCTTGTGGCCGCATTCGACCTTCGGTAGTCTATGCATACTCTCCAAGAATTTTGCACTCTTGTCGCTATAAGTTCACTGCTTTCATTTTTGATTGTGGTCACCCCGGATTTCTTTGGCACCACTTGGACCGGGCTTACCCACTCGCTATCCGAGATAGGATAGATGATGTCCGCTTCAAGTAGCTTAGTGACTTCTTTTTTTCACAACCTCAAGAATAGTTGGATTAAGTCTCCTTTGAGGTTGTCGGACCGGTTTTGCTCCTTCTTCAAGAAATATGCGATGCTCGCATACTTGGGGCTTATTCCCACTAGATCCGCCAAAGTCCACCCGATTGCCCTTTTGTTTTTCCTCAATACACTTAGCAATTTTTCTTGTTGTTGAGGAGTTAACTCTTTTGCAATTATCACAGGGAGCTCTTGGGATTCATCAAGATATGAGTACTTTAAATGGGGTGGTAGTGGCTTCAATTCCATCTTTTTGTCGTTCTTTGAAGTTTGAGTTTCCGGATGGTTTGTATGGTGTGTGGTGTTTAATTTGCTTGGACCCTCATTTGCTTCTTCAATCATGTACTTCTCATCTAACTTTGCAAGGTGCACTTCGGCAACCATGTTGTCAAATTGGGTCACACCGGAATAGAGAGTGATTCTCCGGTGGATGCTTCATTGCTTCTTCTAGGCTGAAACTTACGACTCTCCCATCTATTTCAAACGAGTAGGTTCCCGAGTAGGCATCTAGCTTAAATCTAGAAGTTCTCAAGAATGGTCTTCCAAGTAGGATAGATGATGCTCTCTCGGTTTTGCTTGATGGTATTTCAAGGACATAGAAGTCAATTGGAAACACCAACCCTTTGATATTCACCAATACGTCTTCCGCAACACCCGTCACGGTTATTATGCTTTTGTCCGCTAGGACAAATCTTGCCGTCGACCTTTTTAGTGGTGGCAACTTTAATACCCGGTAGACAGAGAGCGGCATGATGCTAACACATGCTCCGAGGTCACACATACAATCTATAAATTGAACTCCATTGACGGTGCAAGTGACCATACAAGGGCCCGGATCATCACACTTCTCAGGCAATGCTCCCATTAAAGCGGAAATAGAACTCCCCAATGGGATGGTTTCCAATTCAAGAATTCTATCCTTGTTCATGCATAGATCTTTAAGGAATTTTGCATATCTAGGAACTTGATGGATAGCATCAAATAGGGGGATGGTTACTGATGGTGTTTTTGCGGAAAACGAATTTCCAACACACAAATCCAACCGGCAAGTATACCGGGTCGCATCAAGTAATAATAACTCACAAGAGTGAGGTCGATCCCACAGGGATTGATGGATCAAGCAACTTTAGTGGGTGATTAGTTTAGTCAAGCTAACATTGAAGTGAATTTGGATGAAGTGTAGCCAACAGAAAGTAAATGGCAGGGAATTAAAAGTGCAGAATAATTAAATTGCTGAAACTTAAAGAACAAGAAAGTAAAATAGCTGAAACTTAAATTGCAAGAAATATAAATTGCATCAAATGTAAAGGGGGCTGGGGTGCTAGAAATTAAATGAAAGCAGTAGATCCAAGCTTAGAACAATTGCAAGGAAATTAAATTGCAGGAAAAGTAAATTCAAGGTCACAGTAGCTTAAATGTAAATTGCAGAAGAACACAAGTGCAGGAAATTAAATTGGGAGCAATGAGATGCAACAAAGAGACATAGATCATTTTTCAAGTCTCAAAGTGAAACTAACAATTTCAATGAAACAGTAAAAACAGAAGGAAAGCCAAGAGCTCAATTGCTCACTTGACCAAGACAGAAACAAAATTCAACTCAATTGTGAAACTTAGAAAAGAAATTCAAGATCTCAGGGAATCAATGAGACTAGAGAACAAGTCTAGATCTCAAGCCCTTCCTTGATCATTTCAGAGAACAATTTGCAGAAGAAAGAAGAAAAATGAATTGCAGAATTAAAAGAGAAGATGAAGCAGTATGTGAATTTCAATTATGCAGAAAAAGTAAACAAGAGATCTCAAGGTGAGATTGAAACAGAATTTATTCAATTCTCTACCCAAGATTTAAAGCAGAAAGGAAAACTTAAAGGAAAGAGCTCTCAAATCCTAATATTCCCTAGTGGGTCTCGCCTCCCCCTTCAAAGATGGAAATGATGCCTTATATAGGCTTTACAAAATGAAAAATGAAAATGAAATTAAAACAAATTACAAAAATGAAAATCCTAATTTAATTGATCCATGTGCCTTTGAGTGATGATGTGGGCTTAGCTTGCATTGGATTTGAGGAGAAATGGGTTTGGTTGGCCTTGATTCAATTTGGTGAGGAATTGAATTAAATTGAATTTTGGTTGATTTTTGGCCCATGACACTCCCAGGAGGCTGCCCTGCCCTTGTGGAGGGCAGGGCAGGATTGATGCGTGCGGCCTTGGTGCGAGCGTGGTTGGTGAGAGTTGGTGCTGCAGGATGCTGCCCTGCCCTTGCGGAGGGCAGGGCAGAAAAATTTGGTGCGCCAGAATTGTGCCACGGTGCGCTGTTGGTGCTGCCAGATGATGCCGCGGTGCGCCAGAAGGGTGCCTTGATGCGCCAGAATTGTGCACCAACAAAATGCTGCCCTGCCCTCGCGGAGGGCAGGGCAGTGTTTCCACTTTGACGTCCTGAGTTTGAAACTTGGATGCTACACACGCTACCCATTTTCCTTGGTTTTCTTGGCACCAAAGTAAGGCCTAGTTTCTTGCTTCCTCATGGCCCTTAAAGATGCCTTTCATTCCTGCCTCAATTTTACGCCAAATATGGATTGCTATATATCGTTGGAAAGCTCTGAATGTCAGCTTTCCAACGCAACTAGAAGCACATCAATTGGACGTCTGTAGCTCAAGTTATAGCCCTTTGAAGGAGGCATGGTCATGCTGTGAGCGCCCAGATTTTACCTTAGCGAAATTCTTGCTTCCATCCTCAATGTGCATCACGATTCTGCCCTGCCCTTGGCAAGGGCAGGGCAGTGTGCGTGCTGGCTGCTTCCTTCCTTGATTTGGTCATGGGCCACGCTTTTAAAAGCGTGGCCTAAGGCTCCAAAGTGTACCCCAAAGCTCTTTTTTTCTCCTTTTTTTGTGCTTCTTTGCTTCTTTTTCTTCTTATTTTCTACAAGATTTATAAAATTAAAATATCAAGAAAATCTTCCAATTAAGTACAAAAGAATGCAATATTTAAGCACTAATCATCAATTTCTTGTATGAAAAAGCATAGAAAAATAGGTATATGATGACTCGTCATCACAACACCAAACTTAAACCTTGCTTGTCCCCAAGCAAGAAAAGAATCATGCATTAGAAATTGACAATCCAAGATAAGAAGAGTAGCAAGTTAATGTTCATGGCAAGCTAGTTTTCTATGCATGCTACAATTACAAAAGAGATGTAAATGATTGATGCTTCTATCTAACTTATTTTATGAAATCTTTTTCTTATAATTCTTCCTTGAAACAAGCTTTTGATTTTTTTTTTTTAGCTTCTCCTTTTGGGTGCTTTGCCCCATGAGTAAATAACAAAGCTACGACTTCTAAATGCTTTGTTTTCAAGTATTACCACTTGATACATAAGCACCACAAGCATTTGAATTAGAGGACTTCATTAAGCTCATTTTTCTTTTTTTTTTCTTTGACTCTCTAATCATTGATGCTCAGAACCTTGAGCTTTGAGGGAGTGCTTTTGCACTTGAGCCTAGCCTTGACTTCTAAGTGTTTTGTTTTCAAGCATTTGGCTTGATACATAAACACCACAAGCACTTAGCAAATAAATTGCCATTGGTACTCAGAGCCTTCAGCTTTCTCATTCCTTCCCTTTTTCTTTTCTTGCTTTAATTGTATTTGCTTCTTCAAGGTTTTCATGATTTTAAAAGATTTCACAAAATGTACTAGATGAAAAACTTCAATTAAATAAAACCCAATGCAATTGAGCAACAATTAATCATACTAGCTTTCCAATACTTGTATGCACATGCTAAATTCTTCTTTAATTCCTTGTTTGTTTATGATCATGATACTTTATTGCTTTTGAATTCACAAAGGTCAAGTTGGTAGTTATAATGCCACAGCAACATATTATAAATCAAAATTCAAGCTATGCTTATTCATACACACATGTATATAGAGAAGGTAAAGACAATCATGCAGTTTATGAAACAAATGAGAGGAAAAGGAACTTTACAACCTTGTAGTTCATCTTCTCTATTGTTGTCATTTTCCTCCCATTTTCCTCCTTCCCATACCAAACTCAGAATGCTTGTTCATCCTCAAGCAATAATTAGAACAATGGCTATGGGGCTAAGATGGATCATGAATGTCTTACACAATGAAATGTTAGTAGTACATGTGTTTCAAGCAAGCAAAATTGATGAGGATAACAATCAAGGCACGGAGAAACAAAAACACTATGATTGCAAACATAAGATGGTGTGCATGATACATTGCATAAAAAATATAAGTGGCACACCAAACTTAGTGTGACACTTTCACTTGGAATTAATGCAAGTATCTTGTAAGGATTGGAATCAAATTTTGTTGCATAGCAACACCAAACTTAGAATACGACCATATGTCAATTTATTTGAATTAAAACTAAACAAAAGAAACTGTTATATGTTAAATACAATCACCAAGCCAAGAATCTGTCATTAATAAAGCTCTCTTGGTAATGTATTAACAAACACAGTAAATAAGCAAACTAAAATAAAAGCATTAAAAACAAAGAATTAACTAAAGTAAACAGAATAACAAAATATCAAACCAAAAGAAAATTAAAACACTGCAAAGACATTATGGTTATGCAGACAAGTGGTGTTGCTGAATGATTTGCATAGAAAAATAGGTGGCACACCAAACTTAGAATCTTGGTGTGTCACTTTCAATTTTTTTGATTTGATGCAATCATCCAAAAAGATTGAAAACAATGTGTTGCATGGCAACACCAAACTTAGAATGTAACCATATGCCAATTTATTGAATTTAAACAAAGCAAAGAAAGAAAACAAAGCAGAGAAGAAATGTTACCTACGGTTGGGTTACCTCCCAACAAGTGCTCTTTTAGTGTCATTAGCTTGACATGTTGTTCTTCACTTTATTCCTCTTCTTCCAGTTTGTTAAGAGGAATGACCTCAAAGGAGGAAAAGATTCAGCTAGTGTCCCTTGTCTTGGCCTTTCCTCAGCAAGCTTCCTTTTACAAATGGCTTGATTGATCTTGCTTGCTGGATTAGGGACAGAATTGGTGTTCTTGCTAGTTGCCTTCACTTCATTGGATTCAAGACTTGGTTGCTGTGTGATTATTGGAGTGATTTCTTCATTAAGAGCCTCTTGCATTTGTGGTTCCATGAGCTTTTCCTCTTTGCACTTCTCTGCTTCACTTGAGTGTGACTCCTCTTGAATGTCTTTCTCACTTTCTTGCTCTTCCACTTCCTCCCTTGCACTCAACATTTGACTTGATAGTTTTTTTATTGAGGAGGTTTGTTGATCTTCCCAACATTTCTTCATCTCCTCTTCATATTTCTCAATCACAGATTTAATTGTTGAGAGTTGTTGGGTCAGGAAAGTTTGTGAGAGTTGTGAGTCTTCATGTTCCCTTGTCATCTCAAGTGCAATTTCATTTTCAACCACCTCGTTCTTCATTGAAAGTTCACTTGATACAGTAGCCTCTTCATCTTGCTCTTCCTCCATTGAAATTTCAATTGATATAGGAACCTCTTCTTCCTCTTCTTCACTCACAGATTGTTCCTCATCCTTAACACTTGGTGATCCTGAATGAATCTTCCTTTGCTCTACATGCACTTCTGTTTTCTTGAGGAAGAATTCTTGTTCTGTCTAGCGTTGTTTTTGTTCTTCCATAATTTGTTCTTGTCTTTCCAATAATTCTCTGGACTTTTGAAGGGGATCCTCAGCCACTAGCTCAAAGGATAAAGGTTGAGAGTAATTTTGTGGTTGGTGAGATGAGTTGTATGGATCTTGGAGGAAATTTTGTGTTGAGGCATAATCAAATGATGAACACTCTTCCAAGTATGCTCTGGCAGCACAATCAAGTGATAATGTTCTTAAATAATTAGAATGTGAATCATTGCATTTCCCTTCCCAGCCATCTTTTTTGTACGTGCCATAATAGTATGAGTCACTTTGTGGCTCTGGGAAATAGTTCATTTCACTTGATTGTTCATACTCCTTCATTCCTTGTTGATACTCCCATCCACCATGAGGATAATGATATGAATCATTTTGTGGTGGTGGTTGGTATCCCTCAAAATTTTCTTGCTCATCTTGGGGTTCTGAAGCAAATCTCCATGGATTGGAGTGCTCAGAATTTGTATCTTCTTGGTGATATTCCCAACCACCATTAGAGATTGGTGATGGTGGGTAATATCCCATAAAATTTGTTTGATCATAAGATGAGTTGAACTCCATTTAAATTTTGGAAAACACAACACCAAGAAAAATTGAAATTACTCATATCAGAGATGAGAATTTCTTAGTGAGGCAAAAACTCAAACACCTTGGCTTCACTTTAAAACAGAGAACAAAAACAAAAAAAATGCTTGATCTAGACTTCTCACCCACTTAATCATTGTTGATCTAATCAATCCCCGCCAACGGCGCCAAAAACTTGATAGTGTTTTTGCGGAAAACGAATTTCCAACACACAAATCCAACCGGCAAGTATACCGGGTCGCATCAAGTAATAATAACTCACAAGAGTGAGGTCGATCCCACAGGGATTGATGGATCAAGCAACGTTAGTGGGTGATTAGTTTAGTCAAGCTAACATTGAAGTGAATTTGGATGAAGTATAGCCAACAGAAAGTAAATGGCAGGGAATTAAAAGTGCAGAATAATTAAATTGCTGAAACTTAAAGAACAAGAAAGTAAAATAGCTGAAACTTAAATTGCAAGAAATATAAATTGCATCAAATGTAAAGGGGGCTGGGGTGCTAGAAATTAAATGAAAGCAGTAGATCCAAGCTTAGAACAATTGCAAGGAAATTAAATTGCAGGAAAAGTAAATTCAAGGTCACAGTAGCTTAAATGTAAATTGCAGAAGAACACAAGTGCAGGAAATTAAATTGGGAGCAATGAGATGCAACAAAGAGGCATAGATCATTTTTCAAGTCTCAAAGTGAAACTAACAATTTCAATGAAACAGTAAAAACAGAAGGAAAGCCAAGAGCTCAATTGCTCACTTGACCAAGACAGAAACAAAATTCAACTTAATTGTGAAACTTAGAAAAGAAATTCAAGATCTCAGGGAATCAATGAGACTAGAGAACAAGTCTAGATCTCAAGCCCTTCCTTGATCAATTCAGAGAACAATTTGTAGAAGAAAGAAGAAAAATGAATTGCAGAATTAAAAGAGAAGATGAAGCAGTATGTGAATTTCAATTATGCAGAAAAGGTAAACAAGAGATATCAAGGTGAGATTGAAACAGAATTTCTTCAATAATCTACCCAAGATTTAAAGCAGAAAGGAAAACTTAAAGGAGAGAGCTCTCAAATCCTAATATTCCATAGTGGGTCTCGCCTCCCCCTTCAAAGATGGAAATGATGCCTTATATAGGCTTTACAAAATGAAAAATGAAAATGAAATTAAAACAAATTACAAAAATGAAAATCCTAATTTAATTGATTTATGTGCCTTTGAGTGATGATGTGGGCTTAGCTTGCTTTGGATTTGAGGAGAAATGGGTTTGGTTGGCCTTGATTCAATTTGGTGAGGAATTGAATTAAATTGAATTTTGGTTGATTTTTGGCCCATGACACTCCCAGGAGGCTGCCCTGCCCTTGTGGAGGGCAGGGCAGGATTGATGCGTGCGGCCTTGGTGCGAGCGTGGTTGGTGAGAGTTGGTGCTGCAAGATGCTGCCCTGCCCTTGCGGAGGGCAGGGCAGAAAAATTTGGTGCGCCAGAATTGTGCCACGGTGCGCTGTTGGTGCTGCCAGATGATGCCGCGGTGCGCCAGAAGGGTGCCTTGATGCGCCAGAATTGTGCACCAACAAAATGCTGCCCTGCCCTCGCAGAGGGCAGGGCAGTGTTTCCACTTTGACGTCCCGAGTTTGAAACTTGGATGCTACACACGCTACCCATTTTCCTTGGTTTTCTTGGTACCAAAGTAAGACCTAGTTTCTTGCTTCCTCATGGCCCTTAAAGATGCCTTTCATTCCTGCCTCAATTGTACGCCAAATATGGATTGCTATATATCGTTGGAAAGCTCTGAATGTCAGCTTTCCAACGCAACTAGAAGCACATCAATTGGACGTCTGTAGCTCAAGTTATAGCCCTTTGAAGGAGGCATGGTCATGCTGTGAGCGCCCAGATTTTACCTTAGCGAAATTCTTGCTTCCATCCTCAATGTGCATCACGATTCTGCCCTGCCCTTGGCAAGGGCAGGGCAGTGTGCGTGCTGGCTGCTTCCTTCCTTGATTTCGTCATGGGCCACGCTTTTAAAAGCGTGGCCTAAGGCTCCAAAGTGTACCCCAACTTCAAAGTGTACCCCAAAGCTCTTTTTTTCTCCTTTTTTTGTGCTTCTTTGCTTCTTTTTCTTCTTATTTTCTACAAGATTTATAAAATTAAAATATCAAGAAAATCTTCCAATTAAGTACAAAAGAATGCAATATTTAAGCACTAATCATCAATTTCTTGTATGAAAAAGCATAGAAAAATAGGTATATGATGACTCGTCATCAGTTACCTCAACCTTCTTGAACATTTCTACCATTTTGGGGTCAAGTCCTATGCGCTTTTTAGCTTTCTTTGCAAGTGTTGGAAATGGGAGTGGTTGATCAATTTCTTCTTCCAAGGTTCTCTTGGCCTTTGAGGTCTCCTTTGTTGGTTGAGCTTCATTCTCAATTATAACTTGTGGTGTCTCCTCTTCCTCTACCTCTTCTATACCTATTCTCTCCTCCTCTTGGGCGATTATGATAGGATTTGAGTCTTTTGCTCCCTTCTCCTTTAATTGTGTTCCAGAACTAAGGGTGATGGCATTGATGCCCCCTTAGGATTTGGTTGAGGTTGAGAGGGAATGACGCTTTGGATTGGGGGTTGAGGAGTGGGGTTTAATGGTGTATCCATTCGTGCAAGAAGGGCTTGTAGTGTAGAGGTGAGGCCGGTGAGGCCGGAAGCACGTGTGTTTTGTAGTTCCTTTTGGCCTTGGATGATGGTCCGGAGTGTTTCGTCTTGGTTGGAGGGGGTGGTTGCATATGTGAATTGAGGGGGTTGTGATTGGTTGGGTGGTGGTCTTTGATGTGGTGGTTGATATGTTTGGTAGTTTCTTTGTGGGTTTTGTTGGTTGTATGGTTGATTTTGTTGGTTGTATGGTTGATTTTGTTGGTTGTTTGGTGGCCGGTTTTGTGAGAAATTTTGTGAGTTGTTGTTCCATCTTTGAACTCCTCCGTTGTTGTTGTTGTCCCTATTTCCTTGTTGATGATTGTCTCTCCAATTTTGATTATGATACCCACTCCCTTGATTGTAGCTTCCTCCTTGATAAGGGTGTCCTTGGTTAGAATTACCGCCTTGGTAGTACCCTTGATTTGGGCGGTCATAGAAATTATGGGTAGCCGCCAAGGTGTTGTCTTCTTGAAGGCTTGGGCACTCATCCGTGTAGTGAGAATAGCAAGAACAAATGCCACATACTTTTGAGGGACCAATTGTTGGTTGTGTTGTTGAGGGGGTGGGGGTTGTTGTTGGTATGATTGAGGTTGTTGTGGTTGTTGTTGGTTCAATTGGAGTTGCCTCAAGATGGATGTCATTTCGCTCAAGGATTGAGTTAGAGCGGTGGTCTCACTACTAGTTGATACCTCATTCACGGTTTTCGGGCGGTTAACTCTTCGTCTCATATGTTGATTGGATTCGGCTAAGTCAATGATAAGTTGCCATGCCTCCTCCGCTATTTTGTATTTAGACAAAGAACCATTGCTAGAAGTGTCCAAGAGAGTTCTATCTTGTTCTCGCATCCCTTGACATATGTATCTAAGCAATACTTGAGTGTCAAGCATGTGATTAGGGCATGCGTCTAGTAGCTTACGAAACCGTTCCCAATACTCATATAGCGATTCCGTTTCACCTTGCACGATACAAGACATTTCCTTCCTTAGCCTATCCATCTTCTCTGGAGGCAAGAATTTATCCAAGAATCCTCTTCTAAGTAAGTCCCAATCGGAGGTGACTTCACTAGATAGAGTGTAGAACCATTCTTTCGCCTTGTCCTCAAGAGAGAAAGGGAAAGCAAACAACCATATAGCAACTTCATCGGATCCTTCCCGTCTAGTGGTTGAGCATATACGATGAAAGTCCTTGAGATGTCGAATAGGGTCTTGTGCGGAAAGCCCATGAAACTTAGGTAGGAGTTTGATCAAAGTGGTCTTCAATTCAAAGTTTGCATTCAAGTTGGGGTGAGTTACATGAAGGGGTTGAAGGACATAATCCGGTGCACCCGCTTCCTTGATGGTAAACCTCCTCGGAGCATCCATGGTGTTAGTACCTAAAATGAAAGAAGAATTGTTAGTGATATTGATGGAAGTATGACTAATGCCTTCTTTGAGTGACGGTTCAATGTTCACTTTTAGTAAGGTGGTTGAGGTGGTGAAGACCTCTTCACCTTTCCCAAATTTTAGCCGCCTTCGAGCTTGTCTAATATGAAACAAAGTTCGTTCTATTTCCGGATCAAAAGGGACTAAGCTCGGGTTCGGTTGTGAACGCGTCATGCAATGAAGGGGAAGTGAGATTCATGGTAACAATGAGGGGTTAATCACTTGAACAAATTACAATGAAATGCAACTATGTACATATATACACATTCATTCCAAACAATAACATGGCACACTAAGCAAGTTCCCCGGCAATGGCGCCATTTTGATAAACGAAATTTAGCATGTCGATTTAGAATTCAATGATGAATATGATCGTGAATATAGTCTAATCGACACTTAAACTTCGCACCAAACAATCCTACAATCTATAACCGAGAGTATTAGTCTCCCGAGTCGTCCTCCCTTGGAATTGCTAGAGTGTGCATCTTATTGATTAGAAAGCCTTGTTATGATTCTTTGAAGGTTTTAGCAAAATAGAAAACAAACAATCAATCCTTAGAAGACTTGGCTTAGGGTTGGCATTAGAAATTCTATCCTTATAGTTCTTTCAATGATGACAACAATTAGGCCTTGCTTCATTTAGTTAACCCCTAGGCATAGAGGAAAGTCAAATGAGAGTAATCAACTTGAGTCACAAGTCCTAGCTTTACCTTATGGAAATCTAGCTTTAGTGTACTCCAAGTCAATTAGCAATCCCTAATTCCAAGTCAACAATTGACACAACTATTCAACTTCTTCTAATGGCCCAAACCCTATGCCAAGTAAGAAACTTTTACTCCATAACTAGTGTTGGCATTTCATCAAACATTAGGTGAGCAAGAGTGAAAGCCATGGTAAAATTGAGAAGAAAGTAGAATTAAAAGTATTTCAACACAAGGAACTAACAACAATCAACAAAGAACAACTATGGAAACGAGATTCTAAAGTAATTGATTAAATCCAAAACTACAAAATTGAATCCAAGATCTATGAGAATTAAGCAATTACAAACACTAATTGAGATTGGAGAAGAAGATCTATGACATGAACAAAATGAATTGATAATTGCAATGTATCTCACCAAAGAGTGAATGAAAATTCAGAAATTGGATGAAGATTAACCCTAATGAGAGCTTTGGATCTCTCTCCTTCTCCACAAGTGCAACTAACTATCCTCCAAAAAATCTAGAATCTAGAAAATGAGCTAAAAAGTGCTTAACCCTTGTTCCCTTGGTCTTCTTAAGCTTTTCCCGCCAGGGCACTTCCCCAAAATGGGATTCCCAACTGCCTCCACGCCCAAGTCACGTGGCTCTTAAAAAAAAATCATCTTCGAACATCGGCGCGCACGCGCAATGTACGCGTGCGCACCCACGAGGCTTCATGTAATATGCGCGGAGGCGTAATGTACGCGTGCGCGCCACCGGAGATCATGGCCTAGCCGCTACGCAAGTCGGCTCGTGGCTTGGCTTTTGGCTTCGACTTCTAACTGCTCAATCCACGTGGACGCATCAAGTGCGCGCACGCGCCCATGCTGAGATTTCCAAAGTTCAATTCTCATGCTCCCTTCCTTTGCACCCGTCCTCCTTCTCTCTTCCGGTCCATCCCTGCCCTATATTCTGAAACCACTTAACCCACAGGTCACGGCATCGAATGGCACCAAGAGAAGATTAAAAATGTATCTAATTTAGTGCAAAATAAGCATGTTTTCATTCATGAGGCAAAATTAGGAAAGGAACACAAAGTCTTGTATTTTGATATAGAAAGTGTGCGGAATTATTGATAAAACCCCTGAAATCAACACAAGATAAACCCTCAAAATGGGGTATATCACCCGACAACGCAATTGCGAAGAACTTAGTTTTTGAACCGTATCAGTTAGGAGTTTTGATTTTAGTTTTCATAAATAGTCTCAGTTTGACGAACCGGAATCAATTCATGAGAGAAGAGAGATAATAGGATAATATTATCATTATATTAGTATTAGAAGCTTCTTACCCCTTCTCTCTCCCTTCCCCCTCCAGATGGAAGCATGAGTATGCTTCCGTATTTTGTTTATGACCGTTCGTAAAGACGATTCCGCTATAGGTAGTCTTCTGAGTCTAGGGTGAATCCCGTTCTCTGTTTATATGTATATACGGTGAGACCAGCCAACGTCTGCAACCCGTTTGTACGCAAACTTTAACCTAAATCTTGTGTACGAGACTCCTGTTGTATGGCTACTTTATGGAGTAGTAGTGGGACGTCATATAGCAATGTATGATCGTTCAGAGGAGTGATAGACGACCTTTCACCTTTTGATAACATTCGACCTGACTTGAGTTTTGAAGACTTAGAATGTACTTTCCCTCACTTTAGTAGTTTAGAGGGACTAGGTAAGTATAGAGTCTAGGCTAGCCTGGTTGCCAGCTTAGGGACTTTTTGAATAGGTCAGGGCCTGGGATGTTGTATATATATATATATGTGTGTGTGTGTGTGTGTGTATGTGTGTGTGTGTTTGTGTGTGTGTGTGTGTGTGTGTGTGTGTGTGTGTATGTATATAGTTATTATCTAGCTATATCTAGGAGTGTTCTAACTAAAAGTCTATACTCTAATAAAGGCTGAATCACCAAATGTTATCAACTACTTGTGATGTATTTATGTGTGGTTGTTTATAACTGTTTTATCTGTTATTATTTATGAATTGATTATAAATGATTTTGTTTATTAATCCAAACGTTTTCAAAAAAAAGTACCTCGCAATCTAACTACGTTTTTAACAACGACTTAGGCTCATTTAATAAATAATAGATAATAATTAGGATGACAAATTGGTAGCGCTCAGTTTCCGGTATGTCCTAGGCGTACTAAAATTGGGTCATTACAATTTGGTATCAGAACAGTTCGTTCCTAGTAGAGCTTGGGGAGTGGACTGACTATGCTTCATTGCATACTCTGCTTGTGTGTCTCATGTCATTAGGTATCTTAAGATACATTTGGTATGAATGTCTATGAGCCTCATTTTGGGAATGTTCGTGCTTAACTTGAGATATTAAGACTGATCACCTTAATATTGATTGTTTGGTACGGATAAGAACTCAATGACTGTGAATAGGCATGGTTTAATCGAGCTCCAAACGATGAATCGATGTGAGTCACAACTATTTTCATAGCTGTTATGATCTTCATGGCTATGTGATGAGCGGATAATTTGTATGCTTTTTGGCATTGTTTTTAGTATGTTTTTAGTATAATCTAGTTAGTTTCTAGTATATTTTTATTAGTTTTTAGCTAAAATTCACTTTTCTGGACTTTACTATGAGTTTTGTGTTTTTCTGTGATTTCAGGTATTTTCTGGCTGAAATTGAGGGTCCTGAGCAAAAATCTGATTCCGAGACCAAAAAGGACTGCAGATGCTGTTGGATTCTGACCTCCCTGCACTCGAAGTGGATTTTCTGGAGCTACAGAAGCCCAATTGGCGCGTTCTCAACGGCATTGGAAAGTAGACATCCTGGGCTTTCCAGCAATATATGATAGTCCATACTTTGCCCAAGATTTGATGGCCCAAACCGGCGTGGCAAAACAGCCTAAGAAATTCCAGCGTTAAACGCCGGAACTGGCATAAAATTTGGAGTTAAACGCCCAAACTGGCATGAGAACTGGCGTTTAACTCCAGAAAACGTCTCTACACAAAAAGCTTCATTGCTCAGCCCAAGCACACACCAAGTGGACCCAGAAGTGGATTTTTACGTCATTTACTCATTTCTGTACACCCTAGGCTACTAGTTTACTATTAAAGGATCTTTTGACATTGTATCAGGACCTTTTGCTGACCTTATGACATTTTTACACCGTTTTCTTCTACGGCATGAGTCTCTAAACCCCATGGTTGGGGGTGAGGAGCTCTGCTGTGTCTTGATGGATTAATGCAATTACTACTGTTTCTCATTCAATCATGCTTGCTTCCATTCTAAGATAATACTTGTTCTTAATCCGGATGAATGTGATGATCTGTGACAATCATCATCATTCTCAACTATGAACGTGTGCTTGACAACCACCTCCGTTCTACCTTAGATTAAGTAGTTATCTCTTGGGTTCTTTAATCGGAATCTTCGTGGTATAAGCTAGACTGATGGCGGCATTCAAGAGAATCCGGAAGGTCTAAACCTTGTCTGTGGTATTCTGAGTAGGATTCAATGACTGAATGACTGTGACGTGCTTCAAACTCCTGAAGGCGGGGCGTTAGTGACAGACGCAAAAGAATCACTGGATTCTATTCCGGCCTGATTGAGAACCGACAGATGAATTCCGCTATGCTGTGACAGAGCATATGCAATCGCTTTCACTGAGAGGATGGGAGGTAGCCATTGACAACGGTGAAACCCTGCATACAGCTTGCCATGGAAGGAGACTTGCGTGTTTGAAGAAGAAGACAGTAGGAAAGCAGAGATTCAGAAGATGGAGCATCTCCAAACCTCAACCTATTCTCCATTACTGCAAACAAGTAATCATTTCATGTTCTTTTGCTTTTCACAATCAATCCTGATAATTTCTGATATCCTGACTAAGATTTACAAGATAACCATAGCTTGCTTCAAGCCGACAATCTCTGTGGGATCGACCCTTGCTCACGCAAGGTATTACTTGGACGACCCAGTACACTTGCTGGTTAGTTGTGCGGGATTGCAAAAGTGTGATTGCAATTTCGTGCACCAAGTTTTTGGCGCCGTTGCCGGGGATTGTTGAGTTTGGACAACTGACGGCTTATCTTGTTGCTTAGATTAGGACTGTTTTATTTTTGTTGGTTTAGAGTCTTTTAGTTGAGTCTAGTTTCATATTTAAGTTTGGTGTCAATTGCATGCTTTTGTTTTTCTTTTAATTTCGATTTTGCATGTTTTTAGTCCCTTTTTGATTTACAAAAATTCTAAGTTTGGTGTCCTCTTGTGTCTTTCCTTTAAAAATTTTCGAAAACTGTGTGTTTGATTTTCTAAAATTTTAAGTTTGGTGTCTTTTTGTGTTTTTTCTCTTTCCTCTTTTCAAAATCAAATCTTTTTCATAAAAATTTTTCAATCATATCTTTTTAATTGCTGTTTTCAAAATCTTTTTAATTAACTCATTGATTCAGTTTTCAATTTGCTTTGATCTTATTTTCTTTTTGATTTTCGAATTTTTATCTTGATTTCCTTTAATTTTATTTTAATTTTTTTTTCGTTTAATTCAAAATAAAAAAAACAAACAAAATTTATCTCTTTGCAATCATTATCATTTCCCTTTTGTCCATTATGGACTTAAGTGGGATCAATCAGTCCAAAAAGACTCTGGGGTCATATGCTAACCCCATTACAGCTGCATATGGGAGTAGCATCTGTACACCTCCCATCAAAGCAAGCAGCTTTGAACTAAATCCTCAACTCATTATCATAGTGCAGCAAAATTGCCATATTCCGGTCTTCCACAGGAAGAACCTACTGAGTTTCTGGCACAGTTTTTACAAATTGCTGACACAATACATGATAAAGAGGTAGATCAGGATGTCTACAAACTATTACTGTTTCCATTTGCTGTAAAAGATCAAGCTAAAAGGTGGTTGAATAACCAACCTACAGCAAGCATAAAGACATGGAAACAGTTGTCAGACAAATTCCTGAATCATTTTTACCCTCCTAGGAGGATGACACAGCTAAGGCTGGACATCCAAGGCTTTAAACAAGAGGATAATGAATCCCTTTATAATGCCTGGGAGAGGTATAGAGGTATGCTAAGGAAAATGTCCCTCTGAAATGTTCTCAGAGTGGGTACAGTTAGACATTTTCTACTATGGGCTTACAGAAAAAGC